>NC_135335.1:16431653-16778820 GCF_023851605.1 Tamandua tetradactyla | reverse complement strand
AGATTTGTCTTCTCAGAGCCTGGGAGGGGACTGGCTCTAGCCAGGGGCCCAATGGGACCCTTGGAGTTAATTCAAGTGGGGGAAAGAAGGGGGAGGTCCCAGGAGAACATTTATTAAACCTGGCTAAAGGAGGAATTTATGACAACTGCAGTCAATTCTCCATTTGACCCAAAGACCTACAGGCCTGCTGGGATATGACTCTGAGAGATGCCGAAATGGTTTCCATTGAGTACAAATGGGAATCCAGGTCTCAGGGAAGTTAAAGGTCCTCTGTAGAACCCCGGTTCCCTAAGAAACCTTGTGAAGAGGGTAATTTAAGAAAAACTACTATTTGCTTCCCAATTTACAAGCAATTACATATGATTTACAGTCCAGCCTGCCTCTTGCACAAGCAGCTCGGTAATTTACAAGACCATAGAGTTGGGGGCTCCCATGCTCCCGCCACTATAAATCTGACCTGGATGGTGACTCGGGGTGGAAATGATTAATCTGCCCTTCCAGGGATGAGCCGACACAGGGCTCTATTAGCCAGGGTAGCAATGTGCTGAGCCAACACTTCTCAGCCCCACCCATGACACATAGTTTGCTCCGGAAGAGAAATATGGCCCGTGGCCCCAAGAGGCAACTGGCTCTGGGTCAGAAGACATTCTGGGTCATGAGGGTTGCCAGCCAAGGGTCAGGTCCAGTCAGCTGTGCACTGATATGCACCTTATCTTGTTTTTCTTGGGGGATAACCCCAAACCCTTTTCTGCAGGCCCAGTTTTACATCAGCTGAGAGAGCTCAGGGCAGACTTGTGATGTCTCAAGCAATAAATGGGACCAGACAGGCTACTAAGAAGGTGCCAGACAGTCCAGAGTTTGGCTTGGACTGGAGCTAATGACTTTGCCAAACCAACAGGGGCCTTGGAAGGCTGAAGAGAATGGGCTGCACTGAGCTGGGTCAGCCTGGATCAGAGCCTTTTCACCGTAGCCAAGGCCAGGCTGGGGGGTCAGCAGCGGACACAGGTCCTGACCATGCTCTGCTTGGCCAAGGCAGCGATGACCAGCAAATAACCTTTGAACTTCCCACAGTTCAGGTTATCCCTCCCTAGGTGTAAGGGTGGAGGGAAACCCTAGATTGAAAAGCCAGGGTCCTAGCCTTTGCAGAAGCCCCCTTCCCTTCCTCACAAAGCTAGGTGGCTCTGGCTCTCGTGGACTCAATGGCAGTTGATTTTCCTGGTTCTTCTCCATTAGAACCTTTCTCCGGGGTCCAGCCTATCCACTCCTGGCGTTCTCATCTCCATGGGGATTCTGTAGGAGTTAGGCCCAGGGAAGTAAGGAATGGGAGACGGAGGCATGGTAAGCCTCTCATTTATTCATTCATTCATTCATCCATTCAAACAGTTCTTATTAAGCACCAACGGTTTGCCAGACACTGAATTTTTTTTTTCTGAGAATACAACAATAAAAAAGATGAATGGAATCCCTGCCCTCTTAGTAGGGGAGAAAAGCATATAAGCTGATGATAATAATGGCTAATATTTGTTGAATTCAGTAAGTATCAGGTCGTGTGCTAAGTCCCCTCTATCTACAGCATCTCCTTTAGTCTCCTCAGAACCCCCTCACATAGGTAACATTACCTAATAGTAGGTGTTACTGTCTGGTTACACAGCTGGCAAGAAGAGGAGCCGGGATTTGAACCTGGGCAGTCCAACCCCAGGGCCTGCCCTATGAACCAGGGAATGACAACACAATTTGAGCAATGCCCTGACAGCGCGGAATAGGCCTACGGGGCTCAGGAGAGCATTTCTAGTCCTGAATTCTCCCCCCTAGCCCCTGGCCCTCCCTAGCCCACTGAGAACTGGGAGAGCTGGGGCTGGATGCCCATGCTTGGGTTCTTTCTCCAGCGGACCTCAGTGCTTTTTACTCTGCTGCTTTTTTCTGGTCTATCCTGGATTCTGTTCCCTACACCCCCAAGCCCAGGAGGGCCTGACTGCCCTCTGGAGCCACTCACAACCCACATCCCCAGGGCCCATGAGAGAATTGTCAGAACGAAGCTGCTGGAAAAAACAACATCAGGAGGCAGAACCACTGCTGCCTGTGGTCTGGGAAAGTGGGAGGTGACAGGGTCAGAGATAGGGGAATAGAAAGGAAGGAATACCAAGAAGGAAATGCAGGTAATAGGCTGAGAAAGGGGCAGTGGGAAGCCCTAGGCAATGCTCATAAAACTGTTTGGTCAGAGGTGAAGGACATAAGAGCTGAGAAGATGGGCTTTGATACCCGGTGGCCTGGATTAGAAGCTGGGCTTTGCCACTTACAGATCTATTACTTCAACTCTGTTAGGCTCAGTTTTCTCATCTGTCAAATGAACATAACAAGGGCAAAAACATGTTCTTGTTTGAGAATTAAGAGCAATAATAGATCTATGAGCCATAGTAAACCCTCAATAAATAACAGTAACAGTGCTGATAATAATGATGATTTGTATTTATCCAGCGAGACTCTCCTGAAGTCCAGGCACCTGGCAACACAGAGCCAGATCTGGCACTGCCTTTCTGTGGATCAACCATCAAGCCTTCTGTCCTGCTGAGAAGCTGAGCTGGCAGAGGCTGGAGTTCTGTGGTGGTGGCAGAGCTCCCCACCAACCCTTCTTCCTCCACCCTAGCTCTCCCCCTCTGTTTCTATCTTTTGCAGGCAGGAAAATCCCTGGAAACTTCTATCATGGTTCATGGGAGGTACCATTTACTTCTCCCCAGTCTCACTGTTTTGTCTCCCTCTGTTCAGGCTCTCTCTCTCTCTCTCTCTCTCTCTCTCTGACCCTCTCTGCCTCTCTTTCTGTCTTTGTCTTCCCTCCTGCCTGATCATTATCACTGCCCTCCAGGCCAGGATAACTGGTGGCCACTGTAACTGACACATGTTCCCAGGAGATTGTAGAAGACTCTCTGAAAAAGGTTGATTGTGTGTCCTTCCCACAGGGATTTACACTCCCCCAAGAACAGGGGACATTTTCACCTGTTTCTGTTGGGCAGCTAAAAGATACCTTCAGCCACCTTTTCAAGCCCCCCAACTTGTAGATCCTCCCCTTCCTCTCTTATGTGTGCAAACTGCTCTGCCAAACCCCCAGCCCGGGGACACAGCCACAGCAACCACATCCTCCCCACAGCCTGGGAGCTCTCCCTGCCTCCCCATCCTCTGGCCACAGCTCCCTGAGGGGCTCGCTTAGGCCCTCTAGGGGCCCTTGCCAGGACATTCAGGCTGATAACAGGGAAGCACCAGGCTCACCATTTCCCCTACAGTGGGGGTGTCAGAAGCACATGTGCCCATGGGGGCAGTACCAAGGCCCCCCCAGAACTCACTCTCTACTGTTGTTGGACAGTCAACAATTTGAGCAAGCAGAATGACTCATCCTGGAGACAAAACCAAGGCAAAGAGCTTTTCCAACCCTCTCCCAAGGGAAGCAAACTAAGTGGCTTCATCAGAATACCCACGGTGGAGCCAGCACTCACTCTCCACTCCCTGTGCTCCCCATGAGGAGGCCAGATTAATGGAACTGAGTGTGAATGCTACCCTCTCTTCCCCCAAAGTACTCTGGCTCCCAAGACAGAGCAACCTTTCCAGAAAACCAGCCAAGCATCTTCCATCTCTTTCCATTGATCAGTGCTATTGATCAGTGCTAGAGGCTTCCTGGCCCAGAGCCTCCTTGGGGGCTGAGCAGTTCCCCACCAACCACAGGAGTCAGTCAGAACAGGACGGGGGGGGGGGGGGAAGCATGGACCACAAACAACTCAGGGACACAGAGGAGACTGTGTCTAGTCATCTGCACTCCATTATGGCCACTGAGACCAGTGGGACCCATGTTCAAGCTTGTCACCTGGAACTTGAAGATCAACAAATTAACACCCCTCCCCCACCACAGAATCATTGATAGATAGAGAGATTCATTCATTCATTATTCATCCAACATTTGTTGCCACCAAACACATACCAGGCCTGCTTCTAGGCCTTGGAGATAAAGAAATGAAAACTCTAACAATGGATTAAGTAGATTCATATGTAAGGTACCCCAGGAGGCTGTGATGAAGAAAGTTTCACTGTTTTCTGAGGGTATCAGAAGGGGCTTCTTTCACAGTAGAGGGGACACTGCAGAGGCACTAGAATTCATAAAGGGGAGACAAGGACTCAGAGCTAGGGTCCAAGGAAGTCTTAGATCTGGGTTTCAGGCCATATCACAGGTCTTCTCCAACCCATCCAGGGCATGGCACAACTGGAAATCACAGAGCTCTCCATGGGACACTGTAAGAGTGTGGATTATAAGACTCTCTTGTGTGAGATAAGAACAATTCAACCCACACAAATTACAATCATATAAAAAATAACAACATGAAGCATTATAAAGCAATCTCATTTGGGTAGGGACAAAGGAGCCAGCATAAGCCTTTTTCCTGAGCTGGCCATGAGGGGTGAGGTGGGCAGGCCGGACAAAGCTGCTTGATGTAGGGTGAGATATCTGAACAGTCATTGGTCATGTCACCTGCTGCTACTTCCGTAGTAGCTGGTCCCTTCCTTAGCTAGTGCCTAAAGTTTAATTTTAAAAAGCATAGGGGTTGGAGTGATTGAGAAAAGCATACTAACTTCACAGTTTCTGCAAATTGTAAAAAGATCACTCTATGTTATTGGTGCAACAGAGGGTCTCTCTGTTTCCCAAATCCTTAATCTGACTTAAGATATTGGTCCTATCACTTTCACGGATGATGAGGGGAGTCACCTCGTAATTCTGGGCCTGGTTGCCCTCAAGAAAATGCTCAAACACCTGAGTCTAGTAAGTGAGGTTCCCATACTCTGACCCAAACTATATATCCAGCCTTTTCTCTAATTCTAATACTCTGTAATCTGGACGGGTCAATCCATTCACCATATACCTCTCATGCAGTACTGATGTAATCACCATTGTAAGATCAATTTCTGGCATATAAATTGCACTTGATAAATATTTTGTAGAATGAATAAAATGATGGATAGGTGAATGAGTGGAAGGGGGGGGTAGATGAGTGAATCCTTACCTCTATGCCTTTCCTACCTGCATGCCATTGGCTCTGCCTAGAATTCCTTATCCACTTATCACCACTGGTTGTCTTTGAAAACTTGGCTCTTTTAACACTTTCCCTCAAGGACCCTCCCTCCCAGGCCACTCCAAATTACAGTGATCATGTGTTCTACTTCAATCCTAGTAACGGGTCTGCCATGTTCATTGGGAAATGAATCATGCTTCCATTCAGCGGAATGCCCTGCAATGCCTCTTATATCTCTCTCAGTTTTGGTTTTGCAATTAACTCTTTGTGTCTTTGTTCTCCAAATAGCCTACCACTGCCACGATAAGAGAGGTCCAGGGTTTTGTTCCAAGACAGTCCTGGACTACTGGGAAAATCTTATTAGATGATGACATGATCATAACAAGCCCTTTTGGGGAGCCCATGGTCAAACTGTAAGAGGCAGCTAGCCAAGTAAAGCATGATTTGCTGAATCCCTACTCTGCTGCTGTGTAACCTTGGCCAGCCACTTCTCTCTGGACATCCAAGGGCATTCTTGGTCTGCCTTTTCCGCACCCCTTCCTTTGGAGAACCTCTACACATGATTCTGATGGGGCTGGCAATCATGGTGTTCATAGAGATGGGCAAGTGTTCACAGGGATAAGCTGCCAACTCAGCATAGTCATCCTTGCCACCAAGATTGACCTCTGGATGGGAACATGACCAATTCTAGGCCAATTGGAAGGGTTTTATGCTAGAGGTAGCAGGGAAAATTGTCTTTGGCACTTGAGGTCAGGCTTATGGGAGGGGACATGGTCAGGTCTGCCCACAGGCACCTTTTCCACACAAAGGAATGAAATCTTATACTCTAGGAGAAACTGAGGCCATGTCTAGGCCTTACAGAAGAAAAGTCAAGCAATGGCACAGCCTAAATACCCCAAGCCAACTTTGAAGTCAGACTACACTGGACTGTCCAATTCTGAAGACCTGCCAATTCCCTTTTTTATTTAAGATATTGTGAGTTGGTCCTCTACAGTCAAACAAGTTCAGGGTCTAAGTTCTCCCTTTGTACCATGAGCAGGGAGGGTGGGAAAAGAAAAATTAGCTCTGCTTTTAGGGGTCTTCAGGGAAATGTCTTATGCCTGGAAGTCAGATGTCTCTTAGGGGTTCTTGGAGGCTCCCGTCATATTCAGGTTTCATTGCTCCAATACAAGGCAGGCTCCTGGGTGGTCTTGCAAGGTTCTTGACAGCTCTGACCTCTACACTCAAAGACCACTAAGTAGGCCATGGAGTAAAATGCACCAATGACTGTTACCCTCTCTCCAACAGAGACACCAATATCCACATGTCCCCCAAACTGACATCCTCCTTTCCTTCTGCTTTTCTCACAGTCACATTATGAAAAAGGGACCAGTAAGTCACAAGCCTTGGAGACACCTGTTTGGAAGGAGCGGGAAGACATCTCTAGCTTACCTCTCTGCAAAGCGCGTCTACAGCAGAACCACTCCCCAGGGCCAGGCACCATCTGTTGTTATAAATCCCCTTTGCTAATTATTAAACTTCTCTGAACAGGGATGAATCACAGAGCCAGGTGGGAGGGTGCTTGAGGAGGCACTGGCAATTTACTTAGCAGCAGTAATCATCCCAGCCAGGGCACACGTGGAGGCTCCTGATCCATCTTTGGCATGGACTCGACCACGTGCTCAGCATCTCAACAAGACCACCATTTCTGAAGGAAAATTCACAGGGCTCAGGAGCCTGGGTAAAGGCCAGACAGAACCTTGCTGGGGCTGGAGCTGCCCCGAAGGCCCTGAAGGACCCACTCAGCTTAGACCCAAAGATCCATAGACCCTGTAGGCCAACCTTTCTGACTTCAAGTACAAGCCCTATTATCTTAGGAACAAAGGAACAAGACATTCCCACCCCCGCCAGATCCTAGACAAGGAAATATAGTGTTATACCAGGATCATCCTCCCCCTATGCGTTGCCAAAAGGATGCACATTTCTGAGAAATGTGAAGTGGAACTTATCCTAACAAGGGTTCCCACCACCTCCATGGATCTTCCATCCACTGTTCTTTTACCTTTCCCACAGGCAGGCCAAGAAGTTATGTTTAGGGAGATGAGATGAGTGTAGGGTTCAAGGAAAGGAATCTCCCATATTTTGAACACTTACGGTGTGGTCTCCAGCACTTCACTATACCCTTTGTAAAGTTTTCTAATGGAATCTGTCAAACAACATTGCCAGACAGACATTGTCACTTCCATTTGGCAGATTAGGAAAACTGAGGTCAGGGAGTATAAGTTACTTGCCCAAGGCCTTTCATTTAGCTGGTAGCAGAGGCAGGACCCTGTCCCAGGTGACTCTTTCCTTCTTACTGCACTAGAGACAAAAGGATGGGGTTTAACATGTGTGTTCCAGGGAAGATTTGCTGACACTGAAGAAACCACATGGAAGTCTGGCCCTCCCAGGTAGTCCCAGACCCAGGGTCTCCATCATCACCATCAACTCTGAGCATGTGCCAAGTGCCAACTGGGCCCTGGGAGTACAAAGAACTGAGAGGCTCCCCCCGGGGTCCCTTCCAAAGACAGTCAGTTCTGGCCTGTGCCTCAGGAGGACCAAAGAAAGACAAACAACCAGGTAGGTCACATTACCCACACCTGACCCCTGTTTTTATATGTCCTAGCCTCTCAGGATAGCATATAAACCCCACTGAGACCCTCATGGCCCTACACAACCTGTCCTCTGCCTATCTCTTCAGAGCCACCCCTTACTCCTACCTGCTACAGCCACGGTGACCTTCTCTCCAGTCCATTACCATGCTTTGCCATGCGTGCACTCCAGGCCTTTGCGTGAGCATTTCCTTCCACTAAAAACACCCTTTCCACACTCTTTGTCTGGCTAGCTCCTACTCTTTCTTCAGATGTCAGCTTAGACATCCCTTTCTTTAGGGGGCTTCCTAGGAACTCATGAGCCAGCCCTCCCAAAGCATGGAATGAGATAAAAGAAATGTTTTCAGGTGCCACAGCAGGTGTTTGTGGTGCAATGTGCCACATCCTCTGGGCGCAGCTGATTTCAGCACTGTTGGAGTGGACAGTTCCCTCGGTATGGAATTGTGAAGTACCAAATTAAGAGCAGGCACAGAGTCTCTCTACTTTATTTGAATCTTGGGATGGTTGCTTAGCCCATCAGGAGCAACCAGAAAATGTGAGGTGATTTAGAGCCCCCAGAAGTAACCCTCAAGCAAATGACTGTTGGGAATTTATGGATATATGACCTTTTCTTTTTATCCTCCAGTGGGATAATTGTGAGGTGTGTTCTATTTGATTCTTCAGAAAGCTTCAGTGGGATTGAACTCTGCCCACAGCAAAACCAGTTCAATATTTAATTGGTCTTTATCTCTTCCTATCTCACTTTCTCCATTCCTTTACTCCTGTTTCCTCAAATCACTTCTAAAATAAACTGCATACACTTAGTATTTGTTTTAGACTCTATTTTCAAGGGAACCCCAAACTAATGTAGTCACAGAAAAGTATCCTTTTATTTTAATAATGTGTATACATTTTAATGTATATTAAAATATTAATACATCATCAAGACCCATGATTTCTCAGATAGTATTGCTTAGAACAAGGCAAAGAAAATCAGTGAGCTTATTTAAAGTTTATTTAAGGAAAACAATGAGAAGTAAATAATAGTACAGATGTCATACTGATACAGCAAAACTGTGACGGTGGGAATTAAATTATCAAAGTTTGTGAAATTTTACTATAGACAAAATTAAATCTCCACTGTTGCATGCACCCAAAGCAGCTTTCGCTTTCTCATTACTATAACATTCATTACAAGAAACCTTATGAATGTCATCTTTGTGGAAAAGCCTTCACTCAATGTGCCAACCTCAGACAGCATGAAAAAACTCATGTAGGAGAGAAACCATATAAGTGCCATCTATGTGGGAAAGACTTCACTCAAGGTCCTGCCCTTAAAAAGCATGAGAGAATTCACATAGGATAGAAACATTATGAATATTATCTCTGTGGTAAAGTCTTCATCCATTACTCTAAACTTACATGACATGAGAGCACTCATGCTGGAGAGAAACCCTATGAATGTCTTCTATGGTGGTAAGAGCTTCAATGAATGTGCTTACCTGAGAAAACATGAAAGAACTCACACAGAAACCTTATGAAAGCCATCTATGTGGAAAGCCTCCACTAAATGTCCTAACCTGAAAAAACATGAGAGAACTCATACTTGAGAGAAAATATGAATGTCATTTATGTCAGAAAGTCTTCATTCATTATTCTAACCTCAGAAAACATGAGAACTCAGACTGTAGGGAAACCTTAGGAATGTTGTCTATGTGGGAAAGCCTTTATTCAATGTTTTAACCAGAGACAAGTAAGTGATTTCTCCATAGCATTCAACCTTGGCTAAAGGACAGTCTTCAGAGTTCCCAGATGAAGTAGCTCATATGCAAAAATTAAATCCAAACATAGTGCTGTTTTCACAGCATCACATCATTCAAAACATTGAACATAAAATGGCCATTCATATTATAGTCAATCACTACCTCCTTAATAAAATTTTAACTTAGTATCACAATCTTGACTGAAGTGGAGTTGTTTAGGGTTTAGTCTCTATAATGGGATTTAAGCTTGTTCTCCCTTAATGGCATGGTATTGTGATGGTACTTAAAAATAATTTGAAGTAATGATTGAATATATAGATTATATATATACAGTTGTAATAACAATGTAAAGAAATCCTGGTCTGTTCAAGTTCTTAATCATTTACCCCTTAACACAAATATTACCAGTGTATGCTTCTTAAAAACAGGGACACTCCTCTAGGTAACCACACAAACACAAATTATGTAACAAAATAGTTTCCATATTATGATACAATCCACAGATCATTTTCAAATTTTACCAGTTGTCCATACAGTGGGAAAATGTTTCCTTATGCATTTCAGCTCATGGTCTTTCAATTTGAACTGTCACTGAGACACTTCCACCATGTCCTTGACAGATTGGCAAGCACAAATGACTCCAACCAGAATCTTCCCACAGCCTCCTCCTGAACTGGTACAGGTTGAATTCCAACAGGAAAACCCCAGACTGATGCTGCCCTCTCCTCAGTGCATCCATCCAGAAGGATCTGAAATCCACCCACTTCAACCTCAGTGATGTCAACTAGATAATTGGATGAACTTTAACACATATATGGATAAACTGTTTTCTTATTATAATGAGATTTGAAACTTTTGGGTTATATCTTGAAAACTTCTATGTCATTGTGCACACCCAACTTTACAGGACACTAAAAGTTCATAATAATTGTAAAAATCAAGTAAGCTTAGCTTTCACAAAAGATGATTGCAGGCAGGGAAAGGGGAGGGTCTCTGACAGAAGTTTAGGACTGGTGCCAAATCCTTAATGGCCAGGCTCATTAAAACTGTAAAACATAAGGGAGGGGCCAAGATGGCAGCTTACCAAAGTTCACGTTTTAGTTCGTCCTCCACATTAACTACTAAATAACCAGAAACAGTACAGAACAGCTCCTGGAGACACATCAGTGACGAGACACACAGTGTAATCCAGCCTGGAAGAGCTGGACTGGCTACAAGTTTCCCCAGACCCGTGAGGTCCCTAAGCCATGGTGGCTGGTTCTCCTCCCCCACACTGCTTCCCAGAGGGGAAAGGAAACAAACTTTAACGGCAGCATGGTCTAAGCCCAACCAAACACCAATTGTGGCATTAAATAACAAATTTTGACTGCTAAAAATAGGCCCCCAGTTCAGGTGAACCTGGTCAAAGTGGAGGTCACTCATTAGGCTAATAGAAAAAGAAAAAAGAAAAGTAACAGATGTTTTTGTGGCTGTGTTTCTACAAAGGCTTGACTGCCTCTGGATTCAGAGGCAGGACTTCTCAGGCTGCAACTGCCCCAGGCATACACAGAAACAAGCTCTTTACAGGGATTGTCTGGAGCCTGTGCCTTCCTCAGGGGAGAAGTGAAGCCCAACTCAGGTGGAATCCCTCCCTCAAGGAATTCAGACACCAGAGCTTGGTAATTTGAAGCCATTAAAACCAGCCTACAAACTCTCCTCTGTCTCCACCATGCCCCCAGCAGGGAGAGTCTGCCAAAGTTAAGGCACAGCATCATCTTATGCTGGTATGACCTGCAGGCAGAAAAGTGCCACATACTGGGCAGGATAAGAAAAACAGAGTCCAGAGATTTCACAGGAAATTCTTTCAAACTTCTGGGTGTCACTCTCAGGGAAAACCGATGCAGGTGATTCATTACCCCTAATAGGAGGTGAATTTTCTCTGATAAAACCCAGCTGGGGTCTATAATACCTATGTAAACCCTCCTAAGGGTTGGGGGGAAAGGCACCATACAAGCAGGGCAAGGAATAAGAAAACAAGGACTGAAAAATTCTCCTCTGTTAAACAAAACCTAAGCTGAAGGTCCAGAAAAGGCTGAACTCAATGTCAAAGAATAGATAGACAACAAATTCATCCAGCAAGAAAACCCTAGGTAAAGGAAGTGAAAGTAATCTCCAGAATAAACCAATTAAGCTAATTAAATGTCTAGATGCCAGCAAAAATAACAAATCACACCACGAAAGTTGAAGATATGGCCCAGTCAAAGGAACAAACCAACAATTCAAATGAGATACAGGAGCTGAATCAATTAATTCAGAATATACAAACAGACATGGAAAACCTCATCAAAAACCAAATCAATGAATTGAGGGAGGATATGAAGAAGGCAAAGAATGAACAAAAAAGAAGAAATGGAAAGTCTGAAAAAACAAATCACAGAACTTATCGGAATGAAAGGCACAGTAGAAGAGATGAAAAAAACAATGGAAACCTAAAATGGTAGATTTTGAGAGCCAGAGGATAGGATTAGTGAACTGGAGGATGGAACATCTGAAGTCCAACAAAAACAGAAACCATAGGGAAAAAAATGGAAAAATGTGAGCAGGGACTCAGAGATCTGAATGACAATATGAAGCACATGAAGATACGTGTTGTAGGTGCCCCACAAGAGAAGAGAAGGGAAAAGGAGGAGAAAAACTAATGGAGTAAATTAACACTGAAAATTTCCCAACTCTTGTGAAAGACTTAAAATTACAGATCCAAGAAGTGCAGTGTACCCTGAAGAGAACAGATCCAAACAGACATACCCCAAGACACTTACTAATCAGAATGTCAGAGGTCAAAGAGAAAGAGAGCTCTTGAAAGCAGCAAGAGGAAAGCAATCCATCACATACAAGGGAAGCCCAATAAGACTATGTGTAAATCTCTCAGCAGGAACCATGGAGGCAAGAAGACAGTGGGATTATATATTTAAATTACTAAAAAAGAAAAACTGCCAATCAATAATTCTATATCCAGAAAAATTGTCCTTCAAAAATGATGGAGAAATTAAAACATTTTCAGACAAAAAGTCACTGACAGAATTTGTGACCAAGAGCCCAGCTCTGCAAGAAATACTAAAGGGAGCACTAGAGTCAGATATGAAAAGACAGAAGAGAGAGGTATGGAGAAGAGTGTAGAAAGAAGGATATATCAATCAGATATGATATATATAATACAAAAGGCAAAATGGTAGAGGAAAGTATTACCCAAACAGTAATAACACTAAATGTTAATGGACTGAATTCCCCAATCAAAAGACATAGACTGGCAGAATGGATTAAAAAACAGGATCCTTCTGTATGCTGTCTACAGGAAACACATCTTAGACCCAAAGATAAACATAGGTTGAAAGTGAAAGGTTGGGAAAAGATATTTCATACAAATAACAACCAGAAAAGAGCAGGAGTGGCTATACTAATATCCAACAAATTAGACTTCAAATGTAAAACAGTTAAAAGAGACAAAGAAGGATACTATCTACTAATAAAAGGAACAATTAAACAAGAAGACATAACAATCATAAATATTTACGCATCGAACCAGAATGCCCCAAAATACGTGAGGAATACACTGCAAACACTGAAAAGGGAAATAGACACATCTACCATAATAGTTGGAGACTTCAATTCGCCACTCTCATCAATGGACAGGACATCTAGACAGAGGATCAATAAAGAAACAGAGAATTTGAATATTACAATAAATGAGCTAGACTTAACAGACATTTATAGGACATTACACCCCACAACAGTAGCATACACCTTTTTCTCAAGTGCTCATGGTTCATTCTCAAAGATATACCATATGCTGGGTCACAAAGCAAGTCTCAACAAATTTGAAAAGATTGAAATCATACACAACACTTTCTCAGATCTTAAAGGAATAAAGTTGGAAATCAATAACAGGCAGAGTGCCAGAAAATTCACAAATACATGGAGGCTCAACAACACACTCTTAAACAACGAGTGGGTCAAGGAAGAAATTATAAGAGAATTTAGTAAATATCTTGAGATGAATGAAAATGAAAACACAACATATCAAAACCTATGGGACACAGCAAAGGCCGTGCTAAGAGAGAAATTTATTGCCCTAAATGCCTATATCAGAAAAGAAGAAAAGGCAAAAATTCAGGAATTAACTGACCACTTGGAAGAACTGGAGAAAGAACAGCAAACTAACTCCAAAGCAAGCAAAAGGAAAGAAATAACAAAGATTAGAGCACAAATAAATGAAATTGAGAACATGAAAACAATAGAGAAAATCAATAAGAACAGAAGTTGGTTCTATAAGAAAATCAACAAGATTGATGGGCCCATAGCAAGATTGACAAAAAGAAGAAGAGAGAGGATGCAAAAAAATAAGATCAGAAATGGAAGAGGAGACATAACCACTGACCTCACAGAAATAAAGGAGGTAATAACAGGATACTATGAACAACTTTACGCTAATAAATACAACAATGTAGATGAAATGGACAAGTTCCGAGAAAGGCATGAACAACCAACTTTGACTCAAGAAGAAATAGATGACTTCAACAAACCAATCACAAGTAAAGAAATTGAATCAGTCATTCAAAAGCTTCCCAAAAAGAAAATTCCAGGACCAGACGGCTTCACATGTGAATTCTACCAAACATTCCAGAAAGAATTAGCACCAACCCTGTTCAAACTCTTCAAAAAAATTGAAGTGGAAGGAAAGTTACCTGCACCAACCCTGTTCAAACTCTTCAAAAAAATTGAAGTGGAAGGAAAGCTACCTAATTCATTCTATGAAGCCAACATCACCCTCATACCAAAACCAGGCAAAGATATTACAAAAAAAGAAAACTACAGACCAGTCTCTCTAATGAATATAGATGCAAAAATCCTCAACAAAATTCTAGTGAATCGAATCCAACAACACATTAAAACAATTATACATCATGACCAAGTAGGATTCATCCCAGGTATGCAAGGATGGTTCAACATAAGAAAATCAATTAATGTAATACACCATTTCAACAAATCAAAGCAGAAAAATCACATGATCATCTCAATTGATGCAGAGAAGGCATTTGACAAGATTCAACATCCTTTCCTGTTGAAAACACTTCAAATGATAGGAATACAAGGGAACTTCCTTAAAATGATAGAGGGAATATATGAAAAACCCACAGCTAAGATCATCCTCAATGGGGAAAAACTGAACTTTCCCCCTAAAATCAGGAACAAGACATGGATGTACATTATCACCACTATTATTCAACATTTTGTTGGAGGTTCTAGCCAGAGCAATTAGACAAGAAAAAAGAAATACAAGGCATCAAAATTGGAAAGGAAGAAGTAAAACTATCACTGTTTGCAGACGATATGATACTATATGTTGAAAACCCGGAAAAATCCACAACAAAACTATTAGAGCTAATAAATGAGTACAGCAAAGTAGCAGGTTACAAGATCAACATTCAAAAATCTGTAGCATTTCTATGCAATAGCAATGAACAAGCTGAGGGGGAAATCAAGAAATGAATTCCATTTACAATTGCAACTAAAAGAATAAAATACTTAGGAATAAATTTAACTAAAGAGACAAAAGACCTATACAAAGAAAACTACAAAAAACTGTTAAAAGAAATCACAGAAGACCTAAATAGATGGAAGGGCATACCGTGTTCATGGATTGGAAGACTAAATATAGTTAAGATGTCAATTCTACCTAAATTGATTTACAGATTCAATGCAATACCAATCCAAATCCCAAGAACTTATTTTTCGGAAATAGAAAAACCAATAAGCAAATTTATCTGGAAGGGCAGGGTGCCCCAAATTGCTAAAAGTATCTTCAGGAAAAAAAACAAAGCTGGAATAGAGTGCTCAGATATAGACCCTCTCATCTATGGACATTTGATCTTTGATAAGGCAGTCAAGCCAACTCACCTGGGACAGAACAGTCTCTTCAATAAATGGTGCCTAGAGAACTGGATATCCATGTGCAAAAGAATGAAAGAGGACCTGTATCTCACACCCTATACAAAAGTTAACTCAAAATGGATCAAAGATCTAAACATTAGGTCTAAGACCATAAAACAGTTAGAGGAAAATGTAGCAAGATACCTTATGAATCTTATAATTGGAGGTGGTTTTATGGACCTTAAACCTAAAGCAAGAGCACTGAAGAAATAAATAAATAAATGGGAGCTCCTCAAAATTAAACACTTTTGTGCATCAAAGAACTGCATCAAGAAAGTAGAAAGACAGCCTACACAATGGGAGACAATATTTGGAAACAACATATCAGATAAAGGTCTAGTATCCAGAATTTATAAAGAGATTGTTCAACTCAACAACAAAAAGACAGCCAGGGAAGATGGCGGCTTAGTAAGACGCGCGGATCTTAGTTTCTTCTCCAGGACACCTACTAGGGGAGTAGAAACGATACAGAAAGCGCCCAAAGCCACAACAGAGATAAAAAAGACAGCGTACCCCATCCTGGAACGGCTGGCTGGCTGAGAGAAGCAGCTCGGGTGAGATCGCCGAGGCGCGCGGGCCTTACCGGGCGGGGTGGCAAGCGGCCGGAGTTACTCCCTTCCCCCTTCCCGGGCCGGCTGGGAGAATTGGAGAGGTGGTCCCCTGAAACCAAGGCGACTGGCGCCCACACCACGCGCAGCCCCCGGACCAACTGAGAGAATTGGATCGGAAACCCCCAGGCCGCGGAGAACGGTGACCCCGTGACTCCCGGGGAACGTGCACTCTCTTGGGCGGGCCGCTGCCGCTGGCGCCCTCCCGCCACGCTTGTTGCCCAGGGCCGACTAGGAAATTCGGACGGGCTCTTTCCCTGGCTGCGGCGACCAGCAACCCTCCCTGCATTCGGACCCCGGGCCGGCTCAAGCCGCTTCGGCTAGCGAACCCCCAGGACGGCGAGAGTTTTCCAAAGTTTAAGGTCCCACAGCACCTTTTACTGGTGGGACCCGCAGACAAACGTGTGCCACGAGCGCCACCTACTGGGCAGGATAAGAAAAACAGAACCCAGAGATTTCACAGAAAAATATTACAACCTTGCTGGGTCCAACACCAAGAGAAATCTGAATAAATGCCCAGACGCCAGCAGCAGAAGATAACTGTCCACGCTCAAAAGATTGAGAATATGGCTCAGTCAAAGGAACAAACCAATAGCTCAAATGAGACACAAGAGCTGAGACAACTAATGCTGAATATACGAACAGAAATGGAAAACCTCTTCAAAAATGAAATCGATAAATTGAGGGAGGACATGAAGAGGACATGGGCTGATCATAAAGAAGAAATAGAAAAACTGAAAAAACAAATCGCAGAACTTATGGAAGTGAAGGATAAAGTAGCAAACATAGAAAAAATAATGGATAGCTACAATGATAGATTTAAAGAGACAGAAGATAGAATTAGTGATTTGGAGGATGGAACATCTGAATTCCAAAAACAAACAGAAACTATAGGGAAAAGAATGGAAAAATTTGAACAGGGTATCAGGGAACTCAAGGACAATATGAACCGCACAAATATACGTGTTGTGGGTGTCCCAGAAGGAGAAGAGAAGGGAAAAGGAGGAGAAAAACTAATGGAAGAAATTATCACTGAAAATTTCCCAACTCTTATGAAAGACCTAAAATTACAGATCCAAGAAGTGCAGCGCACCCCAAAGAGATTAGACCCAAATAGGCGTTCTCCAAGACACTTACTAGTTAGAATGTCAGAGGTCAAAGAGAAAGAGAAGATCTTGAAAGCAGCAAGAGAAAAACAATCCATTACATACAAGGGAAACTGAATAAGACTTTGTGTAGATTTCTCAGCAGAAACCATGGAAGCTAGAAGACAGTGGGATGATATATTTAAAATACTAAAAGAGAAAAACTGCCAACCAAGACTCCTATATCCAGCAAAATTATCCTTCAAAAATGAGGGAGAAATTAAAACATTCTCAGACAAAAAGTCACTGAAAGAATTTGTGACGAAGAGACTAGCTCTGCAAGAAATACTAAAGGGAGCACTAGAGTCAGATACAAAAAGACAGAAGAGAGAGATATGGAAAAGAGTGTAGAAAGAAGGAAAATCAGATATGATATATATAATACAAAAGGCAAAATGTTAGAGGAAAATATTATCCAAACAGTAATAACACTAAATGTCAATGGACTGAATTCCCCAATCAAAAGACATAGATTGGCAGAATGGATTAAAAAACAGGATCCTTCGATATGCTGTCTACAGGAAACAGATCTTAGACCCAAAGATAAACATAGGTTGAAAGTGAAAGGTTGGGAAAAGATATTTCATGCAAATAACAACCAGAAAAGAGCAGGAGTGGCTACACTAATATCCAACAAATTAGACTTCAAATGTAAAACAGTTAAAAGAGACAAAGAAGGACACTATATACTAATAAAAGGAACAATTAAACAAGAAGACATAACAATCATAAATATTTACGCACCGAATCAGAATGCCCCAAAATACGTGAAGAATATACTGCAAACACTGAAAAGGGAAATAGACTCATATACCATAATAGTTGGAGACTTCAACTCACCACTCTCATCAAGGGACAGAACATCTAGACAGAGGATCAACAAAGAAATAGAGAATCTGAATATTACTATAAATGAACTAGACTTAATAGACATTTATAGGACATTACATCCCACAACAGCAGGATACACCTTTTTCTCAAGTGCTCATGGATCATTCTCAAAGATAGACCATATGCTGGGTCACAAAGCAAGTCTTAACAAATTTAAAAAGATTGAAATCTTACACAACACTTTCTCGGACCATAAAGGAATGATGTTGGAAATCAATAATAGGCAGAGTGCCAGAAAATTCACAAATACGTGGAGGCTCAACAACACACTCCTAAACAACGACTGGGTCAAAGAAGAAATTGCTAGAGAAATTAGCAAATACCTCGAGGCGAATGAAAATGAAAACACAACATATCAAAACTTATGGGACGCAGCAAAGGCAGTGCTAAGAGGGAAATTTATTGCTCTAAATGCCTATATCAGAAAAGAAGAAAAGGCAAAAATTCAGGAATTAACTATCCATTTGGAAGAACTGGAGAAAGAACAGCAAGCTAACCCCAAAGCAAGCAAAAGGAAAGAAATAACAAAGATTAGAGCACAAATAAATGAAATTGAAAACATGAAAACAATAGAGAAAATCAATAAGGCCAGAAGTTGGTTCTATGAGAAAATCAATAAGATTGATGGGCCCTTAGCAAGATTGACAAAAAGAAGAAGAGAGAGGATGCAAATAAATAAGATCAGAAATGGAAGAGGAGACATAACTACTGACCTCACAGAAATAAAGGAGGTAATAACAGGATACTATGAACAACTTTACGCTAATAAATACAACAATTTAGAGGAAATGGACGGGTTCCTGGAAACACATGAACAACCAACTTTGACTCAAGAAGACATAGATGACCTCAACAAACCAATCACAAGTAAAGAAATTGAATTAGTCATTCAAAAGCTTCCTAAAAAGAAAAGTCCAGGACCAGATGGCTTCACATGTGAATTCTACCAAACGTTCCAGAAAGAATTAGTACCAATTCTCTTCAAACTCTTCAAAAAAATCGAAGTGGAGGGAAAACTACCTAATTCATTCTATGAAGCCAACATCACCCTCATACCAAAACCAGGCAAGATATTACAAAAAAAGAAAACTACAGACCAATCTCTCTAATGAATACAGATGCAAAAATCCTCAATAAAATTCTAGCAAATCGTATCCAACAACACATTAAAAGAATTATACATCATGACCAAGTAGGATTCATCCCAGGTATGCAAGGATGGTTCAACATAAGAAAATCAATTAATGTAATACACCATATCAACAAATCAAAGCAGAAAAATCACATGATCATCTCAATTGATGCAGAGAAGGCATTCGACAAGATTCAACATCCTTTCCTGTTGAAAACACTTCAAAAGATAGGAATACAAGGGAACTTCCTTAAAATGATAGAGGGAATATATGAAAAACCCACAGCTAATATCATCCTCAATGGGGAAAAATTGAAAACTTTCCCCCTAAGATCAGGAACAAGACAAGGATGTCCACTATCACCACTATTATTCAACATTGTGTTGGAGGTTCTAGCCAGAGCAATTAGATGACAAAAAGAAATACAAGGCATCAAAATTGGAAAGGAAGAAGTAAAACTATCACTGTTTGCAGACGATATGATACTATACGTCGAAAACCCGGAAAAATCCACAACAAAACTACTAGAGCTAATAAATGAGTACAGCAAAGTAGCAGGTTACAAGATCAACATTCAAAAATCTGTAGCATTTCTATACACTAGTAATGAACAAGCTGAGGGGGAAATCAAGAAACGAATCCCATTTACAATTGCAACTAAAAGAATAAAATACCTAGGAATAAATTTAACTAAAGAGACAAAAAAACTATATAAAGAAAACTACAAAAAACTGCTAAAAGAAATCACAGAAGACCTAAATAGATGGAAGGGCATACCGTGTTCATGGATTGGAAGACTAAATATAGTTAAGATGTCAATCCTACCTAAATTGATTTACAGATTCAATGCAATACCAATCAAAATCCCAACAACTTATTTTTCAGAAATAGAAAAACCAATAAGCAAATTTATCTGGAAGGGCAAGGTGCCCCGAATTGCTAAAAACATCTTGAGGAAAAAAAACGA
Source organism: Tamandua tetradactyla (assembly GCF_023851605.1). Taxonomy (NCBI): domain Eukaryota; kingdom Metazoa; phylum Chordata; class Mammalia; order Pilosa; family Myrmecophagidae; genus Tamandua; species Tamandua tetradactyla. Next base: position 16,758,689 of record NC_135335.1, on the reverse strand, counting down.
AGCTGGAGGTCTCGCGCTGCCTGACTTTAAGGCATATTATGAAGCCACAGTGGTCAAAACAGCATGGTATTGGCATAAAGATAGATATATCGACCAATGGAATCGAATAGAGTGCTCAGATATAGACCCTCTCATCTATGGACATTTGATCTTTGATAAGGCAGTCAAGCCAACTCACCTGGGACAGAGCAGTCTCTTCAATAAATGGTGCCTAGAGAACTGGGTATCCATATGCAAAAGAATGAAAGAAGACCCATCTCTCACACCCTATACAAAAGTTAACTTAAAATGGATCAAAGATCTAAACATTAGGTCTAAGACCATAAAACAGTTAGAGGAAAATGTTGGGAGATATCTTATGGATCTTACAACTGGAGGCGGTTTTATGGACCTTAAACCTAAAGCAAGAGCACTGAAGAAGGAAATAAATAAATGGGAACTCCTCAAAATTAAACACTTTTGTGCATCAAAGAACTTCATCAAGAAAGTAGAAAGACAGCCTTCACAATGGGAGACAATATTTGGAAATGATATATCAGATAAAGGTCTAGTATCCAGAATTTATAAAGAGATTGTTCATCTCAACAACAAAAAGACAGCCAACCCAATTACAAAATGGGAAAAAGACTTGAACAGACACCTCTCAGAAGAGGAAATACGGATGGCCAAGAGGCACATGAAGAGATGCTCAATGTCCCTGGCCATTAGAGAAATGCAAATCAAAACCACAATGAGATATCATCTCACACCCACCAGAATGGCCATTATCAACAAAACAGAAAATGACAAGTGCTGGAGAGGATGCGGAGAAAGAGGCACACTTATCCACTGTTGGTGGGAATGTCAAAGGGTGCAACCACTGTGGAAGGCAGTTTGGCGGTTCCTCAAAAAGCTGAATATAGAATTGCCATACGACCCAGCAATACCATTGCTAGGTATCTACTCAAAGGACTTAAGGGCAAAGACACAAACGGACATTTGCACACCAATGTTTATAGCAGCATTATTTACAATTGCAAAGAGATGGAAACAGCCAAAATCTCCATCAACAGAAGAGTGGCTAAACAAACTGTGGTATATACATACGATGGAATATTATGCAGCTTTAAGACAAGATAAACTTATGAACCATGTAATAACATGGATGGACCTAGAGAATATTATGCTGAGTGAATCCAGCCAAAAACTAAAGGACAAATACTGTATGGTCCCACTGATGTGAACGGACATTCGAGAATAAACTTGAAATATGTCATTGGTAACAGAGTTCAGCAGGAGTTAGAAACAGGGTAAGACAATGGGTAATTGAAGCTGAAGGGATACAGACTGTGCAACAGGACTAGATACAAAAACTCAAAAATGGACAGCACAATAATACCTAATTGTAAAGTAATCATGTTAAAACACTGAATGAAGCTGCATCTGAGCTATAGGTTTTTGTTTTGTTTTTTTTGTTTTGTTTTGATTTTACTATTATTACTTTTATTTTTTTCTCTATATTAACATTCTATATCTTTTTCGGTTATGTTGCTAGTTCTTCTAAACCAATGCAAATGTACTAAGAAATGATGATCATGCATCTATGTGATGATGTTAAGAATTAATGATTGCATGTGTAGAATGGTATGATCTCTAAATGTTGGGTTAATTTCTTTTTTTCCGTTAATTAAAAAAAAAAAAAAAAAGAGAAGGGATAATTGGAGATGAAAGGATACAGACTGTAACGGGACTGGATATAAAAACTCAGAAATGGACAGCACAATACTACCCAATTGTAATGCAATTATGTTAAAACACTGAATGAAGCTGCATGTGAGGTATAGGTTTTTTGTTTTTGTTTTTTTTGTTTTTTTTTCTTCCTATTATTGTTTTAATTCTTATTCTGTTGTCTTTTTATTTCTTTTTCTAAATCGATGCAAATGTACTAAGAAATGATGAATATGCAACTATGTGATGTTATTAAGAATTACTGATTGTACATGTAGATTGGAATGATTTCTAATTGTTTTGTTAATTCTTTTTTTAATTAATAAAAAAAAAAACAAAAAAAAAAGACAGCCAACCCAATTACAAAATGGGAAAAAGACTTGAACAGACACCTCTCAGAAGAGGAAATACAAATGGCCAAAAGGCACATGAAGAGATGCTCAATGTCCCTGGACATTAGAGAAATGCAAATCAAAACCACAATGAGATATCATCTCACACCCAACAGAATGGTCATTATCAACAAAACAAAAAAGGACAAGTGCTGGAGAGGATGTGGCAAAAGAGGCACACTTATCCACTGTTGGTGGGAATGTCAAATGGTGCAACCACTGTGGAAGGCAGTTTGGCGGTTCCTCAAAAAACTGAATATAGAATTGCCATATGACCCAGCAATACGATTGTTAGGTATCTACTCAAAGGACTTAGGGGAAAGACACAAACGGACATTTGCACACCAATGTTTATAGCAGCATTATTTACAATTGCAAAGAGATGGAAACAGCCAAAATGTCCATCAACAGACGAGTGGCTGAACAAACTGTGGTATATACATACGATGGAATATTATGCAGCTTTAAGACAGAATAGACTTATGAAGCATGTAATAACATGGATGGACCTAGAGAACATTATGCTTAGTGAGACTAGCCAAAAACTAAGGGACAAATACTGTATGGTCCCACTGATGTGAATCGACATTAGAGAATAAACTTGGAATATATCATTGATAACAGAGACCATCAGGAGTTAGAAATAGGGTAAGATAATGGGTAATTGGAACTGAAGGGATACAGACTGTGCAACAGGACTGGATACAAAACCTCAAAAATGGACAGCACAATACTACCTAATTGTAATGTAATTATGTTAAAACACTGAATGAAGCTGCATCTGAGCTATAGTTTTTTTTTTGTTTTTTTAATATATTTTTTGTATTTTTTATTTTTTTCACTATATTATCATTTTATTTCTTTTTCTGTTGTCTTGCTATTTCTTTTTCTAAATCGATGCAAATGTACTAAGAAATGATGATCATACATCTATGTGATGATATTAAGAATTACTGATTGCATATGTAGAATGGAATGATTTCTAAATGTTGTGTTAGTTAATTTTTTTAATTAAAAAAAAAATGACATGAAAAAAATTGTATTGGGAGGTCATTCTGGAGGTTACATTTATGTAAGTTGTAGCCATATATTTCAAACTAACACAGCATGCCATACCACAAACAACAGCAATCCTGGAAACTCTAGGAGGTGCCCTTTGCTCTATAAAAGTTACTATAAAGGCTTATTTCTTCAGAAAATTAAATTCTCTAGATTGATCATAGGCAAGATAAGTCCTGAAACTCAGAAATACCAGTCTCTCTAAAAAAAAATGATTGCATTAATTCCTCTACTCCAGAAGGTCAATACCACTTTTCAGCATGAATAAATTAAAATAGTCCCTGCCCAGATAGCCCTCAAGAATGAAACATAAATGGGAAGAAAAAGTGCAACTGAGAAGATAGAATTCTATAAATCACTATGAGCATTGACTCATAATATAGACTTTTTTTTTATAGAGTCTAGAGTTTCAGAATAGCCAGAAGGAAATAAGTGAAGTTGTGGAACTGTATCTAGTAGTTCTGATCTTTGATAAAGTTTGATAAGTATATTGCAAAGAAATAGTATTCTGCATTTGTATGAATCTACTTTAAGATGATTTCTTTTGTTCCACTGACTTCTCTCTCTCCCAAATATGTATACCTGTCAATACTATTCTGTCTTATTTAACCTACCTCAACTGTAAGTCTTAAAATTATATATATTACAATACTAGTGGCAAGTAAGAGAGAGGGTGAGGGGCATGAGAAGTTTGGAGTTTTCTTTTTCCTTTTAATTTAATTTCTGCAGTAATGCAAATGTTTTACATGTGATACTGGTGATGAATACACATCTGTGTGATGATACTCTGGACAATACTTTTGATGGACTTTATGGCATGTGGAAGTATCTCATTAGAAATATAGGAAAAAATAAGTAAGTGCCATTATCTTATCAGAAACCATGGAAATGAGGTTGTAGTGGTATGATATATTTAAGCTACTGAAAGAGAAAATATACCAGCCAAGATCTTCATCTAGAAAAAGTCTTCAAAGATGAGGGAGAGTTTAAAACATTCATTGGTAAACAGAAGCCAAGAGAGTTCATTTGTGAGACTCCTGACATGCTAGAAATATTAAAGGAAATTATGCCACCTGAACTGAAAAGACATAGGAGAGAAGCTTGGAGGAGAGTGTAGAAATGAAGATTATCAATAAGGGTTCTTGAGAGGACCATAAAAGAGGCAATAGGACATGTTAAAATCAACAGATTTGGTGGCTGAAATAAATACTAACTTAAGAATAAGAACATTGAATGTTAATGTATTAAACTCTTCAATAAAAAGATGTAGATTGATAAAATGGATAAAAGAATGATCTATTTATAGCCATCTGTAATAGACTCAACTTAGACCCAAAGATACAACTAGAGGAAAGACTGGAAAAGTTATTCCATGAAGGCAGTAACCAAAAAATAACTAAGGTAGCTATACAATATTGGACAAAATAGACTTTAAGTACAAAAACTTTATGAGGCAAGGAAGAACATTATATATTAATAAAAGGGCCAATCTATGAAAAGAAACAATCATAAATATTTATGATTATTAAACAGCGTGGGGGCCCAATACTAGTGAAGTTGAAGGGAGAAATAAATGGTTCTACAATGACATTTGGAGACTTCAAAACACCACACTCATCAATAGAATGAATATCTCAAGTGAGGAGATCATGAGGAAACAGAAAACAGGAATAACATGATAAATAAGCTAGATCTAAGAGACATTTACAGAATATTACATCCCTAAACAGGACATACAGTCATCCCATATGTCCATAGATTATTTTCAGGATAGATCATGTGTTGGCCCAAGAAACAAATTTTGATAAAATTAAAAATATTGAAAGTATTCAAAGTACTTTCTATCATCACAAAGGAATGAAATTGGAAATTAATAACAGGTGGTGACAGGAATATTCACAAATATGTGGGAGTTAAACAACACAGTTTTTAACAATAGTCAAAGAGGAAATTGCAATATAAATTAGCAAATATTTTGAGATGCATGAAAATGAGAACACAACATATCAAAACTTATGGGATGCAGTGAAGAAGGTGCTGCAATGGAAATTTATATCCCTAAACATCTAAATTAAAAAGGAAAAAATAACTAAAATCAGAGAACTAACTGCACACCTGGAAGAACAAGAAAAAGAGAAGAAAACTAATCCCAAAACAAAGAAAACAAATAACAAAGGAGAAGTAAGTGAAATTGAAATAAGAGAATGAAGGAAGCAACAAAAACAAAAGCTTTTCTCTGAGATAAATAAAATGACAATTGTTTAGCTATGCTGGTGAAAATGAGGATACAAATAGATAAAATAAATAATTGAGAATAAGGTCATTACCATAGACCCCACAGAAATAAAAATGATAATGAGAGAATATTATAAAGAATAGTGTGCCAACAGTTGTAGAAAATATAGGTGAAACAAAATTTCCTAGAAACATATGAAGAACTTATGCTGTCTTTCAAAGAAGGATGCTCAATATTAATAGCTTTTAGGGAAAGCAAATCAAAACCACAATGAGATATCACGTCAAACCTACCAAAATGGCAACTATTAAACAAATAGAAAATTACAAGTGTTGGTGAGGATGTGAAGAAATAGGAAAACTTATTCACTATTGATGAAAATGTAAAATGGAATAACCACTGTGGATGACAGTTTGGCTGCTCCTCAGGAAGCTAAGTATAGAACTTCAATCCCACTATTTGACATATAGTCAAAACGACAAAAAGAAGGTATGTAAACACACATTTGTACACTGATTTTTCATAGCAGACATTCAAAATTGCCAATAGAAGGAAGCAGCCCAAATGTCTGTCAACCAATGACTGGGTAAACAATATGTGGTATACACATATGATTGAATATAATTCTGCAGTAAGAAGGGATGAAGTCTTGAAGCATGCAACATGAATGAACTTTGACATTAATTTGCATGAAATAAGTCACACATAAAAGACAAATATTATATGATCTCACTAGCATGAACTGTAATAAGTAAATTCATAAAGTTAAATCCAGAATACAGGTTACTAAGAGATAGAATGAGGGTAAGGAATGGAACGTAGATGCATAGCGTGGTCATAATTTTTAAATCAGTTAAATTTCAGTGTTTAGAAACTCACAGAGGTGATAACAGCCCATTATGTTAACAGCACTAAATTACATGCTTGTGACTGAAATGGGAAATCTAGAGTAATATATGACACTAGGAGGAAAAGTAGAGGTAAAAAACATGGTATTGTATAATACTGAGATCCTTGAGGTGGGTGATGACTGAATAATAGTACAAATATAAAAATATTCTTTCATGAACTAGAACAAATGTACACCACTATCGCAAGGACTTAATAATTGAATGTGGGGCAAATGCACCTATTGCAAACTATGGATTATAGTTAATAGTAATATTTTAATATTCTATTATCAACAGTAACAAATGTACCTACCAAAGCTAATCATCAATAGTAAGGGGAAATAAGGGCTACAAAAGTTTTTTGGATTAATGAAAGTGTTCTAAAATTGACTGTGGTGATGAATGGACAACAATGCTGTTACTCTGAGCCATTCATTGTATTCTTGAGATGGACTGTATGGTGTGTTAACATATCTCAATAAACCTGTTAATCATAATCCTCATCCTACTCTGAAAAGAATGAAAAAATTCCAGGTGATACTTAGAGAAATTCAGCCACCTGAACAGGCAAAATGTCACATTAAAACTCACAATATGTATTTGGTAGCTGGGACGTTTCTCAGGGATTCTATTTTCCCACAAACAATAGCTGCATAACTTGTCTTCAATAATTAAATGACTAAGAAATAAATTTGAAATTTTAATGTATAACTGATATTAATCTTCTAAATAGAGAGCACAATTTATTAGGCAATGTTCATCTGCCGCATTGTAAAAAATATAATCAGGGTAATTTCTTCTGTTTCTTATAGATAACAGTAATTTGATCATAAATCTGAATGGACTGTGGATAGTATAATTAGGAGGTCCCTGGGTAGCGAATAAGAAGAAACTCATCATATTCTGAGTTGCCCACATTAGTTTATAATGATGGACAAAATGACAGTAGTTTCCTTGCTGATCCATGAGCAACTTCTATTAAGGTTGTTTTAAGATGGTGTAAGACAACACTGAGAAACTGTTTTCCTTTACACTTTTCAATGTTCCTGTTAATTTGACCAACAGAAAACACTGAAATTGTGTAACAGAATTTGACTTAATGTTGGAACTCTCCTATGAATTTGTAGTGTGTGCACTGGGATCACCCCTCTGCAATTTTTTGGCAATTTATACTAAAGGTTAACATAGTCATATCCTGTGACCAGGACCCATACTCCTGAGTCACTGCCAATGGAAATTCTTCCATATCATCTCAAAACATGGAAAAAATGTGCATAGCAACACTATTTACAATATTTAAAACCTATGATTTTCACATATGTCTAGTTAGCAGCAGAACTGAAAAATAATTAAGGGATAATAATATTATCCAGAAAAATGAATGTATGATCTATAGATCCATAAATAACTGGAATGTGTTTCACAAGTGTCATGTGAAACAAAAATAACCAAACACAAAAGGGAATATATTCTGCACATTCATTATTTAGACAACATAATGAGTCTTTGCTCACATGAGGTTTGGGATGGTTTATTTTTTAGGTTATAATACCTGAATGGGAGAACAAGGGTGCCAGCTGCAGTGAGTTAAGTTTGCAAAACTTTCCTGAGAATTTGCTGTATGCCAATAAAATTTTTTAAAAGAGACAACAATTTTCAAGGTACCATAAACAATTTAATACCAACAGATGTTTGCACACAGGATTGTAGAGTTTCTGATTCTGATTAACCTCAAACAACATGTTTCACTTGATGATACCAAGATTGATATAGCACTAAGAAGCCCCTCAGAGCTGACCACCATGCCATATCATTCACACTAGTTGAACTAGTACCAAAATAATAAAATGCAAAAGACTCACCTTTGATGTTTCTCTCCACAGTATGGTCTTCTAGAGATATGCCAAGGTTTTCCCTAGCTATCTCTTTTTCCAATTGTAGTTTTAGTTGTTGGTTTTGCACACAATTCCACCTTGATGACAGGTTGGTTTAAGAAGAAAAGTGATAAACTGTGTGCCAAAATTAATTATCACATCATTTAGCAACTGGCAATTATTTTTAAATGTATACTCTGATATTTGTTGTGGTTTTTCACAGCATATACTAATGTATGCCCATCTAAACCATGAACTGTGAATTTAAATCAACTCTTACGGTAACTTCTTTATTAAATTACATCCTTTAAGTAATGGAGGATTTCAATACAGTATTTAGGGTGGACACATGTATTCCCCAATGGTCAGTTTTCTAGTTTCAACAATTTCTTTTGGTCTCCTCTCCTCCCTCCAGTTTCTCTTGGTCATACCATCATTTTACTAATGAAGAAATCCTATTCCTAAGATTGTAACATCTGTGTAAATCTCCTACATGAGAATTCATTCAATGACTCATACATTTGTATTCATTTATATCAGTGGTTATCATGATATCCACTTTATCTATAAAGGAAATGTGAGGACCAGGTGATTGTGTACATGGATTAAACAAATGCAAGACATATCAAGAAATAGTAAAGATAACTTTTAAATGAATGCTTTGATATCCCTGGATTTTAATAAATGAAAATCCATGATCACTACTAAAATTCAGATATTATATGCAAATATGTTACAGTTTGCCAAAACAACTCAGAGAATGCTTAGTTGAAATATAATTTTACTTTCTATTGAACTGGAGAATGAATATGTTATGCTTAGACGCTACTCATGGCTCTTGTCTCAATAAAGACTCAAGTCCCCTGACCTCATTTTTTTTCTACTGTCTTATTTTCTTCATCCCTTTCAGCGTCCCTCTTCTTTCCCTGTTCACTGAGAAATCCCTGGCAAGTGGCACCCTAGCAGGGACCTGAAGAGGAAGGCTTGAGATCATGAAGGAAGGTGTTCATGTACACGCAACTCAGAGAACCAGAGATTCCAGATTTCAGACTCACAGGGTGAGTGCCCTGAAAATTGTGCATCAGGGTTATTATGGGACAACAGCTGTCACTTTATAGTGAATATGAACTCTTTTATGTACTCTTTTGCAGGCTAACAGTATACAAGTTTCAAAAACTAAAGTAAAAGAACTATTCAGAATCATTTAAAAATATTGTTATTGGCTACCCCCATGAGGGACATTGGAATTGAAACAATGGCATGAGGCCATTAAAGAATTAAAGAAGGCTTACAGGCAGAGAGAGAATATTCCTGTTACTATATAGTCTCTCTGTAATTTAATTTCCCTATGTTGCAGCCCTTTGAACACAGTAATTCAGAGGAGAAGGATGGAGATGATTTAGAGGAAGAAGAATTAAGACCATAGCTCTCACTCCCAAAAGAAAGAATATCTCAAAAGGATAAAGTACCTATTTTCATTTTGAACAGCTTCCTTTCCTGCCCTGATAATTTGATGAATTATCCACAAAATGAATTTATTATGGAACTCAACAGAATATTCCTGCACCTCCTCCACCTTTTGCATTTTCTGATCAAATGTGTGTGGAGTGCCCACCTCATTGTCTGTCACTGTCCCTAAACCACCTACTATTTCCTTGGGGTTTTGGAAAACCCAGTTACAAGGAGGCCCTGAGGCTTATATGTTTCCTGTTCAACTTACTCCTATTCCACTTAATGCTCAATTTCCTCAGGGAGACTAACATTTTGAGCATGCTACTTTTTCTTTTAAAGTTTTAAGAGAAATAAAAACTGTTTGGGCACAGTATGGGACTTCTTCCCCTTATAAAGTTAGCTTGATACTAGGACTTGCTCAATCTGAGAGATTAACTCCCTGGGATTGGGAAATGTTGGCTCACTCTGCTTTAACAGCATTTCAATTTTTGCAATGGAAAACATATTTACTAAATAAGGTTAATCAAAAAGCTACTTAAATGCTAATGTTCAACCACCAGTTTTGATTACAGGAAAGTAAATAATGGGCATGGGACTCAATGCCGGTGTTGGAACTCAATTACTAAAACAAAAAGGGGGAAGGATCAATACCTCTCCAGGAGTATTGTGTTCTAAAATAATGCTAACTTTGAAATTTTTTATAATTAAAAGTGAAGGGAACTGCACAACAGTAGAAGGGCACTGGTCTACTAAAGCAAAAAAAGGACTACAATTTCTATATCAATCTATACCATGGAAGAATTTGAACACCAATGCTTGGTGTAAAGGATGGGTTATAATTTGGGGAAAAGGTTTTGCTTACGTTTCCACAGGGGATGGAAGCCCATTCCAGTGGATTCCAGTGGATCAAACCTAGACATGAAACCATTAACAGAGGAGAAAGTGATGGAGAAAATGATGATGTTCAAAATGAAACAAATGAACTTAAACATAACAGAGGTCCCTTGGAAAGCACTACTGAAATCCATCCTTCCCTTGGATACAATTTAAGAAATCAGCTCAAAAAGCTGATCAATTACTGTCTGTGAAAGACATCTTGAAGTCCAAAAAATATGTTAATGACTATGCCTTACTTTGTGAATTGTGCTGTAAATTTTAAGAATGCAATATTTATGTCAATTCTATTATTGAATGTTTGCACAATTTCTGCTAACTATTGGGTTTATATTCCTAATCCACCACTGTTAAGACCTGTTACTTGGGATGATTCTGTTGTTCCTGTATATCTTAATGATTCCACTCACATTCTGGGACCTGAAGATCACCAACTTCTGACTTTTCCAAATGAAGAGGGTTTGCTGTATAATGTTACTCATGTGGCTTGTGAAAGGGTTCCTATGTATATATCAGTGTCAGCTGAGAAGAATTCTGTATGTTTGCCATATGTCAAATATAAAATTTGGGTGAGATATCAACCTACAAATTATAATCATAATTTTCCCTTACATGCTATTTTGGGAATAGGATTTCAGTACAAAAATAGTTCTAGTGCAAAGAGAGCCACTGATTGTTGGTTAATACATTTTGGCTCTTGGACTGAATGTAATAGTGAAGGGAATTCATTGTTTGCTAGTACTCCCTATGGAAGCGTTTGGGAATGGACCCCTGTGGGGTATACCATCACCTATATGTCAAAATCCAACATTTCACTAAAGGGTAATCTAGATACAAGGCGATATAAATGAATGTTAGTTCCAAGTATTGGTAAAAAGGGAGGTTCAAAACAAAGATATCTTTGGAAATTATTATTAGCTTTGGGAAAAGTTGGTATTTGGAAGAGTAATCAAACATTTTTTAATACTACTTTGGGACTAAATAAACAACATAGCACCTGTTTAAAGGCTTGTGTTGTCAATCCATATGTGACTTTAGCAGTAAATACTTCTCATCAAAGAATATGTTGTACTGATTGTAAATTATATACTTGTTGAAATTCTACTGTAAACTTTCATGATACGTTCATGATTCTGTGATGGTTAGGAGTTTGGATTCCCATTAATCATACTAGACTTGGGAATCTTCCCCTGATATGTATATTCTTTAGCATGCATTAAAACAAATTCTTAAAAGAGCAAGGAGATTCATTGGAACTCTAATCTTGATGATTTTAGGTATTATTGAATTAGTCACCACAGCTGCAGTAGCTGGAATAACTTTGCATCAAGAAATTCAAACAGTTCATTTTGTACAAAAATGGCATCCTAACTCTAGCAAAACATGGGAACAGAAAGTTAAAACTGATCAAGAAATTAATGAAAGATTAAACAGTTTAGAACACACTAGAGTTTACTTAGGAGATCAATTGCAATCAGTTAAATTACAAATGCATTTGCTCTGTGATTGGAATATTACATCTTTCTGTGTTTCTCCTTATATCTATAATCAATCTGAAATTCAGTGGGATAAGTTCAAGTGACATCTTTCTAGGTCATAGAGATAATTTAACTCTTGATATTCATAAATTGGAGATGCAGGTTATGAACATGAAAAATACAGATCCTCAATTTACGAAAGGAATAGAAGTTGCAGCATCTATTGTTGCTAGTTTCCAAAAGTTTAACACATTATTTTGGATTAAATTCATTATAGGATCTTCATTGGGATCCATTTTTTTATACCAATTTGTTTTGCATTATTTTTTATAGTCTGGAGGGCCATATACCAACATCAAAATGAATTGTGACTGAAAACAGCTGCATTTACTTCTGTTATGCTTGCTTTAAGAAAACAAAAATGAGAAATTATTAGAGACTAGTGGTGGAGACTCAAAAAGTTGGCTATGAATCAAGACCTCAAAGCATTGGCATGCCATGATTATTGGCCCAGTGAGCAGACTACTGAGGCAAGGTTCTTGAGGAGAGCTATGTCAGAGTCTGAAAGTTTGTCCCTGCAATTCCCTATAAGATGTTTCTTAAGATATTTTTGTATTATGAGAACTTGGTTTAAACATTAAGCACTTATCTATGCAGAATACTGAAACAACTCAGAGAATGCTTAGTTAAAATATAACTCTACTTTCTGTTGGACTGGAGAATAAATATGTTATGCTGAGGCCATTCATAGCTCTTGTCCCAATGAAGACTTCAGTCCCCTGACCCCACTTCTCTACTATGTCTCATTTTTCTTCATCCTGTGTGGTACCTCTCTTCTTTCCCTGTTCACTGGGGAATCCCTGGCATTTCTCTTATCCATTTAAAAAGCATTCCAACATGTTTGGCATTTCCAAACCACAGCAATGCCACACTTCTCTTGTACCAAAATATATTTTGTTTGATGAAATTGCCAGAATTGCAACATACCAAAAATGGAATGGCTTTTCAAAGAGGTATTTATAAAGTTCCAAGTTTACAGTTCTAAGGTCATGAAAATGTCCAAATTAAGGCATCCAGAGAAAGACAACTTGACTCCAAGGAAAAGGCTGATGAAAGTTAGTGTTTCTTTGTCAGCTGGGAGGGCACATGGTGACATTAACTAGCTTCCTTTCCTCATTACAAAAGACTATCCCAGGGCCATTTTCCTTCAGCTCCAAAGGCCTCTGGCTGTGTAGACTCTGTTGATACTGGTGGCTCTATTGCTTCTGGTGGCCTTAAGGCTTTTTCAAAAATGGTTTCCCCTTAAAGGACTCCAGTAAGTCACCTTACCTTGAATGGGTGGCGATATCTCCAACTTTCTAATCAAAATTACCACTTAAAATTGGGTGGGTCACATGTCCATGGAACCAATCAGAAAAATCCCACCCAGCAATATTTAGTGGAGATTAAAAGAATGATTTTCCTGGGGTACATAATAGCTTCAAACAGTCACAGTTATAGTATAGATTTAAAATTCTCTGAGAATAAAGTGAAAACTTTGCAAAGCATACAATCAAATTTATCTGTTCATTTAATTTTATGTTCTCCATATCAATTCTTCTTTTGTATCCAAATCATAATAATCTTTAAAAAGACATTCATCTAACTACTTTGAATAAAATAATTTTCTGAATGAAAGCACTGTTCTAAAAGCTTTTGTTTTATTAGAAATTCTCTCCTGAATGGTGTATCATATTTCTCACTATTTTTTTAAAAAGATACTTATTTCACAATCAGAAAGACCAGAACACCCAACATATGCCTAGGCTGAATGTACCTCAGAAAACTAAACAAATATGAGTCTATTAGAACCAGAATAACAGAAAAAATATATATGAAAAGATGTCTAGAGAATTTTTGTCACATTTATTAAAGTGTGTCTCTTTGAAAATTAGAAAAAGAAGGATGATTTAGATAAAATATAAAGAATATTACATGGCATTTTATTTGCAGTTGCCATACATGGTTTGGAAAATAATCATGGCCACTGGGAGAAAATTCATTGCACATCAGAGATTACTGTAAAGGTTTGAGGTCCATGGCTTTGGTCTGCCTCCAGTCACAGATTCTCTGCAATCAATTTTTTTTTATTCTATTTATTAGACATACCAACATACAGACAAACATTCCTACCATATGATCATTCTACATATATAATCAGTAACTCACAATATCATCACATAATTGTATATCATCATCATGATCATTTCTTAGAACATTTTCTGCAATCAATTTTAAATATTGCATTTCATTTGTTTAAAGATCACTGTCCCTGGGCCACAGTGGCTCAGCAGGCAGAATTCTCACCTGCCATACTGGAGAACCAGGTTCAATTCCCAGTTCTTTCCCATGCAAAAAACAAACAAACAAAGATAATAAAATTAAAAAAACAAAAACATCATTATTCCTGAATCCTCTTTTTTTAATAATGGGAAGCTAAAAGAAAGATGGTGATGTAACCATTATTCTTTCTTGTCTGTGAAGAATCATGCACAGAGACTTTCAGTAATTTATCTTGAAATCCAAGTGCTAAAAATGCAGAACAGGGATAGAACCCAGCAGCTTTTGAATTGACCTATTCACCTGAGAAAGTGTAAAGGTTAGTTTCTGGTGTCATCTTGGCCAAATGATTATGCCCAGTTTTCTGGTCAGGCAAGCACTGACCAGTATGTTGTTACAAGGATATTTTGTGGCTGGTTGATAAACAGGAAAACTGGTGTATTAAATCATCAATCGATTGCATCTGTGGCTGATTACATCTGTGCTTAACTAAGGCATGCCCCACAATGTTTTAATCAAATCAATTGAAGGCTTTTAAGGAATAAGAGAGACTTTTTTTCACTGCTTCTTCAGTCAGTGAACCTCTCCTATGGAGTTTGTCCAGACCCATCATCAGGGCTGCCAACTTCCCAGCCTGCCCTACAGACTTTGGACTCTTACATTACCATGATTGCATGAGGCACATTCATAAATCTCATATGTACAGATATTTTCTATTGGTTCTGTTTCTCTTGAGAACCCTGACTAATACAGCTTGGTACCAGAAGTGATTCTTGAGAAACAGAATCTTAAAAATGAGTTTTCACAGTTGGTTTTATACTCTATCTAGACTCAGAGACACTAATGACTCTGCTTACAATAATCCAGATGGCACTGGCAGTTCACCCAGAGAGTTGGCAAAAGAGATCATCAAAATATCACTATTAGATTCTGCTAAGTGTACACTTATATGAAGCACGGCCCTGGGTGACAGTTTTTAATGACACCTGGGCTGGTTTGAAAGGATTATGTACCCTAGAAAAGCCATGTTTTAATCCTAATCCATTTTATGAAGGCAGAAGTTTCTTTTAATCCCTATTCAACACTATAGGTTGGAAACTTGGTAAGATTATCTCCATGGAGACAGACTCACCCAAATATGATTATTAACTTTTGATTAGATGGAGATGTGACTCCATCCATTGCAGGTTTACTGGAATCATTTTAAAAAGGAAGCATTTTAGAGAAAGTGAGGAGAGAGCAATGAGAACCAGGAAAAGCTCACAGACCTCTGGAGTTGAAGAAGGAATATGCCACAGAGGGAGCTTCATGAAACAAGAAATCTGGAGAGAAAGCTATCAAACATTGCTATGTTCACCATGTGCCTTTCCAGTTGAGAGAGAAACCCTGAACTTCAGTGACCTTTCTTGAGTGAAGGTCACCTCCTGTCAGTGTCTTAATTTGGACATTTTATAGACTTGCTTAATTGGGACATTTACAAGACCTTAGAACTGTAAACTTGCAACTTAATAAATTCCCATTTTAAAAAGCCATCTTGTCTCTTATATATTGCATTCTGGTAGCTAGCAAATTAGAACAACACCTTTATGGAGTTTTGTGGAATTGAGAGGTATAGTGTTGTCTGACTGTTGGTAGATATGCTGGAAAGAGTGATAAGGGAAAAGGATGAGGTGATGGCTTCAAATTTGGAACTTAAGTGCTGAATTAATAATGTAAAAGTTTCCATGCTTGCCCTGAAAGAAAGTCTTATTTCCTGTGGTTGCAGACATGAGATCTCTGAAAACCAGATGCAAAGCATCATTGTGTGAAGAGCAGATTTACAACATAAACTAAAATCTCAACCTTAAAGCATGACTGCTGTTAAAATAAGGACTTTGTTTGGAAAAGAATGGCATCCTGAAACTTGGGATGGAGATACATGGTTTGATAACAGTGCTGATGGGGAGATGGACTCCTGGAATCCACTGAGCCCTTTCTACATAGACCTTTAATGGACTGCCCTGAGGAAATATCTTCCCAACCTCCAGTCTGTCTTGAAGAAACAGTTTCTTGGCCTCCAGTTTGCCCAGAAGAGTCTGCAACCCAACCTACATATGAAGAGATTAACTTTTCAGTGCCTGTTAACCACCCCAGGGGAGATGTGACCTTCTCCCCTGGGGAAATAGCCCTTGCCCCTCTGTCTGGAGCAACTAAACCTGTTTCACCAGATAAAACTGCATTGGAATGCCCTGAGGTAATTGGCTTGAAAAACACTTTTATATATTTTCATGACCCACTCCTACTACCCCTCTTTTCTTTAAGACCTATAACTAGAATAAACTCCAAATAGGCCAAAAAAAGATGAGGTACAAAGTGAGATCCATGAGGAGGTATGATATACTACAGAAGAACTGCATGCATTTTCCAATCTATACAGACAGAAATCATGAGAATATGTGTGGGAATAGATATTAAGGGTATGAGATAATAGTGGAGGGAAAACAAAATTGGTTCAAGCTGAACTTATTGATATGAGCCCACTAAGCAGAGATTCTGCTTTCAATGTTGTATCTTAAGGGGTTAAAAAGGGTATTAACTGTTTGGGTGGTTGGCTGAAATATGGATCAAAATGTGGCTGACATTTCCTGGGATTAGAACGACAGAACTGCCCAAGTATAATGAAGATGAGGGGATCCAGAGGCTTACAGAATAATGTTAGAGAGAATGCAACATGAAAGACCTGTTTGCCCACCTCAGGAATGACTATAGGGTGCATATTTCACTAGAAACTTGAGAAAAAAATTTGTGTGACTAACTCCATCACCCCTGAAGAGCTATGCAGCCACCCTTCTCTCTAGGTCAGATATTACTGCTTGAATTGTTGTCAATGATCTGGAATCTTTAAATAAAATGGAGATGCATGGATTCCAAGTTGGCAGAAGTCATGTGGTGACAGTTAATCACCATAGACAAGGTGTGCCTGGCTATGATATTAGACAGCAGACTCAAAGCAGAAATAAAAATAATGCACTGTCTTGTTACATTGGCTAGTAGATCATTGGGTACCTAGAAGTAAAATAGATAAGCAATGTTCCAGTTTGTTAGATTCCAGAATATGATACACCAGAAATGGCTTTTAAAGAGGGGAATTTATTAAGTTCCTAGTTTGCAGTTCTAAAGCAAGTATAAAACTGTTCAAATAAAGGCATCAACAATAGATTACCTTCACTCAAGAAAAGACAATGAAGTCCAGGGTTTCTCTCTCAACTGGAAAGGCACATGGTGAACATAGTGACAACTGTTAGCTTTTTCTCCAGGGTACTTCTTTCATGAAGCAACACCAGAGGTGGTTTCCTTCTTCATCTCCAAAAGTCACTGACTGCCTGGGCTCTCAGAATCAAGGTTCTATCTCTCTCAAAAATGGTTCCTCTTTTAGGAAGTGCAAGGGTAGTACAGTGGAAAAATTCTCACCTGCCATGTGGAAGACTGGGTTTTGACTCCAAGCCAACACATTTCCTCCAAAAAACAAAACCCAGCAAGCAAAAATTCAACAAATGATGCTACAATAATGGGATACTCACATGGAACAATAATGAAATGTGACTCCACCATAGAGCATGCAAAAAAACCTGAAAAAAATGCTTCCTCTTTTAAAGGGTTCCAGCAAACTAATTAAGACCTACATAGAATGAGTGGAGTCACATCTCCTTCCCACACAACTATATCCCACCCCACCAGTGGGAAACCATGCTCACAGACATCAGTGTAGCATCCCCAACTTGCACTTACACTAGCACTGCTATGCATCACTGAACTGCTGTGCCCCACCTCATACCTTGCACCCTGCTCCACATGCATTCCCACAAATACAAGGCTTTAGACTACAGAAGGAAATCAATATCCAAAGGAAACAAAAAAAGATATTTATATGCCATGTGTGGTAGTTAGATTCAGTTGTCAACTTGGCCAGGTGAAGATGTTAGTTCTGTTGCTGAGGACATGAGCCAATGGTACTTGAACCTCATCTGTTGCTCATCACATCTGCAGTCAACTAAGAGGTGTGCCTGCTGTAATGAATGATGTCTGATTAATTTGTAGGTACTTAAATGAGAGAGCTCAATGTAGCACAGCCCAAGAAGCTCAGCCTACCTCATCTCGGCACTCACAGCTCAGCCCAGGCTTTTGGAGATGCATAAAGAAATCACCTCAGGGAAAGTTGTTGGAACCCAGAGGCCTGGAGAGAAGACCAGCAGAGATCACCCTGTGCCTTCCCATGTAAGAAAGAACCTCTGTTGAAAGTTAGCTGCCTTTCCTCTGAAGAACTAATGAAATAAGCCCCCTTTTATTAAAAGCCAATCCATCTCTGGTGTGTTGCATTCTGGCAGCTAGCAAACTAGAACACCATGAAAGCAACAGAAGATCACCAAGGATATCACAATGCAGACAGATATAACACAGCCTAATGACCAAATTAAAATACCAGAGGAAATGCAGACATTGGAACAACTAATCAAAGATGTTCATGTAACCATACTAAATAAAATAAATGAAATGGCAAGTGACATAAAGGAGATCAAGAACACAGTAGGAGATCATAAAGAGGAATTTGAAAGAAGAAAGAGAAAAATAGCATATATCACAGAGATTAAAGTTGTTGTAGACCAAATAAAAACATATTAAAGACACACCACAGCAGATTTGAAGAGGCAAAGGAAGAATAAGTGATTTCAAACACTCAAAACTGTAAAATGTCAAAAAAAATGATGGAACAATTTGATTTGGATCTCAGGAAATGGTGAACAAACAAAGTGTACAAATATAAGAATAAATGCTGTCCCAGAAGGAGAAGAGATGAATAAAGGACTAGGAAGCTTACTTTAGGATATAGTAGGTGAAAACTTGACAACCATTATAAAAGATATAAATATAAAAGCCAAAGAAGTTCAAGGAACTCCAAATAGAATAAATTCAAATAGGTCTTCCCCAAGACACATAGTAATCAGTCTGTCAAATTTTTAAGAGAAGCAGAAAATCCTGAAAGTGGCAACAGAAAAACAATCTATTATGTATAAGGGAAACCACATAAGATTGAGTTCAGACTAATCAACTGGCACCATGAAGGTGAGAAGGCAGTGGGATGATATATTTAAGATCCTGAAAGAGAAAGGATTTCAGCCATGAATTCTCTACCCTGCCAAATTGTCCTTCAAAACTGAGGGAGAGATTAAAATTTCACAGACAGATGGCTGAACAGGATAGATTGTGTTCAGCTCTGCTCCATGGAAAAATTAGAGAAGGAAATGGATGGTGGATGAGATGGTGATTCAAAAGTGCAAATGACCTGGGAGGGCCTTCTGCAGCACATAGTTGGCCTTGGTTTCAGAGGCCAAGGAACTGAGAGGCAGAAAGCAGAGGTGCAGAGCCTTCAGGAGTGCACAGATGGGAGCAGGGGACTAGAAAGTAAGCTAGGCTATGTTCCTTGAATGTGCTACCCTCATGAGGGCAGTTCTGTGACCTGCAACTCACCCCACACCCCATGCACCTGAACCCCATCACCTGCTCCCATTCCTGATTCTTCAAGTGCTCCTGCCCCACCAGCCCCCAGTATGCATAACTGACCCTCAACCCTACCCCAAGTGCAGCCCAACCAACCTCTCCTGCACCCCTCCTGAGCAGTGCCTTATCCTCCCTGTTCCCTGCAGTCTGTTGCCAGTACATAAAAGCTATGGGTGCATTAACCTTCTTACCCAGACTACACCTGCCCCCTGCCCATAGTCTTTCACAGCCCCACCCTGACCTCCCTGAGCCCTGCACATTAGTTTACAACTCTCCTAGTCTTACACATATGCACAGGCCCCAAATCACATCCTTGAGCTCTGGTAACTTCAGTTTATGACATTCCTAGACCCACACATGTGCACAAGTCCTCAATCGCATCCTTCAGCTCTGGAAACTTCAGTTTATGGCACTCCTAGACCAGCACATGTGCACAGGACTCCAATCACATCATTCAGCTCTGATAATTTCAGTTTACGGCAGTCCTAGAATGATGCATGTGCATGGCACCCAGTCACACTTCCCAGCTCTGTGCCGACCTGCACTGCTGGATCATATCTGCCAACAACCAATGGAGGCATAAGACTGACCTGTTGCCACAGCTCTAGCATGTAGACAAAGGGCCCCACAATCTAGGCCAGCACACACCAGGGTTATGGACTCCAGACCTGTGCACCCTCACAGCAACATCGTCCCTTGCTGGTGGGCACCCACATTCACAAACATCAGCATAACATCCCCAACCTACACCTATACCTGCCCTGTTTTGTTCTTCCCTGTACCCTGCTCCCTGCTGCACATATATCTTGAAAGCACAAGGCCTTAGACTACTGAAAGAAATCAACTCCCAAAATCAATCAAGATATTTACATATGACAAAAACAACAGAAGACCACTAAGCACATCACAATTCAGACTGATATAACCCTGCCTAATAACAAAATTAAAGCACCAGAGGAGAAACAGACATTGGAACACTTGATCAAGATGTTCATACAAGTCTACTTAATAACATAAGTGGAATGACAAATGACATAAAGGAGATCAAGAAGACAGTAGAAGATCATAAAGAGGTATTTGAAAGAACAAATAGAAAAATAGGAGATATCACAGAGATTTAAGAATACAATGACCAAATAAAAAAACATACTAGATTTAAAGAGATGAAAGAAAGAATAAGCAATATAGAGACAAGATAACTGACTTCAAACACTCAAAACAACAAATGGTAAAAAAAAAAAAAAAGATGGAAAATTTTGAATTAGATCTCAAGGAAATGAAAGACAAAACAAAGCACTTGGTGTCCCAGAAGGAGAAAAGAGGAGAAAATGGCTAGGAAAAGTAGTTGTGGATATAATGGGGGAAAACTTCCCAGCCCTTATAAAGGATGCAAATATACAAGTCACAGAAGCCCAGAGAACTCCAAACAGAATAAATTGAAATAGACCTTCCCTAAGACAGATACTATTCAGGCCATCAAATTTTGAAGAGAAGAAGAAAATTTTGAAAGTGGCAAGAGAATAACAATATACTGCATGGAAAGGAAACCACATAAGACTGAATTCAGACTATTCAATTAGCACCATGGAGGTGAGAAGTCAGTGGTATGATATACTTAAGATCCTGAAAGATAAAGGCTTCCAGCCAAGAATTATGTACACAGCCAAATTGTCCTTCAAAACTTAGGGAGAGATTAAAGTTTTCAAAGACAATCAAGTCTGGAAAGAATTTCTCAATAAGAGATTGGTCCTACAAGAAAAACTAAAAGGACTTTCAGCAGCTGGGATAAAAGACAAGAGAGGGGGGTCTGGAGGAGAGCACAGAATTGAAGAGTACCATAAGGGTAATTTAAAGGACAAAAAGAGGAAGAGGGAAAATAATATGTAGATCTGATGAATAAAATAAAAAAGATAAGATGATGGATTCAAGAAATGCCTTTTCAGTAATAACTTTGAATGTTAACAGACTAAACTAAAGCAGTTAAAAGATACAGATTGGCAGAATGGATTAAGAAACATAATCCAGCTATATGCTGTTTACAAGAGACTCATCATAGACACAATGTTACAAATAGACTGGAAGTGAAAGAATGGAAAAAGATTTTCCACCCAAGTTGTAACAAAAGAAAGCATGAGTAGCTACGCTAATATTGGACAAAATAGACTTTAAATGTAAAGACATGATAAAAGACAAAGATAGGCACTATAAAGTGATTAATGGACAATTCAGCAAGAAGATGTAACAATCATAAATGTATATGCTACCAATCTAGGCACTCCAAAGTACATGAGACAGACATTGGCAAAACTGAAGGAAGAAATAGATGTTTCAATAATAGTAGGAGACTTCAATACACCAATCTCTCCTATACATAGAACAGCCAGACAGAAGATCAAGAAGGAAATAGGGAAGTTAAACAACCTGATAAATGAATTAGATAAAACAGACACATATAAGTCATTGCACTCTAAACCACATTCTTCTCTAGTGCTCATGGAACATTCTCCAGGATAGATCATATGCTGGGGCACAAAACAGGTCTTTATAAATTTAAAAATATTGAAATTACTCAAAGCACTTTCTCTGATCACAGTGGGATGAAGCTGGATCTCAATAACCAGCAAAGAATGAGAACATTCACAAATATATAAAGATTAAATAACACACTCTTTAACAACCAGAGGGTCAAAAAAGAAATTGCCAGAGAAATCAATAGCTATCTGGACATGAATGAAAATGAGAACACAACTTATCATAACTAATGTGATGTGGCAAAGGCTGTGCTGAGAGGGAAATTTATTGCCCTAAATGCCCATAATAAAAAACAAGAAACAGTTCCTGGAAGATGGCGGCTTAGTAAGACGCGCGGATCTTAGTTTCTTCTCCAGGACACCTACTAGGGGAGTAGAAACGATACAGAAAGCGCCCAAAGCCACAACAGAGATAAAAAAGACAGCGTACCCCATCCTGGAACGGCTGGCTGGCTGAGAGAAGCAGCTCGGGTGAGATCGCCGAGGCGCGCGGGCCTTACCGGGCGGGGTGGCAAGCGGCCGGAGTTACTCCCTTCCCCCTTCCCGGGCCGGCTGGGAGAATTGGAGAGGCGGTCCACTGAAACCAAGGCGACTGGCGCCCACACCACGCGCAGCCCCCGGACCAACTGAGAGAATTGGATCGGAAACCCCCAGGCCGCGGAGAACGGTGACCCCGTGACTCCCGGGGAACGTGCACTCTCTCGGGCGGGCCACTGCCGCTGGCGCCCTCCCACCACGCCTGTTGCCCAGGGCCGACTAGGAAATTCGGACGGGCTCTTTCCCTGGCTGCGGTGACCAGCAACCCTCCCTGCGTTCGGACCCCGGGCCGGCTCAAGCCGCTCCGGCTAGCGAACCCCCAGGACGGCGAGAGTTTTCCAAAGTTTAAGGTCCCACAGCACCTTTTACTGGTGGGACCCGCAGACAAACGTGTGCCACGAGCGCCACCTACTGGGCAGGATAAGAAAAACAGAACCCAGAGATTTCACAGAAAAATATTACAACCTTGCTGGGTCCAACACCAAGAGAAATCTGAATAAATGCCCAGACGCCAGCAGCAGAAGATAACTGTCCACGCTCAAAAGATTGAGAATATGGCTCAGTCAAAGGAACAAACCAATAGCTCAAATGAGACACAAGAGCTGAGACAACTAATGCTGAATATACGAACAGAAATGGAAAACCTCTTCAAAAATGAAATCGATAAATTGAGGGAGGACATGAAGAGGACATGGGCTGAACATAAAGAAGAAATAGAAACACTGAAAAAACAAATCGCAGAACTTATGGAAGTGAAGGATAAAGTGCAAACATAGAAAAAATAATGGATAGTTACAATGATAGATTTAAAGAGACAGAAGATAGAATTAGTGATTTGGAGGATGGAACATCTGAATTCCAAAAAGAAACAGAAACTATAGGGAAAAGAATGGAGAAATTTGAACAGGGTATCAGGGAACTCAAGGACAATATGAACCGCACAAATATACGTGTTGTGGGTGTCCCAGAAGGAGAAGAGAAGGGAAAAGGAGGAGAAAAACTAATGGAAGAAATTATCACTGAAAATTTCCCAACTCTTATGAAAGACCTAAAATTACAGATCCAAGAAGTGCAGCGCACCCCAAAGAGATTAGACCCAAATAGGCGTTCTCCAAGACACTTACTAGTTAGAATGTCAGAGGTCAAAGAGAAAGAGAAGATCTTGAAAGCAGCAAGAGAAAAACAATCCATTACATACAAGGGAAACCCAATAAGACTTTGTGTAGATTTCTCAGCAGAAACCATGGAAGCTAGAAGACAGTGGGATGATATATTTAAAATACTAAAAGAGAAAAACTGCCAACCAAGACTCCTATATCCAGCAAAATTATCCTTCAAAAATGAGGGAGAAATTAAAACATTCTCAGACAAAAAGTCACTGAAAGAATTTGTGACCAAGAGACCAGCTCTGCAAGAAATACTAAAGGGAGCACTAGAGTCAGATACAAAAAGACAGAAGAGAGAGATATGGAAAAGAGTGTAGAAAGAAGGAAAATCAGATATGATATATATAATACAAAAGGCAAAATGTTAGAGGAAAATATTATCCAAACAGTAATAACACTAAATGTCAATGGACTGAATTCCCCAATCAAAAGACATAGATTGGCAGAATGGATTAAAAAACAGGATCCTTCTATATGCTGTCTACAGGAAACACATCTTAGACCCAAAGATAAACATAGGTTGAAAGTGAAAGGTTGGGAAAAGATATTTCATGCAAATAACAACCAGAAAAGAGCAGGAGTGGCTATACTAATATCCAACAAATTAGACTTCAAATGTAAAACAGTTAAAAGAGACAAAGAAGGACACTATATACTAATAAAAGGAACAATTAAACAAGAAGACATAACAATCATAAATATTTATGCACCTAACCAGAATGCCCCAAAATACGTGAGGAATACACTGCAAACACTGAAAAGGGAAATAGACTCATATACCATAATAGTTGGAGACTTCAACTCACCACTCTCATCAAGGGACAGAACATCTAGACAGAGGATCAACAAAGAAATAGAGAATCTGAATATTACTATAAATGAACTAGACTTAATAGACATTTATAGGACATTACATCCCACAACAGCAGGATACACCTTTTTCTCAAGTGCTCATGGATCATTCTCAAA
The DNA here is from genome assembly GCF_023851605.1 of Tamandua tetradactyla. Lineage (NCBI taxonomy): Eukaryota > Metazoa > Chordata > Mammalia > Pilosa > Myrmecophagidae > Tamandua > Tamandua tetradactyla. The sequence goes on along the minus strand of NC_135335.1, from coordinate 16,733,650 downwards.
GATAGACCATATGCTGGGTCACAAAGCAAGTCTTAACAAATTTAAAAAGATTGAAATCTTACACAACACTTTCTCGGACCATAAAGGAATGATGTTGGAAATCAATAATAGGCAGAGTGCCAGAAAATTCACAAATACGTGGAGGCTCAACAACACACTCCTAAACAACGACTGGGTCAAAGAAGAAATTGCAAGAGAAATTAGTAAATATCTTGAGATGAATGAAAATGAAAACACAACATATCAAAACTTATGGGATGCAGCAAAGGCAGTGCTAAGAGGGAAATTTATTGCTCTAAATGCCTATATCAGAAAAGAAGAAAAGGCAAAAATTCAGGAATTAACTATCCATTTGGAAGAACTGGAGAAAGAACAGCAAGCTAACCCCAAAGCAAGCAAAAGGAAAGAAATAACAAAGATTAGAGCACAAATAAATGAAATTGAAAACATGAAAACAATAGAGAAAATCAATAAGGCCAGAAGTTGGTTCTATGAGAAAATCAATAAGATTGATGGGCCCTTAGCAAGATTGACAAAAAGAAGAAGAGAGAGGATGCAAATAAATAAGATCAGAAATGGAAGAGGAGACATAACTACTGACCTCACAGAAATAAAGGAGGTAATAACAGGATACTATGAACAACTTTACGCTAATAAATACAACAATTTAGAGGAAATGGACGGGTTCCTGGAAAGACATGAACAACCAACTTTGACTCAAGAAGACATAGATGACCTCAACAAACCAATCACAAGTAAAGAAATTGAATTAGTCATTCAAAAGCTTCCTAAAAAGAAAAGTCCAGGACCAGATGGCTTCACATGTGAATTCTACCAAACGTTCCAGAAAGAATTAGTACCAATTCTCTTCAAACTCTTCAAAAAAATCGAAGTGGAGGGAAAACTACCTAATTCATTCTATGAAGCCAACATCACCCTCATACCAAAACCAGGCAAAGATATTACAAAAAAAGAAAACTACAGACCAATCTCTCTAATGAATACAGATGCAAAAATCCTCAATAAAATTCTAGCAAATCGTATCCAACAACACATTAAAAGAATTATACATCATGACCAAGTAGGATTCATCCCAGGTATGCAAGGATGGTTCAACATAAGAAAATCAATTAATTTAATACACCATATCAACAAATCAAAGCAGAAAAATCACATGATCATCTCAATTGATGCAGAGAAGGCATTCGACAAGATTCAACATCCTTTCCTGTTGAAAACACTTCAAAAGATAGGAATACAAGGGAACTTCCTTAAAATGATAGAGGGAATATATGAAAAACCCACAGCTAATATCATCCTCAATGGGGAAAAATTGAAAACTTTCCCCCTAAGATCAGGAACAAGACAAGGATGTCCACTATCACCACTATTATTCAACATTGTGTTGGAGGTTCTAGCCAGAGCAATTAGACAAGAAAAAGAAATACAAGGCATCAAAATTGGAAAGGAAGAAGTAAAACTATCACTGTTTGCAGACGATATGATACTATACGTCGAAAACCCGGAAAAATCCACAACAAAAACTACTAGAGCTAATAAATGAGTACAGCAAAGTAGCAGGTTACAAGATCAACATTCAAAAATCTGTAGCATTTCTATACACTAGTAATGAACAAGCTGAGGGGGAAATCAAGAAACGAATCCCATTTACAATTGCAACTAAAAGAATAAAATACCTAGGAATAAATTTAACTAAAGAGACAAAAAACCTATATAAAGAAAACTACAAAAAACTGCTAAAAGAAATCACAGAAGACCTAAATAGATGGAAGGGCATACCGTGTTCATGGATTGGAAGACTAAATATAGTTAAGATGTCAATCCTACCTAAATTGATTTACAGATTCAATGCAATACCAATCAAAATCCCAACAACTTATTTTTCAGAAATAGAAAAACCAATAAGCAAATTTATCTGGAAGGGCAGGGTGCCCCGAATTGCTAAAAACATCTTGAGGAAAAAAAACGAAGCTGGAGGTCTCGCGCTGCCTGACTTTAAGGCATATTATGAAGCCACAGTGGACAAAACAGCATGGTATTGGCATAAAGATAGATATATCGACCAATGGAATCGAATAGAGTGCTCAGATATAGACCCTCTCATCTATGGACATTTGATCTTTGATAAGGCAGTCAAGCCAACTCACCTGGGACAGAGCAGTCTCTTCAATAAATGGTGCCTAGAGAACTGGATATCCATATGCAAAAGAATGAAAGAAGACCCATCTCTCACACCCTATACAAAAGTTAACTCAAAATGGATCAAAGATCTAAACATTAGGTCTAAGACCATAAAACAGTTAGAGGAAAATGTTGGGAGATATCTTATGGATCTTACAACTGGAGGCGGTTTTATGGACCTTAAACCTAAAGCAAGAGCACTGAAGAAGGAAATAAATAAATGGAAACTCCTCAAAATTAAACACTTTTGTGCATCAAAGAACTTCATCAAGAAAGTAGGAAGACAGCCTTCACAATGGGAGACAATATTTGGAAATGATATATCAGATAAAGGTCTAGTATCCAGAATTTATAAAGAGATTGTTCATCTCAACAACAAAAAGACAGCCAACCCAATTACAAAATGGGAAAAAGACTTGAACAGACACCTCTCAGAAGAGGAAATACGGATGGCCAAGAGGCACATGAAGAGATGCTCAATGTCCCTGGCCATTAGAGAAATGCAAATCAAAACCACAATGAGATATCATCTCACACCCACCAGAATGGCCATTATCAACAAAACAGAAAATGACAAGTGCTGGAGAGGATGCGGAGAAAGAGGCACACTTATCCACTGTTGGTGGGAATGTCAAAGGGTGCAACCACTGTGGAAGGCAGTTTGGCGGTTCCTCAAAAAGCTGAATATAGAATTGCCATACGACCCAGCAATACCATTGCTAGGTATCTACTCAAAGGACTTAAGGGCAAAGACACAAACGGACATTTGCACACCAATGTTTATAGCAGCATTATTTACAATTGCAAAGAGATGGAAACAGCCAAAATCTCCATCAACAGAAGAGTGGCTAAACAAACTGTGGTATATACATACGATGGAATATTATGCAGCTTTAAGACAAGACAAACTTATGAACCATGTAATAACATGGATGGACCTAGAGAATATTATGCTGAGTGAATCCAGCCAAAAACTAAAGGACAAATACTGTATGGTCCCACTGATGTGAACGGACATTCGAGAATAAACTTGAAATATGGCATTGGTAACAGAGTTCAGCAGGAGTTAGAAACAGGGTAAGACAATGGGTAATTGAAGCTGAAGGGATACAGACTGTGCAACAGGACTAGATACAAAAACTCAAAAATGGACAGCACAATAATACCTAATTGTAAAGTAATCATGTTAAAACACTGAATGAAGCTGCATCTGAGCTATAGGTTTTTGTTTTGTTTTGTTTTGTTTTGTTTTGATTTTACTATTATTACTTTTATTTTTTTCTCTATATTAACATTCTATATCTTTTTCGGTTATATTGCTAGTTCTTCTAAACCAATGCAAATGTACTAAGAAATGATGATCATGCATCTATGTGATGATGTTAAGAATTAATGATTGCATGTGTAGAAGGGTATGATCTCTAAATGTTGGGTTAATTTCTTTTTTTCCGTTAATTAAAAAAAAAAAAAAAGAGAAGGGATAATTGGAGATGAAGGGATACAGACTGTACAACGGGACTGGATATAAAAACTCAGAAATGGACAGCACAATACTACCCAATTATAATGCAATTATGTTAAAACACTGAATGAAGCTGCATGTGAGGTATAGGTTTTTTGTTTTTGTTTTTTTTGTTTTTTTTCTTTCTATTATTGTTTTAATTCTTATTCTGTTGTCTTTTTATTTTTCTAAATCGATGCAAATATACTAAGAAATGATGAATATGCAACTATGTGATGTTATTAAGAATTACTGATTGTACATGTAGATTGGAATGATTTCTAATTGTTTTGTTAATTCTTTTTTTAATTAATAAAAAAAAATGATATAAGAACTTAAAAAAAAAAAAAAACAAGAAACAGCAAAAATCAAGGACTTAATTGCTCACTTAGAGTAAGTTGAGAAAAACAGCAAACTAAGCCCAAGCAAATAGAAGAAGAGAACTAACAAAGATTAAAGCAGAGAAAAATGATTGGGAGAAAAAAAGAACAATAGAAAGAATCAATAAAACCAAAAGTTGGTTTTTTGAGAAAATCAAGAAAACTGATGACAGTGAAAAAAAGAGAGAGGATGCAAATAAAGAAAATCAGAAATGAGAAGGGGTGCCATACCACACAGACCCTGAACAAATAAAAGAAATCATAAGAGGATACTGTGAAAAATTATATACCAACAAACATAGATGAAATAGACAAATTCCTGGAAAAACACAAACAAGCTACACTGACTAAGGAAGAAGCAGAAGATCTCAACAAACCAATCACAAGTAAAGAGATTCAATCAGTCATCAAAAATCTTCCTGTAAAGAAAAGCCCAGGGCCAGATGACTTCATGGGGGAATTTTATCAAACACTCCAAACAAAGACTAAAACCAATCCTGCTCAGACATCTTTAGAAAATTGAGGAAAAAGAACTGTACCTAATTCATTTTATGATGTTAATATCATTTAATACCAACAGTGTGTAAAGATGCTTTAAAAAGGAAAACTACAGGCCAATCTCCCTATTGAACATAAATCCAAAAATTCTCAACAAAATATTGGCAAATCTAATCCAACAACACATTAAAAGAATTATGCACCATGACCAAGTGGGGTTTATACCAGGAATGCAAGGATGTTTCAATGCAAGAAAATCAATTCACGTAATATAGGATATTAACAAATTGAAAGGGAAAAAATCACATGAACACTTGACTGATGCTGAAAAAGCATCTGACAAAATTCAACATCTTTTTTTATGTTGTTGCTTCTACATTTTTTATGATCATTCTGTTCTACATATATAATCAGTAATTCACAATATCATCACATAGCTTCATATTCATCATCATGATAATTTCTTAGAACATTTGCATCAATTCAGAAAAAGAAATGAAAAGAAAACAGAAAAAAAGTCATACACACCATACCCCTTACCCATCCCTTTCATTGATCACTAGCATTTCAATCTAAATTTATTTTAACATTTGTTTCACCTATTATTTATTTTAATATGAAATGTTTTACTCATCTATTGATAAGGTAGATAAAAGAGCATCAGACACAAAGTTTTCACAATCACAAAGTCACATTGTGAAAGCTGTATCATTACACAATCATCTTCAAGAAACATGGCTACTGGAACACAGCTCTACATTTCAAGGTAGTTCCCTCCAGCTTCTCCATTATGTCTTGACTAACAAGGTGATATCTATTTAATGCATAAGAATAACCTCCAGGATAATCTCTCAACTCTGTTTGGAATCTCTCAGCCATTGACACTTTATTTTGTCTCATTTCTCTCTTCCCCCTTTTGCTCATGAAGGTTTTCGCAATCTCTTGATACTGAGTCTCAGCTCATTCTAGGATTTCTGTCCCACATTGCCAGGAAGGTCAACACCCCTGGGAGTCATATTCCATGTAGACAGTGGGGAGGGCAGTGAGTTTGAGTTTGCTTGTTGTGTTGGCTGGAGAGAGAAGCCACGTCTGAGCAACAAAAGAGGTTCTCTTGGGGGTGACACTTAGGCCTAATTTTAAGTGGGCTTGACCTATCCTTTGTGTGGCTAAATTTCATATGAACAAACCCCAAGATTGGGGGCTCAGCCTATTGCTTTGGTCATCCCCACTGCTTATGAGAATATCAAGAATTCAACTGGGGAATTGAATTTTTCCCCTTTGTGACCAGTCCCCAGAGGGGAATTTGCAAATACTTTTTTATTCACTCTTCAAATCATTCGGATTTATCAGGGCATTACTCTGGACAAACCAACAAAATCTCATGCCCTACTCAAGTCTCCATGTATTTATGGTGTTCAATTAAGCTGTCTACATAAGTTATATTAGGAAATGGACTAGTGAAAATATAAATTTTGTACCAAATAAACATTCTTTTGCTTTAGTCTCACACGTAAGTTAGAATTTCAAAATATTAATTATCATCTATTTTCAACACCTGAATTAATGACATTCCTTTGTTCTTCTTCATGCAAAAACATTTTTTTAAATTTGTACATTTAGTCACTATCATTATAAACTCTAGACATTCCTAGATTATACCATCTCAGTCTTTATCATCTATTTTCCTTTCTGATTTCATTTGTGCCCCCAGCCCTCCTCTCTCTATCATTCTCACATTCAGTTTCATTCAGTGTTTTAACATAATTGCATTATAGTTAGGTAGTATTGTGCTATCCATTTCTGAGATTTTACAATCAGCCCTGTTGCACAACCTGCATCTCTTCAGCTCCAATTACACAATATCTTACCCTATTTCTATTTCCTGATGGTATCTGTTACCAGTGAAGTACTCCAAGTTTATTCACTAATGTCAGTTCATATCAGTGAGATCATACAGTATTTATCCTTTTGGTTTTGGCTAATCTCACTCAGCATAATGTCTTTAGAGTCCATTCATGTTGTTATATACTTCATAACTTTATTCTGTCTTACATCTGCTTAATATTCCATTATATGTATATACCACAGTTTGTTTAGCCACTCATATTTTGATGGATATTTTGGCTGTTTCCATTTCTTCAAAATTGTAAATAATGCTGCTATAAACATTGGTGTGCAAATGTCCATTTATCTATGTGCCCTCAGGTCCTCTGAGTAGATACTTAACAGTGGTATTGCTGAGTCATATCACAATTCTATATTTAGCTTCCTGAGGAACTGCCACACTGTCTTCCACAGCAGTTGTACCATTTGACATTCCCACCAACTGTGGATAAGTGTGCCTTTCTCCACATCCTCTCCAGGACTGTTCATTTTCTCTTTTATTGATAATGGCCATTCTGGTGGGTGTGAGATGATATCTCATGGTGGTTTTGATTTGCATTTCCTTAATAGCTAGTGAAGTTTAACATCTTTTCATATGGCTTTAGGTCATCTGTATTTCTTCTTCTGAGAAGTGTCTTTCATGTCTTTTGTTTGTAATTGGGCTGTCTGTATTTTTGTTGTTGAGTTGAACAATCTCTTTATATATTCTGGAGGCCAGACCTTTATCTGATATGTTGTTTCCAAATATTGTCTCCCATTGTGAGGCTGTCTTTTTACTTTCTTGATGAAGTTCTTTGATGCATAAAAGTGTTTTATTTTGGGGAGCTCCTATTTATTTATTTATTTATTCAATGCTCGTGCTTTGGATGTAAGGTCTAGAAAGCCACCTCCTATTATAAGATTTATGACATTTCCCTACATTTTCTTCTAATAGTTTTATGGTCTTAGATCTAATGTTTAGGTCTTTGATTTATTTTGAGTTAACTTTTGTATAGGGTGTGAGATATTGATCCTCTTTCATTCTTTTGCATATGGATATCCATCAACATCTTTTTTGATAAAAACTCTTCAAAAGATAGGAATCAAAAGTAATTTCTTCAATATGATAAAGGGCATATAAGAAAAACTGATAGCCAGGATTTCACTCAATAAATAGACACTGAAATCCTTCCCATTAAGCTCAGGAATGGGACAAGGATCCCCAATATCACCAGTATTATTCAACATTGTGTCAGAAGTTCTAACTAAAACAATTAGGCAGAACAAAGAAACAAAACATCCAAATTGAAAAGGAGGAAATGAAATTTTCATTAATTGCAGATAACATGATATTATACTTTGAAAATCCTGAAAAATCTACTACAAAGTTATTGAACTAATAAATTCAGCAAGATGGTGGGATATAAAATTAATATGCAAAAACCAGTAATGTTTCCATGTACAAGCAATGACCTAATTGAGGAATCAATTAAGGAAAAAATTTCATTCAAAATAACAGCTAAAAGAATCAAGTACTCAAAAATGAACTTAACTAATGATGTAAAAGACTTGGACACTGAAAACTACCTAAATTGTTTAAAGAAATCAAAAGAGATCTAAATAGGTGGAAAGACATTCCCTGCTCATGAATAGGAAGGTTAAATATAGTTAAGATGTCAATTCTACTTAAACTGATCTACAGATTTGATGCAGTACAAATCAAAATTCCAACAACCTGCTTTAAAGACTTGGAAAAGCTAGGTACCAAATCCATCTGGAAGGTAAAGAGACCTCAAATAGCTAAAAGCATCCTTAAAAAGAAGAACAAAGTTGGAAGATTAACACTCACTGTCTTTAAAACTTATTATAAAGCCACAGTGGACAAAACAGCATGGTACTGGCACAAAGATAGAAGAATTGACCAATGGAATTGAAACAAGAATGTAGAAATAGACCAGCAAATCTATGGTCAGCTGAAATTGGACAAAATAATCTTTTCAATAAATGGGCATGGGAGAACTGCAGATCAATAGCTAAAAGAATGAAAGAGACCCTTACCTTACACCATATACAAAAAATTAACTTAATGTGGATCAAATATCCAAATATAAAAACTAACAACATAAAGCCTCTAGAAGTAATTGTAGGGAAACACCTTCAAGACTTAGTGTGGTAGTTATATTCATTTGTCAACTTGGACTGGTGAAGGTGTCTGCTGTGAAGTTTCTGTTGCTGTGAACATGAGCCAATGGTATGTGAACCTCATCTGTTGCTTATTATACTTGCAGTTGGCTAGGAGGTGTGTAGGCTGCAATAAATGATGTTTGATTTAATTGGCTGGTGCTTAAATGAGAGAGGTCAACCTAGCACAGCCTGAGTAGCTCAGCATCCCTAATCTTAGCACAAGCAACTCAGCCCAGGCCTTTGGAGATGCAGAAAGAACTCATCCCAGGGAAGGTTGTTGTAACCCAGAGGCTTGGAGAGAGGCCAGCAGAGATCACACTGAGCCTTCCCATGTAAGAAGGAACCTCAGATGAAAGTTAGCTACCTTTCCTCTGAAGAACTAACAAAATAAATCTCCTTTTATTAAAAACCAATCCATCTCTGGTGTGTTACATTTTGGCAGCTTGCAAACTAGAACACTTAGTAATAGGAGGTAGCTTCCTAAACTTTACACACAAGACAGAAGCAATAAAATTAAAAATAGATAAATCAAAACTCTTCAAAATTAAATGTTTCAAGTCCCCTGGGGGGAATGGTGAGAAAGGGGGGAAATTCAACTTCCCCAAGTGGAAAATTTTTGATATTCTCACAAGCAGTGGGGACAACCAAAGCAATAGGCTGAGCCCCCAAACTTGGGGTTTGTTCATATGAGGCTTAACCCTGCAAATGATAGGTTAAGCCTACTTAAAATTAGGCCTAGGTGTCACCCTCAAGAGGACTTCTTTGTTGCTCAGATGTGGCCCCTCTCTCTCAGCAATCAAGACAAGCAAACTCAGTTACCTCCCTTTCTCTATGTGGGACATGACTCCCTCCTGGCAATGCAAGACAGAAATCCTAGTCAGCACCAAGAAACTGAGAAAACCTTCTCAACCTAAAGGGGGAAAAGAGAAATGAGACAAAATAAAGTGTCAATGGCTGAGAGATTCCAAACAGAGCTGAGAGGTTATCCTGTAGGTTATTCTTATATATTAAATAGATATCACATTTTTACGTAAGGTGAAACAGAGAGGCTGAAGGGAACTTTCTGAAAATGTAGAGCTGTGTTCCAGGAGCCATGTTTCTTGAAGATGATTGTATAATAATATAGCTTTCACAATGTGACTGTGTGATCATGAAAACCTTGTGTCTGATGCTTCTTTTATCTAACTTATGGACATATAATTAAAACATAAGGATTAAAAATAAACAAATAATAGGGGGAACAAATGTTAAAATAAGTTTAGTAGATAAAAATGCTAGTGATCGATGAGAGGGAAGAGTTAGGGTTATGGTATGCATCAATTTTTATTCTGTTTTTATTTCTTTTTCTGAATTGAAGCAAATGTTCTATGAAATGATCATGATGATGAATATACAATGGTGTGATGAAAATTAATTAATTAATTTTAAAAATCTAATACTTCTACACCTCAAAAGATTTCTTCAAAAAGATGAATAGGCAACCAACTCAATAGAAGAAAATATTTGGAAATCACACATTGGACAATGTTTGATATCCTTTATACAAAAAGAATTCAAATAACTCAACAACAAATGAACAAAAAACCCAGTTATGAAAGGGTCTAAAGATATGAATAGACTTTTTTCTGAATCGCTCCAAGTATAGATGGCTCAAAAGCACATGAAATGGGAGGAGAAAGGGAAGAGGTCAAGATGGTGGCTTAACAATGTGCGTATTTTAGTTCATCCTATACGACAACTACTAAATAACCAGAAGCAGTACAGAACAGCTCCCAGAGCCACGTCAGTGACTGGACACACAGCATACCCCAGTCTGGACCAGCTGGACTGGCTGTGAGCCTCCCCAGAACAGTGAGTTCCCCAAGCTGCGGCAGCTGGTGCCCAGTGCCCAGCACCCCTCCCCCACAGGAGGCTCCCCAGAGGGGAAGGATAGAGACTCTAAACCTGGCCAAGGTGGAGGTCACTCATTGGGCTAATGGAAAAAGAGGAAAGGGGAGGAAATGGAGGTTTTTGTGGCTGCATTTCTATGGAGACCTGGCTGCCTCTGGATTCAGCAGTGGGACTTCTTGGGCTGTAACTGCCCTAGGCATAGGCAGAAATGGACTGCTTTTAGGGTTGTCTCACACCTGTGCCTTCCCCACGGGAGGGGTGAAGCCCAACTCAGGTGGAATCCCTCCCTCAAGGAATTCAGTACCCAGGGCTTGGCAATTTGAAGCCATTAAAACCAGCCTACAACCTCTCCTCTGTCTCCACCATGCAACCAGCAGGGAGAGTCTTCCCAAGTTAAAGGTGCCACAACATCTTTTGCTGGTGGGACCAACAGGCAGACAAGTGCCACATGTTGGGCAGGACAAGAAAAACAGACTGCACAGACTTCACAGGAAAGTCTTTTAATGTGCTGGGCCTCACTCTCAGAGAAAACTGATGCAGGTGACTCCTTCCCCCTGATAGGAGGCCAGTTTAATCCAGGAAAACCAAGCTGGAGTCCATAATACCTACGTAGACCCTCCCAAGGGTGGGGAGGGAAAAGGCACCATACAAGCAGGGCAAGAAACAAGAAAACAAGAACTGAAAAATTATCCTCTGTTAAACAAAACCTAAGCTAGAGGTCCAGAAAAAGCTGAACTGAAGGTCAAAGAATAGATAGACAACAAATTCATCTAGCAAGAAAACCCTAGGTAAGAGTAGTGAAAGCAATCTCCAGAATTAACTAATTAAGGTAATTAAATGCCTAGAGGCCAGCAAAAAAATAATAAATCACTCTAGGAAAATTGAAGATATGACCCAGTCAAAAGAACAAACCAATAGTTCAAATGAGATGCAAGAGCTGAAACAATTAATTCAGAATATACAAACAGACATAGAAAACCTCATCAAAAACCAAATCAATGAATTGAGGGAGGATATAAAGAAGGCAAGGAATGAACAAAAAGAAGAAATTGAAAGTCTGAAAAAACAAATCACAGAATTTATGGGAATGAAAGGCAAGGTAGCAGAGATAAAAAAAAAACAATGGAAACCTACAATGGTAGATTTTGAGAGACAGAACATAGGATTAGTGAACTGGAGGTCAGAACATCTGAAATCTGGCAAGAAACCAAAATATAGGGGAAAAATGGAAAAATATGAGCAGGGACTCAGGGAACTGAAAGACAATATGAAGCACACAAATATATGTGTTGTGCGTATCCCAGAAGGGGAAGAGAAGGGAAAAGGAGGAGAAAAACTAATGGAGGAAATTATCACTGAAAATTTCCCAACTGTTATGAAAGACTTAAAATTACAGATCCAAGAAGTGTAGCATACCCCAAAGAGAATAGATCCAAATAGACATACTCCAAGACATTTACTAATCAGAATGTCAGAGGTCAAAGAGAAAGAGAGAATCTTGGAAGCAGCAAGAGAAAAGCAATCCATCACATACAAGGGAAGCCCAATAAGACTATGTATAGATCTCTCAGCAGAAACCATGGAGGCAAGAAGACAGTGGGATGATATATTTAAATTACTAAAAGAGAAAAACTGCCAACCAAGAATTCTACATCCAGCAAACTGTCCTTCAAAAATGAGGGAGAAATTAAAACATTTTCAGACAAAAAATCACTGAGAGAATTTGTGACCAAGAGACCAGCTCTGCAAGAAATACTAAAGGGAACACTAGAGACAGATACAAAGACAGAAGACAGAGGTGTGGAGAAGTGTGTAGAAAGGAAGACTATGAGTAAAGGTAAAAAGAAGGAAAATTAGATATGACATATAAAATCCAGAAGGCAAAAGAGTAGAAGGAAGTACTACCCATGCAGTAATAACACTGAATGTTAATGGATTAAACTTCTCAATCAAAAGACATAGACTGGCAGAATGGATAAGGGAACAGGACCCATCTATATGCTGTCTCTATTCAAAGGACATGAGGGCAAGGACACAAATGGATATTTGCACACCAATGTTTACAGCAGCATTATTTACAATTACCAAGAGATGGAAGCAGCCAAAATGTCTATCAAGAGATGGTTGGCTAAACAAACTGTGGCATATACAAAAGATGGAATATTATGCAGCTGTACAACAGAATAAAGTTATGAAGTGTGTAACAACATGAATGGACCTTAAGCACATTATGCTGTGTGTGATTAGCCAGAAACAAAAGGACAAATACTGTATGGTCTCACTGATATGAACTGACATTTTTGAATAAACTTGGAATATTTCATTGGTAACAGAGACCATCAGGAGATAGAAATAGGGTCAGATATTGGGTAATTGGAGCAGAAGGGATACAGATTGCGCAACAGGATTGAATATAAAACCTCAGAAATGGACACACAATATTACCTAACTGTAATACAATTATGTTAAAACACTGAATGAAGCTGCATGTGAGAAAAAAAATTATTCTGTTTATGACCATTTTGGGGAAGAATAATAATAGTTTTCTGCAGATTCTCAAAGGTGTTTATGATCTAAAAAAGGTTACTATTGACTGCTAGAGAGAAGAAATTGAAGACCTAAAAGTTTTCATTAGCAAACTAGAATAAAAAAATGTAAGCGCTTCCTCCTAAAGAGAGGGATGGAAAGATCAAAGGTTATGGTGGACTTCTATAGAGAAGATAAGACTTAACCAATGAAATGAATGCTGAATCACTGATATCTCTTTTAGTCTCCAGTATCTTAGAGCATCTACAAGTAAAAACCTAAAATTGTGGAACTGTAACCCATGCCAAACTCTGAAATATGTTCTACAAATAACTGTGGTCCTGTGCTTTGAAATTTATTGCTTTTTTGTATATATGTTACTTTTCACTAAAAAGAAAAAATTTCAATTGTAATGATAAAGCAATATTTATGCCTTTTAGCCCCCTATATTCTGGAGCAGCTAGAAGAAAAAAATCTGTGATGATCATATGGTAGCCCATGACAATCTCTGGGATCTGTCCTGTAACCACGTGTTGAAGAATGCTTTGAAAACTGTTGTTATATTATATAATAAAAAAAGTTTAAAAATAAAAAAGTGAAAGTCTGAAAGATTTCCTGTTAAAATTTGGGAAAAGACAAGAATGCCTGCTATCACAGTGTTACTGTATATTGTGTTACCAGTTCTAGCTAGGACAAGAAGGCATGAAAAAGAAATAAAAGGCATCCAAATTGGAAAGACATAAAACTCAGTATTTGCTGTTGTCATGATCCTATACATAGATGCCTTAAAAAATCCACAATAAACGTTCTACACTGAAGAAATGAGTTCAGCAAATTGGTAAGATACAAGGATAAAACACAGAAGTCAATTTTATTTTTATATGTTAGTAATGAACAATCTGAGGTGGAGAGCAAAAAATATTCCATTCATAATAGCAACTAAAAGAATAAAATATCTAGGAATAAATTTAAACAAAGATGCAAAGGACTTATATTCAAAAACTTGTAAACAGGAAACTACAAAATGTTACTAAAATAAATCAGAGTAGACCTAAATAAACAGATGAACATTCTGTCTTCATGGATAAGAATACTAAATATTTTTAAGATCTTAATTTTACCCAAACTGATTTTCAGATTTAATGCTATCTCAATCAAATCCTAACAGCCTGATTGCAGAAATGAAAAAAACAATGATCAAATGTTTGTGTTATTGAATAGCCACAAACATATTGAGAAAGAAGAACAAAGTTGGGAGACTCATGCTTCCTGACTTTAAAGTATATTAGAAGCCTACAGTGGTCAAAACAGCAAGGCATTGACACAAAGATAAAAATATCAACCAATGGAATCAAATTGAGAATTCAGAAATAGGTCCTCACATCCATGGCCAATTTATTTTTTTGACAAGATTGCCAAATCCACCCAAATGGGAAAGAATAGTCTCTTCAACAAATGATGGTGAGGGAACTGGATATCCAAATGCACAAGAATGAAAGAAGACCCTCATTTCATACACATATGAAAATTAACTCAAAGTGGATCAAAGGTGTAAACATAAGAACTTGGAATATAAAATTCCTGGAGAAAATATAGGGAAGTATCTTCATAATATTGTGTTAGACATTGATTTCTTAGATTTTAAATGCAAAGACTAAGCAATGAATATAAAAATAGACAAGTGGGACCTTCTCAAAATTCAAAGAACATTTTCATGAAAGTGAAAAGACAACCTGTACTTTTATGGGAGAAAGTATTTATAAACCATACATTTGGTAATGTTTAATATATAGAATATATAAAGAAATATTACAACCCAAGAATTAAAAGGAAAACAACCTAATTTAAAAATGGGAAAAGACTTGCATATATATTTCTCCAAAGATGAAATACAAATTGCTAGAAAGCACCTGGAAAGATGCTCAACATCATTAGCTAGTAGGCAAATGTACCTCAAGCTATAATGAAATATCATTTTACACTTACTAGAATGACCAGTCTTAAAAAGGAATGCTACAGGTGTTGGAGAGGATGTGGAGAAATAGGAACACTCATTCATTGCTTGTGGGGATATAAAATGGTGCAAATGCTGTAGAATAAGCCATGTACTCTTGGACATTTTTATTGTTGTTGGGAGGTTTCTGCATACTGCTACCACCCTTGCTCCATCCCCTAAGTTTTGGGATGTCATGATTTCCTTTTAATACACCTCAAGTTATTTCTTAATTTCTTTGTGATTCATTATTTGTCTCATTAGTTGTTTAAAAGTGCATTGTTTAATATCCAAATATCTGTGAATTGTCCATTCTCTCTCTGTTATTGATCTCTACCGTCACTCATGTATAATGTCAATAGTATTTAAATCACTGAGGTTTGTTTCTTAACTTACCATAAGGCTTTCCTGAAGGATGATCCATGTGCACTAAAGAAGAATGGTCGTTTTGCTATTTGGTAAAAGATCTGTAAATATCTGTTAGGTCTAGTTGTTTAGATGAGCATTTAATCCTTCCGAGTCTTTATTGATCTCTTGTTTAGGTGTTACATACAGAAAGCGGTGTACTAAAGTCTCCTAATATTAATGTAGAACTCTCTACTTCTCCATTTAAATCTGTCAATAATTGTTTCATATATTTTATGTCTTATGACATAAAACTGCTATATTTATAATTGTGTACTTGCTGAATTGACCCTTTTGTCAACATATAGTGACCTTATTTGTCATTTATAACAGTTTTGACTTAAAGTCTCTTAAGTCCCGTATTAGTATAGCCACCACAGCTTTTTTAGCTTACTATTTGCATGGTCTCTACATTTAATCCTTTCACTTTCAACCTACTTATGTCCTTGAATTTCAGGTGAATCTCTTGTCTGCAACATATATTTGCAGTATACATCCGTACCCAATGTGCCAAATTATCCCTTTGACCAGAGAGTTAAATTCATTTATATTTTAAGTGACTATTCATAAGAAAGGACTTTCTCCTGCCATTTTGACTTCATAAGTTTTATAACTTTTTGACCTTCTATTTTTCTGTTAAGATCTAATTCAGAGTGGACCATGGTGGCACAGCAGGAAAAGTTCTCACCTGCCATGCTGGAGACCTTGGTTTAATTCCTGGTGCCTGCCCATGCAGAAAGAAATTTAACTCATATTTATTTGATATTCTATATTTTATGGTTTTGAGTCACTTCTCATGTCTTTTCTGAATATATTTTACATCTGTTTTCTTTACCATTACCATGAGATTAAATTTTAATAACCTATATCTGCAATAATTATGTTTGATTTGATATGAACTTACCTTCAGTAGCACACACACAAACTTTCCCTATATTCCTACATCACCCACATTTGTTTTGCATTTAGTTTTAATGTATATAGTTATAAACTATACTTTGCAAACTGTATACCAAAACATTGGTTTGCCACTACTTTCTATGACTTTACATTTTAGAGCCTATAAGAAGTAAAAAGTGGAATTCATACCAAAAATATAATGCAATAATACTGGCATTTATAAATATTCATAGGTTAACTTTATCAGTGACCTTTATTTCTTTATTCTACTTTTATCTACTGTCTACTGTCCTTTCCTTTACATATGTAGAACTCCTTTTAGCATTGCCTGTAGGACAGGATAGTGGTGATGTACTCCCTCAAGTATCATTTGCTTTGGAATATCTTGGTCTTCCCCTCATTTTTGAAGAAACTCTCAACAGATATAAAATAGTTGATTGGCAAATGTTTCTTTTTCAGAACCTTAAGTATGCAGTCCCAAAGACTGATCTGAGTCTTCATGATCTGAGGAGAAATTAGAACTTAATCTCTTAGAGATTTCCTTGTACATCATTTGCTTCCTGTTGAGAATTTCAAAGACCTTGCATTGTTCATTCATTGTTTTCCTCATATCCATTTGTTCTTTGCTTTTTCCTTTATCTCCTTGAGCATAATGAATGTTTTTTCTTAAAGACTGTCTTTTATGTCCAAAATCTTGTTCTCTTTCTTGATGCTTTCTGGATTTGTATCTTTTTTCCTTTGGATGGCCTATCATTCCTTGTTTCTTTGTTTATCTTTTCCTCTTTTGTTGCACACTATACATTTTAATATTTTTAAGTATTAACTTTGGAATTTAGTCATTGAACTGTTACTTAAGTTTATCTCCAGCTAGTGATATGAAAGAAATTCTTGAGTTCCTTGAGCTAATAAAAATGAATGAACAAAAGCAAAACACACCTTTCCACAGTCTTTGTAAATTAAGTGAATGGGAAAACCTCTCTGTCTTATCAGCGTCTTTGTGGAGCCATGTTGCTGGTTTCTTTTCCTGGTCTTGTGCTTGCTCTTAGCCTTAAGTATTCCCCCTTTTACAAATTATAGGATTTGAATGCCTCCTCCTACTCACTTTGAAATACTTTCACCCTCTAGGGTGCTCTATTTTATGAATTAATGCAGATAGTCTCTTTGCCCCAGGCAGTTTCAACTTTGTTTCTTTCATTGCTTTAACTGCCTGCAAGCTGCTACTCTGCTTTCTAGAAAAATCATGAGAAGGTGAGCCCAAGACAGGTTCAGTCTTTAGGCTTCCATCAGATACAGTGGCACTGACTCATATGCACCCCAGTGTGCCCACAAGGGTTAGTTTGCTCTCTTGGGTACAGAGCCAAGAGCTCACAATAGGAGCTCAGTCAAGCTCTGCACTGCACCAGAAATGGGAAAAGGGAGGGACTAACACAGACATCATTAGTTTTGCTTACAATTTTTCAAATTGATTTCTCTTGATTTGGCAATTTTCCAGTTACTGCAAAACTTTAACTTTTTCTGGAATTTTGAGGAAGAAGTTTCTGCCAATTTTTACTAGTTGTTCAAAGATTGTGTTAGGGCCCAGTATCTTGGAGCATCTAGTGGATATGAAATGATATCTCACTGTGATTTCTAATCAAGTGCATATGCTTTACATTTCCCTAGTAGCTAGTATGTTGAGCATCCTTTCATGTGCTTTTTATTCATTTGTTTTTCCTCTTTTAAAAAAATGTCTATTCAAGACTTTTGTCCACTTTTAACTGGATTGTTTGACTTTTTATTGTTGAGATGTAGTATTTCTTTACATATTCTGGACATGAAATTGATGTGGCATGTTATTAGAATTATCTGCTTAGTGTATTGCTGAGATTCTATCATGTTTCCCTTTGTTAGCATAAGAAACAACCTTTGTTAGCATAAGAAGCTCCATTCATTGGGACTTAAAATTGACTCAAAGGATTGCATGTATACACGGGCCACCTGGGAAATGTAATCTTTAGAATTGATCAAAGCAACAACTTCAAACCCATAGTATATCACTGGGGAGAGACCACTTCATGCCAAGAAAGATGTTAACCAGGTTGAGTGGGTTCATGAAGTCTCCACCAATATAGTAAGAAATTTTGGGGGAGTTGGCTCTTCCCCCAGGATCTGCATGGTGCCCTCAGAATGAACTTTTTGTTCAACTCTTGGGAGAACTAACCTCTTTCCCAAGAACTGAAGTAGAATACCTGGCATTTTAAGAGAATTTGTGTGTGCACATAGCCTGTTTATTGTGCACTATAAAAGGGGACCTTGGCTGCCAGCTTGTTTGAAGTCTTACCTGGGAGAGGATGCTCTATTTGGGACCAGTGATCAATTGGGAGTGTGACAGGCTATTAACCAGGGACTTCCCTGCCTGTGAGCTCAGATGTTGTGATTTCCCTTGATTTGCTGAGTTTTCTTTTACCATATACACTTTTTTAGATTCTACTTTCTCATTTAAATATACTTAGTATGTATAGTAATTCTAATCAAGTGGGTATGATTTTGTATTTGTAACTACTTTCATTCATTGTATTTCCTTACAATATATTGTGGTGAGATACTTAATAGAGCCATGAGCTTGGGAATTTTGAGAGTCTAGCAGAATACTTTTGGCATAGTCAGCAAAATATTTGAGAAGAAGTAACAATGCTTTTTTACTCCCAGCATAAATCTATGAAAAATCAGAAAAAGTAAAGGTCTCACAGATCATTCCCAGATGGGAGGACCCTCCTTTCACTGGTCTGGCCAGGGAATGGGCTCAGTGTGCTGGACTCTGAAAATTGAGATTCACAGCTTCAGCACACTGAACCATTAGATGTCTTGTAGGATAAACAGACGGTACAGGAGAGTAAAGGGAAGGAACAACTGTTTCTTACTAGAAGAGGATGGTATCCATTAACTTCCTATTAAATCATGATCTTGGCCAGAGGTAAATTGGTAACTGAGAAACTTACTTTAAAGAAAGAAATATCTAACTTGCAAATCTGAATGGCTATGTTACAGTGTCAGATACATATTTTTAGTGACCAAGTACAGACATCAATCTGTAGCTGAAAAGGTAGCCTTGCAAGTGGCAAAATATTAATATTAGAAATGGAAAGGGAGGATGAATGTGAGGAAAATATATCTTACCCTCATGAATGTTGACCATGATTGTGGTCATGGTGGATGGGATAGTAATGTTTAGAATGATGATTCAGCTGAAAGTGAGGAAGAAAAAGAGCAGTTAGAGTGGCCAAATCCTCACATCCTGGCTCACCAATTACAAAGGCAAGTGTCAGAATGAAAGGGAGACCAATCTATCTGGAAAGATGTTATAGAAGATTTTACCTAGCAGGAAATTAATAATATTATGGTTTGAACTACACAAAAACCTGGAGAGAACTAGTTTCATGGCTGGTCTGAGGTCCCTGGAAGTTACAACTATTTGAGTGTAGTCAGTTACAGATGTGTTTGTCAGTCTCCACTCCCACTGCTTAACATCTGGAGGAATGCCCTTTAAATATAGTGCAAGTTTCTTACTATATCGGTGACATATTGCTGTAAGAAGATCATGAGGAAGAAGAGAATTTTGCTTTGAACAGATTAATGGAATTTTAAAAGTAAAGGGACAGGAAATTAACCCTTCAAAAGTTGAGGGACCAGATAGAACTGTAAAAATTTTAGGTATTATTTGGAATAAGGGACAGCAAGATATTTTACCGAAAGCTAAGCAAAAAAATCATTGAATTTGAATTACCTCAGACTGAAAAACAGGCTCAGAAATTTATTGGATTACTTAGGTATTAGAAAAATCATATTCTTCATTTATGTCAAATTTTTAGTCCCTTTATAAAGCTACTCTTAAAAAAAAAGATGTCCTTGAGTGAGGACCAGTACAGGAAACACATTTAATCAAACAAAAAATGCCATTCAAACTGCAATGAATTTGTAGCCAGTGAGGGAAAATCAGATTTAATTACATGTTTCTGTGGATGAAAATTATGCAAGTTAAATTGTCTGGCTGAAGCGGGGAGGAAAGAGAGTCCATTTAGGCTTTTAATGGTGAAAGTTGCCAGATGTTGGCTCATCATACAATTAATAGCCTTTTATTGGGCATCATTAGACACAGAACCTCTCACTTTGGGATATGGTTCAAAAAACAAGTTACTGTTTACCATATAGATGCTCACTTTTCTCCTATTTCTTCAGAATGGAAATTTAATCAAAGAGGTGATCATTTGGCTCATTTGGGAGTGTTGAAACCAGTGTGGACACTTCATCATCTAAAGAAATACTGGGTATCACAATATGGGTCCATCGCAAAGCAGGTCACTTGAGAGAGCAGGCTACCTACAGGTGGGGCAACAGGTTATCTTAAATACTGGCATAGGAATACACCTTCCTCCTGGTCATTTTAGTTTCACTGTAAGACACTCAGGATTAGCTATTCAAGGAGTACAAATCTCAGAAGATATTGAAAATGGTTAACAAAGAGAATTGAAATAATATTTAAAGATGGGGGTCACCTGATTTATTGACTCAGGAGGGAGAATGAATAGCACAGATGTTGGTCCTCTCCTATTTAAATTTGAAATAGAAGGGGAGCCTCTACAATTGATTACTTTAAGAGGAAGTGTGGAGTTTGAAGCTTCAGAGAAGTTGATTTCTGGAGCTAAAGTTTGGGTTAAAAGACCACACACTAATACACCCAAAGCTGCCAAGGTTATAGCCCAAGGGAAAAAAAGTTGGAACATAATGTAGGAGGAGATGAAAAGATTTTGTGCTTGCTAAAGATTTTTATCTTCATGAATCTTAGACTTCCTGCCTACTATTGTGTTGTCTGCATGTCTGAGATTACATGCCAAGATATGCAGCATCACCAAGATCAGTTTCAAAATCAATTGATGAATGATGACATACATATTTGGAGTAAGCTTCTTCCCATTCCAGAAGACTGGAATTTTGCCATCTGTTCACACAATTCTTTGGAAACAAAAATGGTATGCATGGCAATTAATTCATTTTAAGATAATTCACACATCTGTTTGATGTCAATGTCTTATTTTATCACTGTGGAAATAATGAGTGTTCAGGAATCCCACTGCGGTCATAATATTGACTTGGTCAATGTCACTCATGACAAAATGATATGCTCAAAGAAAATCCAAAGATATGTTTGTGGACAGTTGAGCTGTCTATGTGAGCCCTGTTCATTGCAGCAACATTATCAACTTGTGATTCAGGTCTGTTGTGCCACCTTATATTCATTTATCAAATGCTACTAATACTAATGTTAATTAAGTGTGTGTAATCAATTGCCAATCAAATATCCTTTTATTAGGTGCTCGGCTAATGTTTCCTGCTGTCCTGACATGGAAAAGTGTGTTTAATTATTTTAATAGTCTGCTTTATATTATTGACTTTATGGAATTGTTATCTGCATAGTTCTATGAAAAAATTAAGAGCTAAAATTCCTGTTTCTTTAACCTATCCTAAGTGAATAGCAGAAGCCCATTCCTTGTTTGTTTTCCTGCTGTACCTAAAATGTAGGTCGTTGTTTTTCCTCAGTGATGAAAAAGTCCAAATGATGAGAATGTTCTGTTGTATCTGAAGTGTAGGTTTTTGGTTGTCTTCATTGATGAAAAAACCTGAATGATGAGAAAGTTACAAAAGACTTCTTTGGTAATCAGGTGTTTCTGGGACCAAATGATGGGAGATGTTTTTAGTCTGTGTCTGAAATAAAAGTTTTCAGTTGTCTTTTGTGCTGGTTTGAAAAAGTATATGTACCCTAGAAAAGCCATGTTTTAATACTAATCCCATTTTGTAAAGGCAGCCATTTCTCTAGTCCCTATTCAGTATACTGTATGTTTGAATGTTTAATTAGATAATCTCCCTGGAGATGTGACTCAATCAAGAGTGGTTGTTAATCTGGTTTCCAGCCATTCAGGTGGGTCTTGATTAGTTTACTGGAATCCCATAAAAGAGGAAACATTTTGGAGAAAGCTGAAGATTCAGAGAGAGCAGAAAACACCACAACACTATGAAGCAGAAAGTCCATGAGCCAGCAAGTTTTGGAGATGAAGAAGGAAAATGCCTCATGGGAAGCTGGAGAGGAAGCTACCAGATGACAGCATGTTCTCCATGTGCCCTTCCAGCCAAGAGAGAAACCCTGACTGTGTTTGCCATATGTGTTTCCACTTGAGAGAGAAACCCTGAATTTCATTGGCCTTCTTGAACCAAGGTATCTTTCCCTGGATGCCTTAGATTGAACATTTCTATAGACTTGTTTTAATTGGGACATTTTCTTGGTCTTAGAACTGTAAACTAGCAAGTTATTAAATCCCCCTTTTTAAAAGCGGTTCTGTTTCTGGTACATTACATTCCAGTAGCTAGCAAACTAGAACATCTTTGGTGATGAGAAGGCCTGAAAGATGAGAATTTTAGAAAAGATGTCTTCAGTGATCAGAAAATTCTGGGACCAAATGATGTGGGATGGTTTTGGTGGGAATTTTCTTATTAGTTTATTGTTAGGAGATTCTATCTTATTCCCTTTTGTTAGCATAAGTAATAACCTTTGTTATTGTAAGAAACTCCATTTGTTCTGACTTAAGATTGACTCAAAGGACCTGTATACATGCATAGGCCACCTGGGAAATGTAATCCTAAAGATTGATCAATAGAACAAACTCAAACTCATCATAAATTACTGGGGAGAGACCACTTGGTGCCAAAAGGCCTTGGAGATAAGATAAAGTAAGAAGTTAACTAGGAACAGCAAGTTCATGGAGTCTCCATGTAACTCCTCAGGAGAGTTGTCTGGGGATCTGTATGGTACTCCTGGAATGCACTGTTGGTACATTTGTTGGGAAAAACTGGCCCTTTTCTCAAGAAATAAAGTATAACAAGTGGTATTTTAAAATCATGTGTACATGTAGCCTGTTTACTATGCACTAAAAAATGGGACCTTGGTTGTCAGCTAGTTTGAAGTCTCACCCAGGAGTTCTCTGCCTGGGACCATGTGAGCAATTGTGACACTGACCAGGTGCTAACTTCTCTGCCTGTGAGCACAGATGTTGTGGTCCCCCCACAATTTTGTATGCTTTTCTTTTGCTCTGTGCTCCTTTCTTTCTGATTCTATTTTCTCATTTATGTATAATTATGTCTAATAATTCTAATCAAGTAGGAATGAGTTCATATTTGCAATTACTTTCATTAACTATATTTCCTTACAATAAATAAGTTGTTAGAGTATACTGTCATGAGTTACTTAATTGAGCCATGAGCTTGGGAATTCTGAGAGCCTGGAAGAACATAAACCAGATATGCGGTTTCCAAGTATTTTCTTCCATTGAATAGATTAGCTTTTCCATTTTTGTGACAAATTTTTTGATACACAAAAGTTTTTAATTTTCATTGGATCCCTTGTATATCTTTATTTCATTGCTTGTGCATTGGGCATAAAGATTAAGAAGCTATTCATTATATGGGATGCGCTTATTCAGGAAACATCCTCAAGATGTTTCCCTACATTTGGGAGGGGGGGTTGTGTGGTCCTGGAATCAAACCCAGGTTATCTGGATGGAAGGCATCCCTACAGTTTTGTCTGGGAGTTTTAGTCTTGGCTCTTATATTTAGATCTTTCATCATTTTGAGTCAATTTTCATGGGTTTGTGTGAGGTCAAGAACCTCTTTCATTCTTTTGCATTGGGTATCCAATACTGCCAACACAATTTGTTGCAGAAATTATACTTTCCAAGTTTGATGGATTTGGAATCCTTTAAAAAATCAAATGGCCATAAATTGCAGACCTATTTCTAACTGCGGAATTTGATTGTATTAGTCAATGTCTATCTTTGTACCAATATCATGCTGCTTTGTCCACTATAGTTTTAAAATATATTTTAAAGTTTGAAAGTGTGAGTACTCCAAATCTGTTCTTTTTCAAGATATTTTTGGCTATATGAGGTCGCTCACCCTTTCAAATAAAATTTGATGACTGGCTCTTCCATTTCTTCAAAGAAAGTTGTTGGAATTTTGATTGGGGTTGCATTAAATTTATAAATTAATTTCAATAGAATCAACAACTTAAGAGTATTTAGTCTTTCAAGCCATGAACATGGAATGACCTTCCCTTCATTTACATCTTCTTAGATTTATTTTATCAATGTTTTGGAGATTTCAGTATACAAGTCCACTACATCATTGTTTGAATTTATTCTTAGATATTTGATTATTTTTGTTGCTATTATAAATGGAATTTTAAAACTATTTCCTCCTCAGATTGCCTATTGTTAGAATATAAAATCACTGCTGCTTTTTGTGTGTTGAACATATACACTGCCATTTTTTTTGGTAAGAATATTGTGGTGCTTTTTAATACATTTTTGTTGTATAGTATAACATATATATAAAGCAAAGAAATAAGAAAGCAATACTTTTCAAAACACTCTTCAACACATAGTTACAGGGCAGATCCAAAAGTTTGTCATGGGCTACGATATGATCCTCTCAGATTTTTCCTTCTAGCTGCTCCAGAATATGGGAGATTAGAAGGCTTAATTTTATTTTATCATCACAATCAACTTTTTTCTTCTTTATTTGTTAAAAATAACATATACACAAAACAGCAATAAATTTGAACACAGTACCACAATTAG
This sequence comes from Tamandua tetradactyla, assembly GCF_023851605.1. Taxonomy (NCBI): domain Eukaryota; kingdom Metazoa; phylum Chordata; class Mammalia; order Pilosa; family Myrmecophagidae; genus Tamandua; species Tamandua tetradactyla. The sequence goes on along the minus strand of NC_135335.1, from coordinate 16,708,645 downwards.
TTGTAGAACATATTTCAGAGTTTGACATGGGTTATAATACCACAATTTTAGGTTTTTACTTCTAGTTGCTCTGATACTGAATACTAAAAGATATCAATTTAATGACTCAGCATTCATATTCATTTATTTAGTCTTATCTTCACTGTATAATTCCACCATCACATTGATCTTTCCATCTCTCTCTTCAGGGTGTTTGGGTTATGGCCATTCTGACTTTTTCATATTGGAAGGGTCTGTCACTAACATGGGGTAGGTAGATGGAACTATCTAATGTTCTAGAGAGGTTGGGACCTCTAGGTTTCAGGACTTATCTGGACCAGGGACCCATCTAGAGGTTGTAAGTTTCTGGTAAGTTACTGTAATGCATGGAACCCTTGTGGCATCTTATATATTGCCCTAGGTGTTATTTACAATTGGCTGAAATGGCCCTGGTTGGGGTTTGGCAGGTTATGATAGGTAGCAAAGTCTAACTGAAGCTTGCATAAGAGCAACCTCCAGAGTAATCTCTTGATTCTATTTGAACTCTCTCAGCCACTGATACTTTATAAGTTACACTTCTTATCCCCCTTTTTCCCAGGGTGGCACTGATGATTCCATAGTGCCAAGGTCAGATTCCTCCCTCTGAGTCATCTTCCATGTCATCATGGAGACCTTCACCACAGTATGTCATGTTCCACATAGGGGAGAGGGCAGTGGTTTCACTTGCAGGAATGGACATAGAGAGAGTGAGTTCCAGAAGTAACTCTTATGCATAACTAAAGTTAGTCTAAGCTTCTCCACTACCACATAGGCTTCAAAAGAGTGAGCCTCAGATTCAAGGGCATGGATTACTGATTTTGGTGTCCCTAAAGTTTGACACAGTATCAGAGAATTCTCTGATGGTACGTTTAATAGTTCCATATCCTTTCTCCAATCCTTCAAGGGACTTGTGCCAATACTTTTTGATTACTTGCTTAACATAACTCTAGGATGTGTTCAGGTATTACAATAATCTATACAGAATTAAAGAACCTCTTTCTTGTTCTGGGCTTACTGTGTTTTAGTTGTTCAAATGAGCTATACATTTATGAGTTAGATTATGGACTACAGAAAACTTCAGTTCCAAACCAAATAAACCTTTCTAACTTTGGTCTCAAAGAGTACAGGTGGTTCTAAAATATAGACACTGTCTTCCTTATCCCTATGTTCTGAATTACTTTAAACCCAACTTTAGTCTTATCTCTAAATATCAGGTGATATTTATATTTAGATATAATTATATATATATATATATCTGCATCTCAAAATCCAAAAGTGATAATCACCATTCCAGATCTAATTTGTCTACTGCAAATGCTTACAATCTAGGCCCGTTTTCTTGTAAACATTTTCTATAGGAGACCATACCATTGTTGTTCCTTTGTTCTGTTCTTTTGTTTGCCTCACCAAATGTCCCACCTGATCATTCACATCATTGCATGCCTCATGCTTTGTTCATTTTTGTAGCAACACATCCTTCATTTATAAATATACACAATTCTACTTCTCAGTGAGTACATTCTTCAGACACCTGCATTCATCAGGAATCATGTATAAGGCCCAAAGTCCACTGCCCACCAACATTCTCATTTTTAGGTTCTTTTATTGTTCCCAAGAGAAAGAAAACCATTAAATACACCTCAGCAAATGGGAAATCTAAACCTCATCTTAACCCTTGTTCCTATCCCCATTAATTACCTCTGCTGCTGCTATGGTAGTGCTAATATTTTCCTTTTGAACACAGCCCATATCACCCAAAAGCAGTTTTCCCCCGTACCATGGACTTAAACACTCTTTGTACACGAATCTTATCTTTGAAGTAATTCTTGCAAGAACTAATTAATATTTCTAGTGTTAGTCAGTAGGACACGTAGGTCTATAAAACCCCTTCCAATCTTGTTCATCCTCAATATAATATTACTTATAGACCCACTAGAGAACCACCTGCATTTCTATCTATTCCCTTCCATTTGAGTTCAACCTCATTAGCTAACCATTCACCCAACTCTAGCTTCTATGTTTCTCTAAGCCCCCTACATTCTGTATTATAAACCTCTGAATATAGCTTTATGCTGGTCAAAAAAAGTGGAATCATACAGTACCTATCCTGTTGTGTCTGCCTTTTTTTACTAAGCATTATGTTCTCAAAGCTCATCTAGCTTCTCATATGCTTCAGGATGTCACGTCACCTTACTGCTGCATAATATTCCAAGATATGTATATAACAGATTTTGTTGATCCACTTGTCTATTGATGGGCATTTGGTTTGTTTCCATCTTTTGGCAATTGTGAGCAATGCTGCTTTGAACATCAGTGTGCAAATATCTGTTTGTGTCATTACTTTCAGCTCTTCTGGGTTTATACCAAGTAGTGCTATTGCTGGGTCATAGGGCAACTTGACATTTCATTTCTTAAGGAATTGCCAAACAGTCTTCCCTAGTGGCTGCATCATTATATATTCCATCAGTAGTGCACAAGTGCTCCAATTCCTCCACATGTTCTCTAACATTCATAATTTCCTGTTTACTTAATAACAGCCATTCTTATAGGTGTGAGGTGGTATTTCATTGTAGTCTTGATCTGCATTTCCCATATAGCCAATGAATATTAGTACCTCTTCATGTGCTTTTGAGCCAACTGTATTTACTCTTCAGAAAAATACCTATTCATATTTTTTAGCCCATTTTAAAACTGGGTTTGTTTGTTTGTTGTTGAGTTGTATGATTTCTTTGTATATACAGGACATCAAACATTTGTCTAATATATGATTTCCAAATATTTTCTCCCATTGAGTTGGCTGCCTCTTCACCTTTTTGACAAAGTTTTTTGAGGTGCAGAAGCATTTGACTTTGAGGTTCTCCTATTTATCTATTTTTTCTTTTGTTACTTCTGCTGTGGGTGTAACGTTTACAAAGCTATGTCCTACTACTAAATCTTGAAGATGTTTCTCTTCATTTTCTCCTAGAAGCTTTATGGTGCTAGTGTTTATATTTAGGTGTTTGATCCACTTTGAGTTAATTTTTGTGTAGGGTGTAAGATAGGGGTCCTCTTTTATTATTTTGGCCATTGATATCCAGTTCATCCATGCCCAATTATTGAAGAGACTGCTTTGCCCCAGTTCAGTGGATTTGGGAGCCCTGTCAAAAATCAGTTAACCTTAGATTTGGTGGTCTATTTCTGCACTTTCAATTCTATTCCATTGGTCAGTGTGCTGGTTTGAAAGGAAGTATGTCCCCTAAGAAAAGCCATGTTTTAATCAAAATAACATTTCATAAAGGTAGAATAAACTCTATTCAATACTGTATGTTTGACACTGTAATCAGATCATCTCTTGATGTGATTTAGTCAAGAGTGGCTGTTAAACTGGATTAAGGGATGACATGTCTCCACCCATTTGGGTGGATCTTGATGGTTTATTGGAGTCGTATAAAAGAGGAAATATTTTGGAGAATGAGAGATTCAGAGAGAGTGACACTATGAAGCAGAGAGTCCACCAGCCAGTGACCTTTGGAGATGAAGAAGGAAGATGCCTCCCAGGGAGCTTCATAAAACCAGAAACCAGGAGAGAAAACCAGCAGATGATGGCACCATGTTCACCATGTGCTCTTCCAACCGAGAGAGAAGCCCTGATTGTGTTCACCATATGCCTTCTCGCTTGAGAGAGAAACCCTGAACTTCATCGGCCTTCCTGAACCAAGGTATCTTTCCCTAGATGCTGTAGATTGGACATTTCTATAGACCTGTTGTAATTGGGGCATTTTCTCAGCCTCAGAACTGTAAACTAGCAACTCATTAAATTTCCCTCTTTAAAAGTCATTCCATTTCTGGCATATTGCATTCCAGCAGCTAGCAAACTAGAACAGTCAGTGCTTCTATCGTTGTGCCAGTACCATACTGTTTTCACCACTGTGGCTTTATTATAGGTTTTAATGTCAGGGAGTTTTAATCCTCCCACATCTTTCTTCCTTTTCAGGATGCTATTAGCTATTTGGGGTCTCTTTCCATTCCAGATGAATTTGGTACTTAGCTTTTTCAAGTTTTCAAAGTAGGTTGTAATTTTTATTGCTACTGTGTTGAATTTGTAGGTCCATTTGGTAGAATCGATATCTGAATTATATTTAACCTTCCTATGCAAGAGCAGGGAATGTCATTTCACCTATTTGGATCTTCTTTGATTTCTTTTAGCAATGTTATGTAGTTTTCTGTGTACAAATCCTTTACATCCCTAGTTAAATTCATTCGTAAGTACTTGAATCTTTTAGGAGCTATATTGAGTAGAATTTTTTCCTTATCTAACTCCTAGCTATGTCATTGTTTGTGCACAGAAATGTTAGGGATTTGTGTACATTAATTTTGTATCCCATCACCAGTCTGAATTTGTTTATTTGCTCAAATAATTTTGCTGTAGATTTCTGAGGATCTTATTAGTATCATGTCATCTGCAAATAGTGGAAGTTTTATTTCTTCTTTTCCAATTTGGATGCCTTTTATTTCTTTTACCTGCCTGATTGCTCTAGCTAAAACTTTTAGTAAAAAGTTGAATAATAGTGTGAGAGTGGGCATTCTTATCTCATTCTTGATCTTAGGGGGTAAGCTTTCATTCTCTCTCCATTGAGTATGATGCCAGTTTTTTGTTTTTCTTATATTCCCCTTATCATATTGAGGTAGTTACCTTTGATTCTTATCTTTTAGAGTGTTTTTATCAGAAAGATGTTAAATATTGTTGAATGATTTTCCAACATCAATCGAGGTGATATATGATTTTTTCCACTTCAACTTGTTAATATGCTGTATTATATGAATTTATTTCCTTGTGTTGAACCATCTTTGCATTCCTAGTACAAACTCCACTTGGTCATGGTCGATAATTTTCTAATGTGTCATTGGATTCTATTTGCTAGTGTTTTGTTAAGAATTTTTGCATGTGTATTCATTAGGTAGATTGGCCTGTAGTTTTCATTTCTAATAAAATTTTTACCCAGTTTTAGTATTTAAATGATGTGAGCTTCATAAAATGAGTTAACTAGTGTTCCTTTTCTTCAATTTTTTGGAAAAGTTTGAACATATTTGGTGTTAGTTCTTTTGGAATGTTTGATGAAATTCCCCTGTGAAGCCATCTGGCCTTGGGCTTTTCTTTGTAGGAAGATTTCTGATGACTGATTGAATCTCTTTACTTGTGATTGGTTTGTTGAGAGCCTCTATTTCTTCCTGAGTCACTGTAGCTTGTTTGTGCATCTCAAGAAATTTTTCCATTTCATCTAACTTGTCTAGCTCATTGCCATATAGTTTTTCATAGTGTCATATTATGATTTCTTTTATTTCTTCAGTGTCTGTGGGTATGCACCCCTTCTTATTTCTGATTTTGCTTATTTACATCTTTATCTTATTATCTTGTCAGCCTTGCTAGTGGCCTATTGATTTTATTCATTATCTCCAAAAATAACTTTTGGTATTATTGATTCTTTCTACACTTCTTTTATTCTCCCATTAATTTAACTCTGTTTTAATCTTTGCTATTTCTCTTCTTCTATTTCCTTTGGGGTTAGTTTGCTTTATTTCTCCTGTTCCGCCAGGCGAACAGTTATGTCCTCAATTTTTGCTCTTTCTTATTTTTTAATGTAGGCATATAGGGCAGTAAATTTTCCTCTCAGCACAGCCATTGCCACATCCCAAAAGTTGTGATATGCTATATTCTCATTTTCATTCTTGTCCAGATAGCTACTGGTTTCTCTAGAAATTTCTTCTTTCACCCACTGTTGATTAAGAGTGTATTATTGAGGGTGGGGCCAAGATGGCAGCTTAGTATGGTACGTGCGTCTTAGTTCCTCCTCCAAAGCAACTACTAGGTGAACTGAAACAGTGCAGAACAGCTCCCAGGGACACGGCATGGAATGGACACAGTGTACCCCAGTCTGGACTGGCTAGTCAGACTATGAGACTCAGCTGCGGTGAGATCCCTGAACGGCGCGTGATTTCCCGAGCAGCAGCAGCTGTGGCGGCTGGAGCTCCTCCCTCCCTCCTTCCCGGGCGGGCTGAGAGTCTCGGAGAGGCAAGTTTCCCAAGCCGAGGTGGCCGGCGCCCCTCTTTTGCGGGCGGCTTCCAGGTCCGGTTACGAGTCTCGGATCAGAGGGTTGCCAAAGCCGCAGTAGCCCTCCCCCACGGGTGGCTTCCTGGTCCGGTGGGGAATTCCCCAGGCCGCGGTGACCGGTGACTGACGCCCCTCCCCCACGGGTGACTTCCTGGTCTGGTGGCGAATTCCGTGGGCCCACTGCAGCCAGCAACCAGCCACAGGGTCCCCTCAAGCCATGGCGGCTGACGCCCCCACCACGCGCGGCCCCCCAAACCAACTGAGAGAATTGGATCGGAAATCCCCAGGCCGCGGAGATCGGTGACCGGGGCTATCCCTTCCAAACACGTGAGACAAACGTGTGCCACAAGTACTACCTACTGGGCAGGATAAGAAAAACAGAACCCAGAGAGTTCACAGAAAAATCTTACAACCTTGTTGGGTCCGACACCCAGGGAAATCTGACTAAATGCCGAGATGCCAGCAGCAGAAGATAACAGTCCATGCTCAGAAGATTGAGAATATGGCCCAGTCAAAGGAACAAACCAATAGTTCAAATGAGATACAAGAGCTGAGACAACTAATGCTGAATATATGAACAGAAATGGAAAACCTCTTCAAAAATGAAATTGATAAATTGAGGGAGGACATGAAGAAGACACGGGATGAACATAAAGAAGAAATAGAAAAACTGAAAAAACAAATCACAGAACTTATGGAAGTGAAGGATAAAGAGGAAAAGATGGAAAAAACAGTGGATACCTACAATGATAGATTTAAAGAGACAGAAGATAGAATTAGTGATTTGGAGGATGGAACATCTGAATTCCAAAAAGAAACAGAAAACATTGGGAAAAGAATGGAAAAATTTTAACAGGGTATCAGGGAACTCAAGGACAATATGAACTGCACAAATATACGTGTTGTGGGTGTCCCAGAAGGAGAAGAGAAGGGAAAAGGAGGAGAAAAACTAATGGAAGAAATTATCACTGAAAATTTCCCAACTCTTATGAAAGACCTAAAATTACAGATCCAAGAAGTGCAGCACACCCCAAAGAGATTAGACCAAAATAGGCGTTCTCCAAGACACTTACTAGTTAGAATGTCAGAGGTCAAAGAGAAAGAGAGGATCTTGAAAGCAGCAAGAGAAAAACAATCCATCACATACAAGGGAAACTGAATAAGACTATGTGTAGATTTCTCACCAGAAACCATGGAAGCTAGAAGACAGTGGGATGATATATTTAAATTACTAAAAGAGAAAAACTGCCAACCAAGACTCCTATATCCAGCAAAATTATCCTTCAAAAATGAGGGAGAAATTAAAACATTCTCAGACAAAAAGTCACTGAGTGAATCTGTGACCAAGAGACCAGCTCTGCAAGAAATACTAAAGGGAGCACTAGAGTCAGATACAAAAAGACAGAAGAGAGAGGTATGGAGAAGAGTGTAGAAAGAAGGAAAATCAGATATGATATATAATACAAAAGGCAAAATGGTAGAGGAAAATATTATCCATAAGTAATAACACTAAATCTTAATGGACTGAATTCCCCAATCAAGACATAGACTGGCAGAATGGATTAAAAAACAGTATCCTTCTATATGCTGTCTACAGGAAACACATCTTAGACCCAAAGATAAACATAGGTTGAAAGTGAAAGGTTAGGAAAAGATATTTCATGCAAATAACAACCAGAAAAGAGCAGGAGTGGCTATACTAATATCCAACAAATTAGACTTCAAATGTAAAACAGTCAAAAGAGACAAAGAAGGACACTATATACTAATAAAAGGAACAATTAAACAAGAAGACATAACAATCATAAATATTTATGCACCTAACCAGAATGCCCCAAAATACGTGAGGAATACACTGCAAACACTGAAAAGGGAAATAGACATATATACGATAATAGTTGGAGACTTCAACTCACCACTCTCATCAATGGACAGAACATCTAGACAGAGGATCAATAAAGAAATAGAGAATCTGAATATTACTATAAATGAGCTAGACTTAACAGACATTTATAGGACATTACATCCCACAACAGCAGGATACACCTTTTTCTCAAGTGCTCATGGATCATTCTCAAAGATAGACCATATGCTGGGTCACAAAGCAAGTCTTAACAAATTTAAAAAGATTGAACTCATACACAACACTTTCTCGGATCATAAAGGCATGAAGTTGGAAATCAATAATAGGCGGAGTGCCAGAAAATTCACAAATATGTGGAGGCTCAACAACACACTCCTAAACAATGAGTGGGTCAAAGAAGAAATTGCTAGAGAAATTAGCAAATACCTCGAGGCGAATGAAAATGAAAACACAACATATCAAAACTTATGGGATGCAGCAAAGGCAGTGCTAAGAGGGAAATTTATTGCCCTAAATGCCTATATCAGAAAAGAAGAAAAGGCAAAAATGCAGGAATTAACTGTCCATTTGGAAGAACTGGAGAAAGAACTGCAAACTAATCCCACAGCAAGCAAAAGGAAAGAAATAACAAAGATTAGAGCAGAAATAAATGAAATTGAAAACATGAAAACAATAGAGAAAATCAATAAGGCCAGAAGTTGGTTCTATGAGAAAATCAATAAGATTGATGGGCCCTTAGCAAGATTGACAAAAAGAAGAAGAGAGAGGATGCAAATAAATAAGATCAGAAATGGAAGAGGAGACATAACTACTGACCTCACAGAAATAAAGGAGGTAATAACAGGATACTATGAACAACTTTATGCTAATAAATACAACAATTTAGAGGAAACGGACGGGTTCCTGGAAAGACATGAACAACCAACTTTGACTCAAGAAGACATAGATGACCTCAACAAACCAATCACAAGTAAAGAAATTGAATTAGTCATTCAAAAGCTTCCTAAAAAGAAAAGTCCAGGACCAGACGGCTTCACATCTGAATTCTATCAAACATTCCAGAAAGAATTAGTACCAACTCTCCTGAAACTCTTCAAAAAAATCGAAGCGGAGGGAAAACTACCTAATTCATTCTATGAAGCCAACATCACCCTCATACCAAAACCAGGCAAAGATATTACAAAAAAAGAAAACTATAGACCAATCTCTCTAATGAATATAGATGCAAAAATCCTCAATAAAATTCTAGCAAATCGTATCCAACAACACATTAAAAGAATTATACATCATGACCAAGTAGGATTCATCCCAGGTATGCAAGGATGGTTCAACATAAGAAAATCAATTAATGTAATACACCATATCAACAAATCAAAGCAGAAAAATCGCACGATCATCTCAATTGATGCAGAGAAGGCATTTGACAAGATTCAACATCCTTTCCTGTTGAAAACACTTCAAAGGATAGGAATACAAGGGAACTTCCTTAAAATGATAGAGGGAATATATGAAAAACCCACAGCTAATATCATCCTCAATGGGGAAAAATTGAAAACTTTCCCCCTAAGATCAGGAACAAGACAAGGATGTCCATTATCACCACTATTATTCAACATTGTGTTGGAGGTTCTAGCCAGAGCAATTAGACAAGAAAAAGAAAAACAAGGCATCAAAATTGGAAAGGAAGAAGTAAAACTATCACTGTTTGCAGACGATATGATACTATATGTCGAAAACCCAGAAAAATCCACAACAAAACTACTAGAGCTAATAAATGAGTACAGCAAAGTAGCAGGTTACAAGATCAACATTCAAAAATCTGTAGCATTTCTATACACTAGTAATGAACAAGCTGAGGGGGAAATCAAGAAACGAATCCCATTTACAATTGCAACTAAAAGAATAAAATACCTAGGAATAAATTTAGCTAAAGAGACAAAAAGCCTATATAAAGAAAACTACAAAAAACTGTTAAAAGAAATCACAGAAGACCTAAATAGATGGAAGGGCATACCATGTTCATGGATTGGAAGACTAAATATAGTTAAGATGTCAATCCTACCTAAATTGATTTACAGATTCAATGCAATACCAATCAAAATCCCAACAACTTATTTTTCAGAAATGGAAAAACCAATAGGCAAATTTATCTGGAAGGGCAGGGTGCCCCGAATTGCTAAAAACATCTTGAGGAAAAAAAACGAAGCTGGAGGTCTCGCGCTGCCTGACTTTAAGGCATATTATGAAGCCACAGTGGTCAAAACAGCATGGTATTGGCATAAAGATAGATATATCGACCAATGGAATCGAATAGAGTGCTCAGATATGGACCCTCTCATCTATGGACATTTGATCTTTGATAAGGCAGTCAAGTCAACTCACCTGGGACAGAACAGTCTCTTCAATAAATGGTGCCTAGAGAACTGGATATCCATATGCAAAAGAATGAAAGAAGACCCATCTCTCACACCCTATACAAAAGTTAACTCAAAATGGATCAAAGAGCTAAACATTAGGTCTAAGACCATAAAACAGTTAGAGGAAAATGTTGGGAGATATCTTATGGATCTTACAACTGGAGGCAGTTTTATGGACCTTAAACCTAAAGCAAGAGCACTGAAGAAGGAAATAAATAAATGGGAGCTCCTCAAAATTAACCACTTTTGTGCATCAAAGAACTTCATCAAGAAAGTAGAAAGACAGCCTACACAATGGGAGACAATATTTGGAAATGATATATCAGATAAAGGTCTAGTATCCAGAATTTATAAAGAGATTGTTCATCTCAACAACAAAAAGGCAGCCAACCCAAATACAAAATGGGAAAAAGACTTGAACAGACACCTATCAGAAGAGGAAATACAAATGGCCAAAAGGCACATGAAGAGATGCTCAATGTCCCTGGCCATTAGAGAAATGCAAATCAAAACCACAATGAGATATCATCTCACACCCACCAGAATGGCCATTATCAACAAAACAGAAAATGACAAGTGCTGGAGAGGATGCGGTGAAAGAGGCACACTTATCCACTGTTGGTGGGAATGTCAAATGCTGCAACCACTGTGGAAGGCAGTTTGGCGGTTCCTCAAAAAGCTGAATATAGAATTGCCATATGACCCAGCAATACCATTGCTGGGAATCTACTCAAAGGACTTAAGGGCAAAGACACAAACGGACATTTGCACACCAATGTTTATAGCAGCATTATTTACAATTGCAAAGAGATGGAAACAGCCAAAATGTCCATCAACAGACGAGTGGCTAAACAAACTGTGGTATGTACATACGATGGAATATTATGCAGCTTTAAGACAGGATAAACTTATGAACCATGTAATAACATGGATGGACCTAGAGAACATTATGCTGAGTGAGTCTAGCCAAAAACTAAAGGACAAATACTGTATGGTCCCACTGATGTGAACGGACATTCGAGAATAAACTTGGAATATGTCATTGGTAACAGAGTCCAGCAGGAGTTAGAAACAGGGTAAGACAATGGGTAATTGGAGCTGATGGAATACAGACTGTGCAATAGGACTAGATACAAAAACTCAAAAATGGACAGCACAATAATACCTAATTGTAAAGTAATCATGTTAAAACACTGAATGAAGCTGCATCTGAGCTATAGGTTTTTGTTTTGTTTTGTTTTGTTTTTACTATTATTACTTTTATTTTTTTCTCTATATTAACATTCTATATCTTTTTCGGTTATGTTGCTAGTTCTTCTAAACCGATGCAAATGTACTAAGAAACGATGATCATTCATCTATGTGATGATGTTAAGAATTACTGATTGAATATGTAGAATGGTATGAATTCTAAATGTTGGGTTAATTTCATTTTTTCCATTAATTAAAAAAAAAAGAGAAGGGGTAATTGGAGCTGAAGGCATACAGACTGTGCAACAGGACTGGATATATAAACTCAGAAATGGACAGTACAATACTACCTAACTGTAATGCAATTATGTTAAAACATTGAATGAAGCTGCTTGTGAGGTATAGGCTTTTTTTTCTCTCTATTATTGTTTTAATTCTTATTCTGTTGTCTTTTTATTTCTTTTTCTAAATCAATGCAAATGTACTAAGAAATGATGAATATGCAACTATATGATGATATTAAGAATTACTGATTGTACATGTAGAATGGAATGATTTCTAAATGTTTTGTTAATTTTTTTTAATTAATAAAAATAAAACAGGGGGTGGGGGCTGGAGAGATGGGCCCCGCAACACTGGCCATTGTCTGGACACATTTATGGTGGGCACAATGGGGGCTGGGTTCCACCGGCATCCAGCGGGTGGGGTGCCAACCCTGGACCCCAGCACTGAAGTCACGCCCTGAGTAGAGGAGGGCAGGGTCCTGACTGCTGGGGGCCTAGACAATTTACAGCCCTTGCTGGGTGCAGATGCTGCTGCCTGCTGCTTCACTTCCCTGGAGGAGCCCAGCTCCCCAAAAGCATACCCCATTTTTAAATGTGGTTTCTCTTTTGAAATTCTGGGCGTTTGTGTATTGGAATCCTGAGACACCTATGCACTCAAAAATGCACGAGAACATTTTCATGGGCCAATCCAATATTTTTAATACAATTTCCTAGTAACTGAAACACTACCTATGTTTTATGCTCGATGAACTATAGAATGCAAAGTTCTAATAATCTGTGATTCTTTTGGCTTCCAGAAGACAGCAGGAGTCTTAAGAAGGTTGTACTCCTGTTGGAGCAGGAGAGAAGAAAAATCTCTGAAATTCAGTACTTATCCCAATACGGCAGCTGTCTGGGTGCGGGTATTGTATTTCTTTACAATAAACCACCTGCAACCCGACCCCATCAGGGGCTGCTGCTTGGGTGAAATGGAGGAGCTGAGCCCCTGGGTGAGAGCCCCCCATCAGTCCTGTGGCTCCCAGGTTCCCAGGGCTGCAAAGAGCACCTTTCTCTGTCTTCAGGTTTCACTCCATCTTTTCAGGAAATCTTTCTCCTACTCTCTGAGGAGCTCGGGGACACGGCTGCAATGGGGACATTCAAATCCGGGGGAGGCAGGAGGTACCAGTGGTACGGCTCTCCCAATCTACCTGCCCTCCCAACTGCCTGCCCTCTTCCACCCACCTGCCCCACCCCCCACCCCCGCACCAGCATTAGCCCCACTGCGCCATGTGAGACCATTCTGGGAAGGACCCAGATGAGCCTTTAAAAATGCTATCAGTTATGTACTTATTTTAAAGTTTATGGGAGAAAATGCAATCAGTTTTCCTCGGAAGTTGCTACTTAGGGCAGGGCTCAGATCTAAAGAAAAGGCAGGAAATGGAGATCTACAGCTGCTAAGTAAGTGGAAACACAGGAGAGACCCACGCGCGGCACAGCAGCGCCCAGATCAACGAGGAAGGCCACAGACAAGCCCCGCACACACGCCAGCGGCAATTCTCTGACTCTGAACATGGGCTGAGAGTCGCCTTCTGAGCATATTTGCTTTCTTTCATAAAATCCTACAAAATGAATTTTATAAGTGCATCTGTGTCATATGTGAGGTGTGCTGTGTATGTGATTTATGTGAGTGTGGGTAATGTGTCTTGTGTGAGTGTGGGCCTGATATGTGTCTTGTGTGTGAGTGTGTGAGAGTGTGTGAGTGTGAGTGTCACCTCCAGGGGCTGAGAGCCCAGCACCTGGGAGGAGGGGAAGGGGGCGGGAGGGGGCCAGATGGGGAGGGGAGGGGGGAGGGGGGAGAAGAGGAGGGGGAAGGGAGGGGGAAGGGCAGGAGGGGGAGAGTGGCCCCTTGCACCCCAAGGCAGCTGCTCTGGGTGGGTGTACCCCCGAAGGCTGGCAGAGCCACTGCCGAGCTGCACCTGTGGCTGAGGCCTGACAAAGTCACACCCTGGTCCCCTCGGTACTGGGGGAGCAAAGCAGGACACCCCACCCGGGAAGCCCCTTCTTCAGCAAGGCCTTACACAGCAGAATAACAGAAAAAAGCGGAGGCAGGAGAAAGGACGCCCACTTAGGGCAGGGTAGGCCCCGAAGCAGCTGGGGGAGAGGGTGGGGCGGGAATAAGAGAGGGCAGGGGAGGGGGTCTGGAGGGCAGGGGTGTGGGGGAGAGAGGGGCGTGGGGGTCAGAGGCATGAGGGATGTAGGTGAGGCAAGGCCGTGGGGGGGCCTCCTGTGGGGCTGGGAGGGGGTCCTGACTGCACAGCGCCGAGGTGCCTGGAAGGTCGCAGTGGGACCCCAGACCCGGCAGTGGGGCCTTGGATGCACGCCGGGAGTGCAGCCTGCAGAAGGGGCCAGGTCTGCCTGCCCTGAGCACGGTGTCCATCTCACAATCAGTGGGGATCAAAACGGGGGGCATTCTACCAAGAAGCAAATGGCCTGAGGTTTAAAAAAAAGTCAGGGTTACAAATGACTAACCAAAACGCACACACACCCAGCAAAAACACACACACAGGACAATCAGCTGAAGGCTGTGCCTGATTAAAGGAAACTAAAGATACCTGACAACTAAATGCAACTTGTGATCCAGCCCTGGGTCCGGGTCAGGAAAAAAATTGTGTTTCCTCCTGCCATAAATGACATTAGTGGGATACCTGGCAACATCTAAATAAAGTCTGCAGCCGGAAAACAGTCCTGCCATAGTACTGCTTTCCCGATATTGATCATCGCGAAGCGATTATGTAGGGAACATCCTTGCTTTTAGGAAATACACGCTCAAGGAATATCATGTGAGCAACATTTGAGCGGCTCAGATATTACATGCGCATATGTGCAGGAGAGAGAAACAGATAAGGAGAAAAAATGATAAAGCAACGGTAGTAAAATGCTACCATTTGGGGTTTGGAGATGAGGAGCATATGGGATGCTGTGTACTGTTTTTGCAACTTTTCTGAAACTCTAAAATTATTTCCATGGAAAAAGTTTAAAATAAACAAGACACCATGGTGCAGAAGTAGCGTGCTTGCAGTGGGCATGACTTAAGCAGCAGTTCTTGGCCAGGGCAATCGCCCCCAGGGGTCTGCAGATTTTGGCCACATCCAGGTGGGGGGCTCCTGGCACACAGGGGGTAAAAGTCTGCAGTGTTGCTCCGTGTCCTGCCCAGGACAGGCCACCAGAGACAGGTTGGCCCAGATGTCCACAGGAGGGGGAGGGTCATGGATGTCAGCGCACCCGGGGAAGAGGCAAGATGAGGGGGAAGTCCCAGGCAGGCACTCCCACCTGACACAGGTGTGGCTTCCCCTTCAGGCCTCCTCCTGCCCTCCTGTCCACTCTCCACCTGGCATGGGAGGAGCCTTATGGTGGCAGTGCCAGGGATCCACCTGCAATCCACTACTCCCTGCTGTGGACACTCCTGCCCAAGCCCCAAAACCTGAAACCAGTCTTGGGGAGCAGCAGAGCAGCCCACACCAAGGGCCAGGCCCGGGGAAGACTGTAGGGGAACAGGGAGACACAGTCAGATCTGAAGCACAGCTCCAGCTGAGGTCCTTCAGCCATGCTGGGGGCCACTGGGATCCCGGGAGAAAGAGGACAGGGTATGCAGATCAGGCAGCAGTGCTGCGGTGAGGCCGGCTCCCTGGTTTTGATGCCGTGCTGTGGTTTGGTGGACCCCATCCTTGGTTGTAACAACAGGGGTGAGGGCACCTGTCCAGCCATCTGCTCTGCAATGGCTCCAGGTGGGAGAAGTTCCGCATGCCTACTCCTGATTTTCTAGAGGCCTGAGATGATCTCAATGTAAAACAGCAAGAGATCTCTGAACATCACTCGCTGCATCCAAGAGCTCTACATTCATGCATGTGTCAGTCTCAGAAGGAAACAGAAACCAACTCAGATGGCCCAAGTGGCTTTGCTGGAGGGACTACCCATGGAGAAAACCTAAAAAGGGAAGCAGGTTGCCTTGGGATAAGGAGCAGTGGGGTATCCTGAGCACCTGAAGCCCAGGGAGAGTGGAATCATGGATGGGGGCTGCTGGACAGGAGCCCAGTGGGGTGGGACAGGGACACAGAGAAATACGACCACAAATGGGGGAGCAAGGGGGACTAAATACCAGGGCCCCTCTCCTCCTTTGCCATCAGGTCTCCTGCCATCCATCTGCCAATGCCAAACAGAACTCAGCTGGCACAAGAACCAGGAGCTGCCATCTGCAGGACTCAGCCAAGAAGGATTGAGGAGATGGCAGGATACATTTGGGGTGTGAACAAACAGGAAATGAAAAAGCAGCCAAATATACTTAGCCCATTTGACCCTTTTCCATAACTCTGGGAGATGAGTCTTCCTAGCCCTGAAGCACAGATACATAAGCAGAGGCTCCGTGAGGCTGAACAGTTGTCAAAAGGGCATATCCCTAAGTTTTTTTCTTATCTCCCCAACAGGGCCATCAGGAGAGGCAGTGGTCCTGACTTGCTAAAACAAGTCCTTCTAGAACCTTCTTTGTCTCTTCTGACCAGTACTCAGACCCACCCCTTGCACTGGTCTTGCATTGCCTCTGATATTGAAGAGAGGGCTGGGGTGGCAGGCAAGTGATAAATGCTCATCCTTGGTTCAGACAAGCAAGACACAAACTCAATGAGGAAAACACATCTTCACCTGCCTCCTACTCATTCACCCTCACCCTGGTAGACTTCTAAAGACGAAAGATGCAGCTTGTTTGCACAACTCGTCTCCATCCTTTCTGCTGTCTTGTTCATGCTCCTGAAACTGGAGAAATGGGAATATTTCTGTTTCTCTGGTTCCAACCTAGAAGAGTAGCAGCACCTCAATTTCCCTCTGCAGCCCGCTTTCAGCTGATGCATAACCCACAGTTCCCAGCCTGAATATTTAGAGTACATTACCTTCTATCAACCAGGTTGACTGGTTCAGAGATGTATGACCTGAGCAGACCAATGAGACACAGGCCAGCCTTTCCTAGGATGTTGGGAGAGGATATTTCACCCCTCAAGTGTAAAATCCCTCTCCACCAAGACCCACCAGGTAGAACCAAAGAATGAAAAATTCATAATGGGCAAAGCCAAGAACCACAAATATATAAAATAAAATAAACAAGTTCTGATGATACCATTGAATGCCTGGATCAAGCCATGCCTGATGCCTATCGGAACATTCCATGAACACCTGGATCAAGCCATGCCTGATGTCTGCTGGAACATTACCATCACACCCATTGTCAGTGACTCCCCATTATTTCCATAATCCTGACATTCAGGTGTTAAGATAAGGTCCCAATTCAGGGTGTTTTTCACTGTTTACTGTGAAATGCTGGCCTCTGTTCTAAGTTGATTCATTTTACTTGGCCATTTCTGGGAACCAGGTACCCTCAAGGAAGGAGGGTCTCCTGCATCTCCCCTGAGGGGAAGAGGCAGGGGCTACAGAGGGTAGGGGACCACATAGAGACAGTGACTTGACACTTTTGCCTCTGGCCAGCCCTGAGATGAAAGATGACTGTGTTAGAGCCTCACATCCTTGCCACGAGCATTCTCACATCAAATTCCCACAGACCCACCTTGCTGGGCAGGCTGACAGAGAGAAGCCAAGATGACAGATTCCATCCCCTGCTAGATACCACTTATAAAATGGTGGTTATCTAAAGATTGCTGGCAAATAAATTACACCTCCCCATTTCTCCCAGCTAGTAGGAAATAAGCAATTAGAGGAAAGAGAAATAATATGGGAAGCCAAAGACAGAATTGAGACACACATTCCTTTGTTCATTCATTCATTCATTCATTTGTTCATCCAATCATTAAACATTAGGGGTCTAATATGTTCCCTGCATTAGAACTGACTGACAAGCAAAGAGACATATTCAACAGGGAACAGAGTACAGGAAATTGTCTTCCCTCTTGCAGCTTAAATTTTAGGAGAGGGGATGACAGATAAATAAATCAAACCTTTGGTTTATCAGGTGGTGAAAAGAACAAAGGAAAACAAGGAAGGCCATAGAAAGTGCTGGAACAGAGAAGGGCAGATGGCATGGAGAAGACTTCTGTCAGAAGGTGGCATCTCAGCAGAGACCTGAAGGAGGGTATCTGGGAGACACTCCACAGCGGGCATGGGCAAAGGCCATGAGGTAGGAGCCTACCTGGGGGAACATGGGTGCTACTGGGGCTGGAGGAGAGTGCGTGGGGGGGTGGGTGTTAGGGACAAAGTCAAAGGGGTGGGGGCCCGCAGGACAGAGGCAATGGTGAAGACTGTGGGTGGAGGGTTTGGAGCAGAGGATGACATGTCCCAAAGTTGGCCAGGACAGACTGTACAGGGGGCTTCTACAGCTGACAGGCAGCTGGTGTTTGCTGACAATGATGGGACTTCATCCTCCCCTGGGGTTATCAGGACCAAATAAAGGGAATTAGCTATCCTTTAATAAGAACCTGACAGTACCAAAGCCTTAGCAGGGTGTGTGCCTGGAGAACAGGAGGTTAAGATAGTTGAGAGAGGAATTAAAGTCCCCTTTGCCTGAGAATGAACCTCCAAGGACACCTCAGACCCTTGAAGATGGGTAAGAAGGTATTTTTAGACTGTTCCCACCCCTGGATGGGGGCACAGACCTCCCCAAATTAGCAGGTGCCCTCCTAGCCTAAGCTGCTGATGGGAGGGGCAGCTGAGGCACCAGCAGGGTGGAGGGGAGCTGGTCCAAAGGTGCGGCCACCCTTGGGTGTGCTGTGCATAAGCTGCTGGTCACAATGATAACCACCTAGAAATGAGGCTGCCCGAGAGCACCACAGAGCCAAGAGATGGAGAGAAACTGTCCCATGACATTGTTTGATCCCCTGGATCCAGCAGTGCCTGAAGCCCACATAGACCTTTCAGTTTTCTATAGACAGCTTAGGCATGGTTTGCTTCAGCTGGAACTTGGACACTTTCAACTAAAATCAAGGCCAATGGATGAGTATCTGGTGCATGTCCAAAGCAAGTGGGGCAGATTATTTCAGGACTTTGAACACAACCTCATTGTTTCCAATGTAGATGAAACAATGTTTCCAACCTCCTTTCTCCTGTAGTGGTAACGTTCTCCTTATTTTGGCTTAAAATCATCAGGAAGCTGTAGCTCAGTGGTAAAACCAGAACTAAGGTTTTGTTTCAGGGTGGGGGGAGGTTGTCTTTAAGTTCCTTTGTTTACTCTGAGAATATGAGAATCCCTTAATGCCTCCAAGAGTTGCTCATCGACTCCAGTGAACCAAAGTGACAGTGTTACTTATATTCACATTTCTGCAGCAGAGGCAATGAGGAAACACAGTGGAAAGCAAATATCATAATTAAGGGGCCAGAGGGACCAACTGAGCAAGAAACACAAAAAGAACTAATTGCAGAAATGGGCAAAAAAATATATATAAATTTCCCTAGAAGATGCATGGGGCCTTTGCCGGATGGTTCCTGATTCTGGAAGCCCAGGGAAGAGGTAATAAGATCATTACACTAAGGCAAATGGGATTGTGTTTAAGCTGTAGTTAAACAAGAAGTGTGTCAAAGGATGTTTCAAAATATAAATCCCTGGGTTCTTGTTTAGGTCAATAATAAACAGAGATCTCATACTTGACCAGGTTTTCCTATTCCTTGATGTCATGAAATGCACTGTTTTGTTTTTTAATACTATTCTCAGGTATTTTAAGAATCTGTGTACATTTTCTATTAGATTGCACTGTGACTCTTCTCCATAATGTTAATAATAATATACATAATAGCCATGTTTAACTTGACTTTTACTCTATGCCAAGAATTACTGTATATAGTGGGTTCAATGGTGCATATCCTCTGGCCAAAAAAAAAAATTCTTTTTCTCCCTGGAATCTACAAATGTGATCTTATTTGGGTAAAGGGTCTTTGCAGAAGTATTTAAGTTAATGATTTCAAAATAAGGTCATCCTGGCTTACAGTGGATCCTAAACCCAAGACATGTGTTCTTATAAGAGACAGAAGAGGAAAAGAGAGAAGAGGCCAAGTGAGGTTGGAGCAGAACATGGAGTGATGTTGCCACAAGCCAAAGAACAACTGGAAGCAGCAGCAGCTGGAACAGGGGAAGAAAGATTCTTCCCTAGAGCCTTTAGAGAGAACATGGCCCTGTCCACACCTTGATTTTGGATGTCCAGCTTCCAGAATGGGCCACCCTAGGAACTAAGAGACTGTGCTAAGTATCTTACAGCCAAGTTTTCATTAAATCTTGCATAGTAGGAGCATTAGTTTCCTGGATGCTAAAACAAATACCATGCAGTGTTGGCATACAGAACAAGTATTTCTTGGTTCATGGTTCTGAGGCTAGGAAAAGCCCAAAATCGAGGTGTCAGTAAGACAAGGCTTTTGAATCTAAGATTGTAGCATTCTGGGATCGCTGCTGGTGACCCGTGGTCCTTGGCTTTTCCATTGCACAGAAAAGCACATGGCAGTGTCTTTTTCTCTGGGTTCCTTGACTTCCATCTTTTGGCCACTCCTTGTGGCTTCTCCTTCCATGTCCAATGTCCTCTGCTTGTCCACTAATGGATTAAGGTCTGTCCTCATTCAGTTTGGACACACCTTAACCAGTAACCCACTTGTAGATCCTATTTACAAGTGGGTTCACACCCCACAGGATTAAGGATGTGCACTGGTCTTTTGCAGGGAACATGATTCAATCCCCAGCAATAGGTATTATTATCATTACTCAATAGAATAATAACTGATATTCAGAAAAGCTTTCATTTACTCTAGTTCTCACTACACAGACAGTAGGACCCAGAGCTAGTGGGATGGACATGAGTTGATTCTACATCCGGATCCCATTCCACCTTCCTTTGTTAACAGCTTTTAATTTTGCTCTTGGAAGGAAACCATTTCCCATTGACTACAAAATGGTGAAACAATCATCAGATTGTGGATCTAGATGACCTGCTCCCATTCCTGGCCATACCTTAGAATGACGAGAAGCATTTTTAAAAGTAAAAAAACAACTAACGCTATGCTCACCTGCACACTACCACTGTCAAAGATCCTGATTCCATTGGTCTGGGGATCACATTGCTTAAAGTTTCCCACATGATTCTAAAGTTTGGGCAGAGTTATATGCTTGTTTCTCCAAAGAAGAAAACACGAGCAGAGAGACAAAAAGAAACAAAATGGTAGAAACTCCTTTTTCCCAACAGTGGTATCCCAAAAAGGTCAGACATGAATTACAAGTATGGGGACAATAGATCCAAACTTCCTGCTCTTATGAGACCTTCAGCCTTCCTTCAAAGCCATGAGCCCCCAATCCTTCATTGCTTTGATTGCCTTAACACAAAGATTTCTAGTCAATTTAGCCAGGAAGGGGCAGAACAGAGGCTCGGCCTCCAGCTCCCACATCTATAATACTGGGCCTCCACAAGCGATACCTCCCCATGGTGCTGATAACTCCCCATGGTGCTGACTGAAGGGTAATGAGGACAAAAGAGAAAAAGCATTGCAGAGAGAAGAGACATCAGAGTCTACTTAAAATTTGGGTGCTAGAGGATCCCAAACCTTCAAGTGTGAACCTAAGTAGGTTTCCATGGACCACACTCCTAAAGCACCATTAGAAACATCTTATTCAGAAGAAAAAGAATCCATGCACACTGCAGAAGGCAAGAAATCAGTCAACCTGGGGGAGTAACTTG
The DNA here is from genome assembly GCF_023851605.1 of Tamandua tetradactyla. NCBI lineage: Eukaryota > Metazoa > Chordata > Mammalia > Pilosa > Myrmecophagidae > Tamandua > Tamandua tetradactyla. Next base: position 16,687,100 of record NC_135335.1, on the reverse strand, counting down.
AAACCATTGCCTTGGACATTTTGCTAATTCAGATTCTGGCTGACTCATGGTTTACATTTTCTCCCCTCCCCTTGAAGGCAGCAACTACTAAATACCAAAGGTGTATAAACAAGATAGCACAGCAAGGATGTGGGGGGCAGGGGATAAGGTTCTGCAGAGAAAATGTTCTCAAGAATATCAGAAGTGCCTATCACACAGAAGCACAGGAAACCTAATGAAGCATAATTTTTATCTTTCATTAAAATGCAAGTAATCTGTAATTCATCTCTCTTAGCCACACTAAAGTATAAGAATACAAGCATTTAAAATGGATAGGCATAGCTTGCTGTGTAAAACATGGGAAAAAATAATTGGGAGTATACTTTTTCAGTACTCTTATGCAACATATGAATCAGTATAACATAATTTGAAAGTAGGCTTAGAGTAAAGATGCATATAGTAAAACATAGGGCAATAACTAAAACAAAATTTAAAGTGAGGTATAAATAATGGGCCAATAGTGGATATAAAAGCAGAATCATAACAAAATATTCATTTCAAAAGCAGGCAGAAAACAGGGAAAAAATAAAATACAGATAGGACACAAAGAAAACAACGAGCAAGATGATAGATTTTAATCCAAACATACCAATAATCATATTAAATATAAATTATCTAAGCTATAACAATTAAAATACACAGATAAACTGAATAAACAAACAAGACTTTATGGTATCAACTTTGTGGTATCTACAAACAACCAACATTAAATATAAAGACAGAAAGATTAAAAGTAAGATGATGAAAAAATATGTTACCATGCAAATACTAATCAAAAGAAAGCTGAGGTGGCTACATTAATTTCAGGCAGTATAGACTCCAGAACAAGGAATATTTCCATGAATAAAGAGGGACAATTCATAATGATAAGCAGAGAAAGCCAACAAGGAGCCAACAATCCTAAGTGCACATGTAACTAAAAACAACATTTAAAAATACATGAAGTAAAATCTGGCAGAATTGAAATGAAAAATAGACAAACACAGCCTAGATGGAGACTTCAACACTCCTCTTTCAGTAAATGACAGAACAAATAAAAAATCAGTAAGGATATAGATCAACTGAACAACATGACACACATTTAGAGAATCTTTTAACCTTGGGTTAGGCAGATATTTTTCAGATGTGAAAAATCTAAAAACATGATCACTCAGAGAAAAAAATTCAAATTTTTTTTTATTAAAATGAAAAGCCTCTGTTCTTCTGTAGCATATTGATAGAAGATAACTGCAAAACCCCTATCTGAAAAAAAGAACTTGTACCCTGCATAGAAAAAGCATTTCTGAACACCAATACTAGGAAAATAAATGGAATACAATGGGGTAAAAAAAATTTGAAAAAGACACTTCACCAAAGACGGTATAAGGATGACAAGTGAGCATATCAAAGAAGGCTTAACATCATTAATCATGAAGGCACAAAGTAAAACCTCATTGAATTACCACTGCACACCTAAAACAGTGGCTAAATAAAATCAAACAAAACAAAATACATAATATGATGTACTAACAAAGATGCAGAAACAATTGGAATTCTCACACGTTACTGGTGGGAGTGAAAAGTACCACAACTGTGTTTGAAAAGCATTTACAGTTTCACACTAACTACACCAGCCACCAAGCCCAGTTGTAGGTTTTATTTACCCAAGAGAAATGAACTGAAAACTTGAATATTTAAGTCTGTGAATATTTAAATAAACTTTCTTCAAAAGTGCCCCAAACTGGAAGGAATCCCAAAGTCCCTCAGCTGTAAAGTGAATATGCAAACTGCAATACATTAAATGCAACATTATTCCACAACAAAAAAGAACAAAACTACTGATATACAGGTGAATGTCAAATGCATTATGCTAAGTGAAAGACAGCATATTCAAATAGCTGCATACTGCTGTAAGAATTTGAGAATTTTGCCACGCAAAGGAGGACTCCAAGAGACGTTCTCTCATGCAACACGCAAGGGGTTTATTTTCCACACATGTGTGGGGCTCGCTGAACACGCAGGAACAGAGAGCCCCGAACCTAAGTCTGCAAAAGCTTTTTAAAGGGTAAGATGAGGGGGGTGGGGGTTGAGCATGGGTCACAGGTGCTGTTTTGCAAAAAGCAGATAAGAGCAGCTTTACAACAAGCACTTTTAACAGTTTTACAGTGAGCATTTCTTGAGCATGAGTCATGGGAGTGGCTATTGCAGATAGCCACAGTTTTACAACAAGTGATTTAGGCGCAAGGAGTCAGGGGGGGAAGGGCGAGAAACAGATAACCGCCCTGGGAAAGTCTCGGATTGTTTATTTTCAACCTGATGGGGCCCATAATTCTTTTCTTTATAATTCTTAACTCACACCAAATGCATAGCCATGAATACAAAATGACACAAATGCTTTTGCTGGATATTTCAGAAGCTAAGATATATATAAATAGCGAAATTTAGCAGGAAAAATTAGCTACTGTTAAGCTTTATAAAATCCCTTTTTACATTCCCCACTCCTTTTCGTATAAATCTCTAATCTTAGAGATTTTCTGGATTATTTAACACTGAGTACTGTTGTCTGATGAGCATTAGTTTGACATTTCCAATCTGCTCCTGTAAAAACTGTATAATTTTATTTAGAATACATGGTCCTATAGTCATTATTAAAAGTAACACAGTTAAGGGCCCAGCGAGAGCAGATAATAGCGTTGTTAACCAGGGGGACTTAGTAAACCATGATTCAAACCACCCCTGTTGCGCCTCTCGTTCTTTTTGTCTTTCACGAAGGCGCTCTCTGAGTTTTGTCATGGACTCTTTAACAACACCAGAGTGATCCGCATAGAAACAGCACTGTTCTTTTAAAGCTGCACATAGTCCCCCCTCTTTGAGGAAAAGTAAGTCAAGTCCCCGCTTATTCTGCAGAACTACTTCTGAAAGGGAGGTTAAAGAGTTCTGAAGGGCTGAGACAGATCTTTCTATTTCTTTTAAGTCTTGATTTATCACGGCTTGTAATTGACTGGTTTGTTGATTGCTACGTACAATGGCAGCAGTCCCTGTGCCTATACCGGCAGCGACAGTTACCCCCAGAGTGGTAAGATTACAAGGGGGTACCAGGAACGAAGGCTCCCCTGCTCCCTCCCAAGTTTTTATAGTCTTCCCATCATCCCATCTGGTTATTGTCCGTTTCCAAGGCTTATGCGGGTTGGAATTGGGTTCCCCTAGGGGAAGGAGGGGAAGGAGTAGTAACCCTACGAACCCGCAGCTTGAGAGGATTGTCAGTCCTTTCCAGTTTCCACTGGGACTCAGAGGGCAAAGGCGCAGGTTTGAGATGAGACGCATGGATCCAGGATGCGATGCTATCAACCTTGACTGCGGTGGGGGTGGTCAAGAGTACCTGATACGGTCCTTTCCAGTGAGGTTCAAGAGTCTGGACCTGGTGGCAGCGGACATAGACGAAGTTTCCCACCTGATATTGATGCGGAGTTCTGTTGTCTCCTGGCTGGTAGGAGGTGGAGAGCTGCCGCTACTGGAACCGCTGGGCTTTTTCCAAGGCTCGCAGCCTGTCAAGCAAGGGGGTATGAAGGGAACTATTAATCTCTAGAATGGAAGACATGTCCTTGACTGGAGTTGGCGCTCCATATAAGATTTTATAAGGGGTTAGATTACACAAGAGAGCAGAGGGGGTATTTCTGGCTCTGAACAGGGCATAAGGCAGGAGCATGGTCCAATCTTTCAAGCCAGTCTCTAAAGCTAATTTGGTTAGGGTCTCTTTAATTGTCCTGTTCATTTTTTTTACCTGTCCTGAACTTTGGGGTCTGTATGCGCAATGCAATTTCCAATCAATCCCCAATATCCTGGCCACACCCTGACTTACCTGGGCTACAAATGCGGGTCCGTTATCTGACCCTATTACCTTTGGTAGACCGAACCAGGGAAAATTTTCTTCCATAATCTTCTTGACTACAACCTGGGCTGTTTTTCTCTTAGTTGGGTAGGCTTCAACTCATCCTGAAAAGGTGTCTATAAAAACTAGTAAGTATTTAAGTCCATATTTTGCAGGTTTAATTTCAGTAAAGTCGACTTCCCAGAACTGCCTAGGTCGAGTTCCCCTTAGTCTTTTTCCATTAGGAGCTTTGGTGGGGTAGGCGTTCACAATTTGACACGCCTGACATTTTCTAGCTACGCGATCTGCCAGCTTTTTCCTTTTTGAGGCTGTCAGAGGGTACAATTCCTTCTGGTCTTGCAGGAGCTGCTGTAGTTTCCCTGTCCCCAGGTGAGTGAGCTGGTGGACTTGCTGTATGTAAGCTAGGGCTTCCGATTCTCCTAGGGGTGCAACTTCAGATAGTGTTTCAGGGGGTTGCTGGTTTTCTTTGGTTACTAGGACCAAGTTTATAAGGTCCTTTAATGCTGCCGCTTTTGCTTCTTCATCTGCTTGCTTATTACCCAGGGTTATTGGGTCAGAGCCTCTTTGTGTTTGATTTTTTTTTTTTTTTTTACCAGCTGAGGTTAATAGCCTTCTTTGTTGGTAAATTGCTCTATGTACGTGGGCAGTAGCAAAGGCAGAACGGCTATCTGTATAGATAGTTGCTCGCTTTTCTTTTGCTAATTTTAGAGCTTTTGTGAGGGCAATTAGTTCAGCTTTTTGGGCAGATGTTCCCTCCGGGAGGCTAGATGATTAAATAATTTTTGTCCCACTGACTACTACCGCTCACGCTCGTCTCTTACCGTGTTGGAGAAAGCTGCTTCCATCCGAAAACCAGGTTACTTCCGAGTTAGGCAATGATTGGTCTTTTAAGTCTCTGCGGATTCTGGTCTCTTCAGCTAATATCTCTTGGCAAGTGTGCTGCACAGGTCCCGCGGTCTCGTCCGGGAGCAGGGTAGCGGGGTTTAAAGCTGACGGGGTCCCGAAAGTCACCCTGTCCTTGTCTAGGAGGATGCTCTGATAGTGGGTAATTCTGGTATTTGACATCCATCTATCTGGAGGCTGGTGGATTATGCTTTCCAGGGCGTGAGGGGTTATTATGGTCAGCTTCTGTCCTAGAGTGAGCTTGTCTGCGTCTTTTGCCAGGAAGGCAGCTGCCGCCATGGCCTTGAGACAGCGTGGCCATCCACTGGCAACTGAATTTAATCGCTTGGACAGATAGGCTACCGGTCTTTTCTAGGGGCCTAAAGCCTGTGTTAGGACCCCTCTAGCTATGCCTCTCCTTTCTTCTATGTAGAGCGTGAAAGGTTTATTCACGTCTGGGAGGGTTAAAGCTGGAGCTGACAGGAGCGCTTTCTTAATGCTGTCAAAGGCTTCCTGCTGGGCTATTCCCCACTGGAAATCAGCGCTCCCTTTGAGCAAGGGGTATAATGGGGCAGCAAGGGCTGTAAACCTTGGGATTCATAACCGGCAGAATCCCGCTGTCTCTAAGAATTCTCGTAGCTGCTTTTGGGTCGTGGGCGGGGGTATTTGTGTTACAGTTTTCTTTCTAGCTTCAGTGAGCTATCGCTTTTCATTCTTAAGAGTATATCCCAGGGAGATTACTTCCTTTTTACAGATTTGGGCCTTTTTGGCCGAGGCTCGGTTCCCCAGTGCGGCTAGCTTATTTAACAGTTTTCGGGTTTCATACTCACAGTCTTCCTTAGTGTCTGCTGCCAACAGTAAGTCATCCACATATTGTAGCAAGGTGACTCTGGGATGCTGAATTCTGAAGGAGCTTAAGTCTTTATGAAGAGCTTCATCAAAAATGGTGGGGGAGTTTTTGAACCCCTGGGGCAAGCGTGTCCAAGTCAGTTGGTTCGAGGATCCCGTCTCTGGATCGATCTACTTGAAAGCGAATAAGGGTTGGCTGTCCTTATGCAAGGGCAGGCAGAAGAAAGCATCTTTTAGATTAAGCACAGTATACCAAGTCTTTTCAGGAAGGAGAGTGCTGAGCAGGTTATAGGGATTTGGCACAGTAGGATGTATGTCTTGCACTCTGCTATTTACTTCCCGTAAGTCTTGCACCAGTCTATAGTCTCTAGTTTCTGGCTTTTTGACCAGCAATAAGGGAGTGTTCTAGGCTGATTGACAGGGCTTAAGTACTCCCAAGCTAAGGAATTTCTCTATATGGGGCTTGATTCCTTCCCGGGCTTCCTTGCTTAAGTAGTACTGTTTTACCCGAATTGGAGAGGCGGTGGGCTTTAGGGTCACCACTACTGGGGGCTGATTGACCGCCAACCCTAACCCGGCAACTTCTGCTCAGGAATTAGGGAATTCTTCAAGCCAGGCCTGAGGAATAGAACTGCGGAGCTGTTCTGGTTTTATATACAGCTGATATTCTTCTTCGACTGGCAAGGTGAGGGCAGTTATTACAGGTTGGCTTACTAGCGGGTTTAAAAATTTCACCTTTGGCCTTTTAGGATTGAAGGTGATTCTCGCTCTTAGTTTAGTTAACAAGTCTCTTCCCATAAGCGGGGCAGGGCACTCAGGGATAACTAGGAAGGAGTGTTGAAGCTTCCCCTTTCCCAGGTCCATGGTTCTTTTGGTAGTCCAGGTGCAGTAGCGACTGCCATTTGCTCCCCGCACTAAGGACCTTTTTGTAGAGAGCGGGCCTATAGGTTCTTGGAGGGCCGATATTACTGCTTCCATGTCGACTCCAAAATTAATTGGTACCCCCTCCACATTAAATTTTACCCTGAGCTCGGGGAGGGGTGCTAAGCCCTGACTCCCCTAGTCTTCACTTTCTAGAGCTAACATGGCCGGCTGTTGCTAATTTGGGGGCCTAGTACCCCTCCGTTTTTTTTTTTTGGACAGTTTTTGGCCCAGTGCCCAGTTTCTTTGCAGTAGGCGCATTGGTCTGGACTAAGAGGGGTATGATAGCGCCGGCCCGAGGGATTTTCTTTAGCTTGTCCTCTACCTTCAGTGTTTCTTTCAACTACTGTGGCCAGGATCTTTGTTAATTCTTTCGTTCTCCTTTTCTCTCTCACCAACTCTTTTTCCTTTCTCTCTCTCTCATTCCTTCGTTCCTTTTCCTCTTCTGTTTCTCTCTTATAAAACACTTTTTCAGCTTCTTTGACTAAATCTCGCAAGGCTAGGTCCTGCAACCCGTCTAAGCGCTGCAGCTTGCGTCTAATGTCTGGAGCTGATTGGCCGATAAAGGCCATGGCCACTGAGGCTCTTTGATCCTCTGATTGAGGGTCAAAGGGAGTATACCTACGGTATGCTTTCATTAGTTTTTCTAAAAAGACTGAGGGCGATTCGTCTGCTCCCTGAATAACCCCTCTTACCTTGGCCAAATTGGTGGGCCGGCGTGCGGCTGCTCGGAGACCCGCTACTAGAGTCTGGCGATAGATGGACAGATGCTCCCTACCTTCAGGGGTGTTTGGGTCCCAATTAGGACGGCGCAGCGGGAACCGATCATCGATGATATGCTGGAGTTGGGTGGGTCTCCCGTCTTGTCCAGGAACTTGCTTCCTGGCTTCCAGTAGGATCCGATCACGCTCCTCCGTGGTGAAGCGAGTCCCCAGGAGTTGTTGACAATCATCCCAAGTGGGCTGGTGAGAGAACATAAGGGACTCCACCAATCCAGTCAGCCTAGTGGGAGCTTCGGAAAAAGGAGGGTTATTATTTTTTTCAGTTATATAAGTCAGAGGAGGAAAAGGGCCAGTATTGTAGAGCGGGCATTTCTCCCCCATGTCCATCATCCACTGGAGGCTCATACGGTCTGAGGGGGAGAGTGACCGCCACATCAGATGGGCTTAGTGCTCGTCTGCTTCGTGTACTATGTGCCGGTCCTGGTTCATCTGGGATCGTCTCTTGGTGAACCTGCGGGGAGAGAGAACTAGAGGAGGGAGAAGGTGAGCTGAGAGAAGGGGGGTCCTGTACCGGAGCTGAAGGGTAGAGAGGAGGGGAAGAAGGACCCGCGTCGAAGAGGAGTAGATCCGATTGGGATTCCAGTAGGACTGCAGGAGGCAAAGAAGGATAGAGTTTCGGAGCTTGAGAAGGACCCGGCTCCTTGATTGGAAGTACAGAGGGAGAGTCATGTTGACCAAGAGGAGTAAGAAACGGCTTTACCCACGGAGGTGGGTTTTCACACAGGTCTTGCCAAACCATGATGTAGGGCTGCTGGTCCGGGTGGCCATACGGGTCAGGGCGGAAGATGACTGACTTGACGGCCTGAATCAAGGGTAGATGAAAAGCTCCTTCACAAGGCCATTTCATGTTAAAAGAGGGCCACCCGGCCGAGCAGAACGTCTGCTATTTGCCTTTCTTTACAATAAAAGATAGATTCTGACCTCTTTCCCTGACCTCCGACCAGTGTCTTAAGGTCAGAGAAAGTGGAGTCGACATTCCCTGACCCATCTTCGGTAAAACAAAAACAATTCCCAACACACAAATACAGACAGACACACACAGAGCCGGCACACCACGTTTACACAGTTTCAGAGACACAGCTCAGACTGGCCTGATGACTATGATCGAGTTTCCCCCTGTCAGAAGGGAAACAGAATCAGAGTCGGCCCTGTAGGAAGCCTCCAGGCGTCCCCGGAGGTCCCCCAATCCCGAGGCGTCCCTCGGGAGAGTGACCTGCAACCCCGGACACGTCTGTCGGTTGCAGTCGGGGAGTGCTCACGCGACTCTCCGACAGTCACTGCCAGTCTGACAGACTAAGCGATCGCACTTCAGACAAAAAGGCCTCACTTACCCCGAGAGAAAGAGCTGTTGGAGCCTCCCCTTACGAAGAGCCGATCTCGGTGGGACCTCCAAATGTAAGAATTTGAGAATTTTGCCACGCAAAGGAAGACTCCAAGAGACGTTCTCTCATGCAACACGCAAGGGGTTTATTTTCCACACATGTGTGGGGCTCGCTGAACACGCAGGAACAGAGAGCCCCGAACCTAAGTCTGCAAAAGCTTTTTAAAGGGTAAGATGAGGGGGGTGGGGGTTGAGCATGGGTCACAGGTGCTGTTTTGCAAAAAGCAGATAAGAGCAGCTTTACAACAAGCACTTTTAACAGTTTTACAGCGAGCATTTCTTGAGCATGAGTCATGGGAGTGGCTATTGCAGATAGCCACAGTTTTACAACAAGTGATTTAGGCGCAAGGAGTCAGGGGGGGAAGGGCGAGAAACAGATAACCGCCCTGGGAAAGTCTCGGATTGTTTATTTTCAACCTGATGGGGCCCATAATTCTTTTCTTTATAATTCTTAACTCACACCAAATGCATAGCCATGAATACAAAATGACACAAATGCTTTTGCTGGATATTTCAGAAGCTAAGATATATATAAATAGCGAAATTTAGCAGGAAAAATTAGCTACTGTTAAGCTTTATAAAATCCCTTTTTACACTGCATGATTCAATTCATAAGGCATAGGAAAAAGGCAGAGAATGTGTCAGTGGGTATTCAGGGATTTGGGGAGGGGGTAGGAAATGGCTACCAAGGGGGACAAGAGGAATTTTAGGGGGTAATGCTAATGTTCTATTTTTGTGGTGCTGTTTACATGTCTAGGTCAAAACTCATAGAACTGTACACTCAAAAGGGTGAATTTTATTCCATGTGAATGATAATTTAATGAGCCCCAATTTTAAAAAGTAGATGGGTGTAAAAATATTCTAGGAATCAGACTTTCCATTTCCTCCATTGATTCGATAATGTCCTCCTTCACTGCCAATTAATATACCAAAGACTCATTTTTATTAACCTTGCTTTCCACAGCTATGGATGTATGAACAATCTAATACATATAATGGCTTTGTTTTAACCTCTGCTTAAGGAGGTGCTAGCTGTCAAGATAACAGAGTGTTCAACATTCTCCTCTGCTTAATTTAGCCACCCTTGCAATTAAGGGCAAGATGAGAAACATCTGGAGGCAAAAGCAAATGCCTGAGAAAAGGGCCTGGCAGGTAAATGGGGGAGGGGCTGAGATCCCAACAAACACCTCCCCACCCAGAGGGGCACTCCCACTCAGGCCATACCCACTGTAGCCAGGGAAAAAAGAAGAGCGTTTTTTTCCCTAGGATGTGAGAGTTGGGCTGAAGTAGAGAGAAGGCAGAGTCTCCTGGAGTTAGAGGTGATGAATTGTCCCCAGAGAGAGCAGGTGGAGGGGTGGTGGAGGGCGGGTGCACCCTCAGAACTCAGTAATGGCTGCACTCACATGTGGGACCCAAAGTGGGATTGTGCAACCAAAGTTGGCAGAGAATCCACATTTTTAACAGAAGTTGGAGATACTGATTTTTAAATGTGAAATATCTGAATTCTTAAATGTCAGAAGCCCATTCTTTTCCTTCTTTTTTTTTTTTGGCATTCTGTTGATGAAAGCGTACCTGTCTGCAGGTGCAAATGTTTGCAAGCATCAGTCAAGAGGTTGGGCACAGAGGAGAGGAGAGGACTAGGGCACTTAGCCATTAATGGAATGACTTCCAAGAGGCTGAAACAAGTTCAGAGAAGTTGAAATCCAGCGGGGAATTTCAACTTGAGCGACCGGAAAGAATGGGTGGAAAGAAAACCTATGTGTTTTCAGTGAGGGTGCATATTGTGTAGTGATCCTTTCTGTAGTGGGAGAGCTGGCAAGGACTCCCCCACCCTGGCCACCTCCTACTCATTCCACCCGCCCCAGCTCCAAAGTCTCTGATCAGAAATTCAAAATACCAAAGCCCTGAAATTCCAAAGTTTTTTCCTCACAAAACGCATTTGGTGGCTAATGCTGACCTTGAATATAGTGAGGCTATAAGGGGCCTTAATTATCCCCTTTTATGTAAATACTCATGTTTCACACAAAATTACCAATGGATGCAGTTATGAGGTGCAATTGGGAGGCTATTCCAGACCCAGGTTGGGTTATTATACAATAATGTATATGACCCTAGGTTGTTATGCTCTCTTTTACCACTCCAAAATTTCGATATATCTCAATCTTGACATACATTTGGTCCCCCAATTTTTAAAGCCTGGTCTTGCCTAACCTTCCCAGGGATCCCGCATGTGAGTGCAGCCATGACTGAGTTCTGAGGGTGCACCCGCCCTCCACCACCCCTCCTGCTCTCTCTGGGGACAATTCATCACCTCTAACTCCAGGAGACTCTGCCTTCTCTCTACTTCAGCCCAACTCTCACATCCTAGGGAAAAAAATGCTCTTCTTTCCATGCCCTGCACCCTGCCCTATTTATGGAACCTCTTAAGGACAAATACATATTCCAAACCCTGATAAACTGCAAAGCCTCTCAATCCACAGACAAAAATAAATCCACAATTGGTATTAAAAATTGATCAGCAGTTTCAAGAATTCCAGAAATCAGCACTAAATCCTCGTGCAGGAGGAAGGAGAGATGGCTTTTCTTCTCTTCCCTTTTTAATTTTTTTTAAGCGAGCAGAAATGTGAACAAAGGTCAGAAAACTTTTTTCTCTATAAGAAATCATATGGAGCAAATAGTTTCTTTGTGGAGGAATCAGAGGTTGGAATGAGCTGCTGCTTTTAATCAGGAGAAACAAACTGAGAAGTATTTTACGGAAGACACGGGAGAGATATATACCCCCAGCTCAGGGCGTGAAAAATTATAAAGCAAAAGCCAGTAGACAAAAACCTCACCAAATCAAGGCTGCATTAGCCAGTGAGCTAATGGGTGGCTCTGGGGTGGAGGTGCCAGCTTCTGGAACCCCACAATCTCCTTTAACCCTTTCTGTGCACACAGCAGCTTCAAAGCAAGCCCTAGCAGGGCTCTCCAACCAGACTGTACCCAAGCTACCTTGAATCAAAAGTAAAATCCTCTAGACAGAAAAAAAAATGACTGGGAGCTTTAAGAAAAGCCAACAGCATGCTTTAAAAAGAAGATTCGGGGTCCTCACCTGATTAAACCTCTCAAGAATGTCGGAGACAGCCCCGTGAAGGGCTCTCGCCTCGGATCAGTATCAATGACATCACCTTCCCTTACAAAGTGCTTCTGTCCATTAAATCATTTCATCACCAAAGAATGGCACTGAAGTCCGGGAGGGGATTCTTCCCATGGGTACCTTATATTTAGGGAAACTGAGCCTTGGAATGACAGCGCCCAGAGCTAAGGGCAGAATTCAGGCACCGGTTGTACAAACAAGACAGGAGTCACCTCCCCCACCGGTCCCAACTCCGACAAGCACACACCGGGTCTATGCGGGTCCCTGGGGCGAAAGCGGCACAGTCCAAAACCCAGCAATCCTGTCTCCCAGGGCCGTCGAGGACCCGCAGTCTGCGGGGGGTAGATCTCTCCGGAAAAAGTAGCATTTGCATTTCAAATGACTTTTGAAATGCAAATGCTACTTTTTAACGCCATTTGGCAACTTGTCTCTCCCGATGCATTTCCGGCCGGGCTTGGGGGGCTTTCAGACGGGAGAGAGGACGGCATTTTCCCGGGTTTTCTAGAACTCCGCTCGGGCCCCAGGACTGCGGCGTGCGCACACCTCGGTTTATCCCAGGGGCCCTGTAGACACTTCCTACCGCCAAGGGCGGAAAGAAAGCCACGTTCTCGCTCTGCGCGGCCCGCACCACTGGGCGCCCGGGGGTCGCTGTGGCCGCAGCCGCGGTGCCCGGAGGTCCCGGGTCTCTTTCCTCCCGCCCCGGACGCAGGTGCCGCCGCGCAGCTGCGCCTCATAACAATAATCATGGTCATAAAACCCAACAACGGCTACCTTTCGGGGGCCCTTTGGGCACTCTGCATGAGATCCCGTCATCCCCATTGTAGAGACCAGGAGACTGAGGTGAGGGGCCTCCAGGGACAGGACTAGGGAGGGGGGCGGGGAGAGCCCAAATCTGACCTCGAGCTGCGTACCCACCCCGTCCAGCCGTGGGGAGCCCCTTCCTGCACTCCCAAAACACACCTAGCCGAATTTAGGGTCCACGGAGTCGCGTGTTTTTGCCCAGCAACGGTTCGCAGTGAGTTGCGCGTCGAGCGCGCTTCCCTCCTGGGTCACGAGCGGCTGCTCCCGACCCCATGGTTGGGGGATGGGGCCGCAAAAGACCGGGTCCCTCTTCCTGGATCCCCAGTCCCACAGTCGGACTGAGCTGGGCTGAGGTTGACACCCCATGATTGGGAAGAAGGGGGTGCAAAGAACCCGGCACAACCCGGGAGGCAACCATGCTGGGGACGGAAGGGGGACCCCTGGACCTCGGGGTCGGAGAACAAACAATGCCCCTCAGCCACGCCTCCCCCTCACCTCGGGGCCAGCACCCGACTTGGCGAGCGGTCCCGGGGAGGGGACCCGTAAATGGCGGCCCGCCCAGTCTGCGCATCCAGGGAAGGGGCTGCCAGGAGCCCCGCAGAGCCGCTCCCGGCGGGGCCAGCGCCCTCGCCAAGGTCCCCAGACACCCCCACACTCCGGATCCCCCCGTCCGAGCTCATGCGGACCCAGGGAAGTTCCCGCGCGCCAGACGCCCGCCCCGGTCCTTACCTCTGCTCAGCAGTGCGCCCAGCACCAGGCTCAGCGCCCCGCACAGCGGCGCCCCTGGCCCCAGGGCCGCGGCCCTCGGAGCGCATCCTGCTTCCCAGCCGCTCACGCCGCGCGCCCGCCCGTAGGGGTCTCGCGGGCTGCCCCGTGCCCGGGCGACCTCCCCGGCAGCCGCGTCGCCCCGGCCGGCGTGCCTCCGAGCACCGTGCCCCGCCCCTGCCGGCTCGCGGCCGCGGCGAGCCAGCGTGCGGCAGCTCGCGCTCCCGCCCCGACAACTTTTCTCCAGCCTCAGCTGCCACCGCCGGCGCTGCTGGCCCCGCCTCCTGGCCCGCCCCCCCCGGCCCGAGCTGAGCGGAGCGCAGGGGAGTGCAGTGCGCGCCCCGCCGCGGGGAATGCGGAAGCCCTCTGGGCGCGGCGCGGGTCCTGGGGAGTTCAAGACGGACAGGGTCCCTCACCACGCCACCCTCCCCGTGGCCACGGCGGGGCCAGATGGTCACCACGCCCCATCCCCCGCCTGCAGAGCCGGGGACATTTGTCCAGCTGTGGACGGAGATAGGTGCAGCGAGATAAAGCGACGCGCGGGACGAGTGTGGACGGACAGAGATGCTTGTTGCTTGTGTGCGCTCAGCTGTGTGGGAGAAGGCAGCGGGCTGACTCCCTGGAAGGGTGCTTGGAGTCTGCGTGAAAGAGTCATTCTTCTCCCCATATCCTTCCTGTGCTTTGATGCCCCTCTCTGCAATGTGCCTGTACTGACGCTTCGGGGTAGGGGTTTGGGGTAGGGGTCGGGGGGAGCTGTGCTCCAGCGGTCGCAGGGGTCTGCAGAGCCCGCCGGGCCACACCTGCACCGCCCCCCTGATCATCCCCTCGGCTTTTCCCCGCCCTGCCCGCTCTCTTGGCCCTAAGCCCCGGGGTCCGGCCGGCCCAGGGCGGGGCCTGACCCCTCTCCTATTGGAATGAAAGGCGAGGGAGGCCACAAGCCCCGCGGGAGACCCGGCGCCCCCCGGCCCCCCCGCAGCAGGCCTGGCGGCCCCTGCTCTCCCGGGGCATGCTCAGATCAGCTCCAGGAAAGAAAGCCTGACTCGGTGCCAAGTGTCCTCGCATCCCGGGTCACTAGAGCCAGGAGTTTATTTCAAAATAAAAGAATAAAAAAATCCTTGAATGAATGAGAAGAAACAAAAGTGAGCATGCAGAGAAAGGGCAGATCCTTTTCTTCTGCCCGAGCTGGGTCACCCCGGGGAAACCCAGCCCTGCTGGAGGGGGAGTTGTGGGGACGGGCCTAACGGGGCCAGGACCCCTCCCTGATCTTCTTGGTGGACTCCCTTCGGACCAAGCCAGAGAGGGGACTGGAATTTTGCTTCTGATAACCCCAGTAGCAGCGACTGGATTTTTTTTAAAGACCTGCTGGAAATTGCCTGGTTTTTCCTTTCATTCAGCTAGAGTGGAGCCAATGTTGGGCAACGCTCAGGAAGTAGACATGGCTTTTAAAATGGAAGGCATATTTTCTTCTCTCTATCTTTTTAGCCTCCAAGTTCCTGGAGAATAAATATTTTTCATTTAAGGGTTTCTAGCCTCCTAGGATCAGTGAGAAATATAACATCTCCCATTACTCCTGGCCTGCTTCAAACTCACTCTCTGCAGTCTGATGCTATGAATCCGTGTGCCCTCTGACCCTCCGCTCTTCTTTGCAGGTGCAGCCTGCCCTCCCCCCATTTCTTCCCTTTTGTAATACAGTACTGCCTTCCCCATTGCAAGCCTAATGCTAGTCCCGGACTAGGACTCCAAGGAGGAAAGACTATAAAAGAGGGGACATTGGAAACCCACAACCTCTCTAAAAAGGGGAGGAAAACAATAGGGGAAACTGAAACAAAATATCTCAAAACCCACAACCATTCAAAGTGGGGAGGAAAGAAGGGCTCACTCAGATGAGCGCCTGCTGGCCTCAGGTGGCCCTGAGCCTTTACTCTGAGGTCTCCCAGCACTGCCTACAAAAGGCTTCCTTCCTGATCCCTCGAGAATGGAAATGCAAGGTGCAAGGAAAGGGTGCTTTCTTTTCTTCTACAAGCCTCAGATTAGGACTTCACCCAGTCTCTCATGTAACCTTCTGAAAATCACATGAACAAGGGTGAAAAATAAACAAATACAAGAGATGATGTGGTTCGATTGTCTTTTTAAGAGAAGTCCACAAAAATGGACTGTGCTGATTTTTGTGAAAGCCAGCTACTTTTTAACTCATGACCATTCATTCCTTAACCTAAATGACTCCCAGATGCTTTTCAGGATTTCACAAGGAACATCAGAGACCAGTAATCTGCTCAGGGGCCACTAAAGAGGGGCTGTGGGCACAAGGGACAATTAATGGTCATGTGTCCAAGACTCCACAGCTGATAGGTGGCATTTAAAATGGGCCTATCCCCAACATGGGCACTGGCCTGGGGTGACTAACCTCCCCTCCAGGAAACAGGAGCCCAGCTTCCCTAGATATGATGCAACCTGCAGGTGACTTTCGGGGTATGAACAAATCGTTCATGACTGATGCTTGAAGGCCACACCTGACCCTTGCCCCGTGTCCCTCCTGGCTCCTTCTGGATGCCAGGATCTGCTTCTTAGTCCTTACCAAGAGGAGGTTCTCAACCTATCACCCTTCCACTAAGCTTGGCATCCTCACACCGTTCGTTTAGTCTGGTACCTGCTAAATCACACTTCAGGTCAGGTCACCAGTGGAAAGAATTGCACCAGCATCTTGTCTGTACATGCTATGCCATCTTTCCCAGCAGCAGCAACCCCACGGGTGCCCCACCCGACACTGACATGGCCCTGGCTCTGTGCCAGGCACCGTTCTAAGTACTTTGACCTATTTAACCCCCACAAAAATCCTGTGGTGTCACTATTGTTATTAAGCTCAATTATGAAGAGGAAATTGAGCCAGGTAACTGACTTATGAGAAGTTCAGGTAACTGATCCCAGATCTTACAGCGAGAAGGTGGCAGAGCTGGTGTTTAAACCAAAGTCCTCTGACTGCAGAACCCCTGCTCCAGATACATAATTCTCTGACTCTAATGTGCAACAGACCACTGAGTGAAATTATTTACAATGTTGATTCTAACCCAGAAGCTCAGGCATGGGGGCCCCTACTCAGCCTTTCAAACAAGCTTCATGCTGAGGCTGATACTGCCTTAAATCATTATTCTACTCTGCTCCCTACATACTTGTCCAGATCATATTATCCAAACTGCATTCATCTGAAAATCTCACAGATTAAATCTTGCAAAGAAACACTATTTCTGATTTGTTCTCACTCTGTTATAACTTGGCTTGAACTCAAAAGCAGCCTAGAATGTGGAAATTTGCATTATATATGCAGAAAGAGATACAAGAGAGGCCCTGTCTTGTTGGTCAAGTGAGTGGGAAAAGGTACACCACTACATTTCATCTGATCATTGATATGGCCACACATTAAAATCTATTTTCCATTCTTCCACCCTGGTCTTCCCATTATCCATTTCCACATATCAGTTGGAGGGATCCTTTAAAACTCTAAATCTTATCATGATACTTTTTCTAAAATCTCTGCTATATACAGGACTGGATATAAAAACTCAGAAATGGACAGCACAATACTACCTAATTGTAATGCAATTATGTTAAAACATTGAATGAAGCTGCATGTGAGGTATAGGTTTTTTTTTCTCTCTATTATCGTTTTAATTCTTATTCTGCTGTCTTTTTATTTCTTTTTCTAAATCGATGCAAATGTACTAAGAAATGATGAATATGCAACTATATGATGATATTAAGAATTACTGATTGTACATGTAGAATGGAATGATTTCTAAATGTTTTGTTAATTTTTTTAATTAATAAAAAAAATAAAAAATAAAATAAAATAAAAATCTCTGCTATAGTGTTCCATCATTCTGAGATAATGGCTATTATGAAATGTCCACTAAAGACTTATCTGCTCTCAATTTCTACTATTCTCTAATTTAAAAATTTACAGGGTTTTAATCACCCTGACTGTAAATTCTTATTTTTCTCTGAAAAATGTTGATTACAATTTTAAATTGTAAAACATATCACCCACAAGAAGTGCATAAAATATAAAACTATTATCTAATGAATTATGAACACATTTACAACCACAAACCAGGTTAAGAAGTAGAGCACTGCTTGTCCTTCATGGATCACAATGTCCTTCCTTCCATTTGCACTGTGTCATATATATATGACCCTCACCCAGGACTGATATGTAAGGAAAAATAGACACAGGGGAACTGGGGCTTTTCTGTTTAGCCTCTTGCTATACTATTGCTAAAAGTGATTAAAGGCTTTACTTACTTTCATTTGGCTTGCTGTAACAGATGATGGCCTAGATACCCAGGAGCTCAGCTTTCTCTAGCTCAGCTCTTGACAGTTGGGTACAGTAAGCTGTGTGGTCAAACACAATGCTATTCTGGAACAGAAAAAAGCCTGAAGGTCCCACCAGGCTTTTCACAAATGGAATGCTAGCACAGATTACAGGACTCCTGGTAGTGCTTTCTGAATTGTTTGCAAGAGTCTGAGGATTTGCAGGGTACTTGCCATTGGGACTTGGAAAGTGCTAGTGGAAGCTGTGGGGCATTCTTGGAGAAGGCTAGTGTGATGTTTACATAAGCTTGATCATTCTAAATTGGTCTTTTTCTTTAACCAGCCACTTCCTGGTAGAAATAAAAGAGATGGACCCTAGGGAATCCAAAGAATTGCTATTGATTTCCAGTGATGGGACTAAAAATCATCGGAGATGCTATAAGCTAAATTATGCCCAATGACAATTGTTAGCCTAAGGTGGTCTCTGGCACTGATGAACACCCTGTGACATAGTGAGTTATTGAGAATTGTGCCTTTAATGTAAAAGAATATAGATTTATTCTGTGTTGTTTTGCCCAGAAATGTAAGGAGATCTTAGACTTGACTAGTTTGCCTCCTCAATGAATGAGATAATCTTGTTAAACTTAGTTAGGTTGAGTGTACTTTGTGGGATTTGTCCATATAGACCCCTTCCTCAGAATGCCCTGAAAATAGCTACTTTGACTAAAGAGAAAGAAGAATAAGGGAGAATGAGAGAATGAAAACCTCTGAGACCCTCCCCTTCCTCAGCTTGGTGCTATTAGGGCCCACCTATGAGAGGCCCTACCACAGAAAAACACATCTGGACTTCACTCACTGAGGCTACAGTGATCTTGCAAGCCACACTGTTCTGTTGGGTCAATGATGAGGTCATTGGAGCAGTAGATGTTCTTATTGTTAACCAGACTTGAATTTCTAGGTTTGTCATAACACTCCTGCTGGTTAGGGGCCCAATTGAATCTCCTCATGAGATCAGGTCTACTGGTCTGTTACATAATCTGGATCTCAACAGATGAGTACTCAGGTTTGGAGAAAACAGTTACTGTCAAACTTGCTAAAACTGACCAAGAGAGAGGAACAAAAATATGGTCATCAGGCATAGTCCCCTGGATGACCTGGTGCCTCCCCACAAAGATCTCTGGGTCTGCGTACTCAATGATATGATCTCCAAGGAAGAGATTTATGGGCTGTCCACCAATGAACTTTTGGTCAGGTCTTGGGCGATGGAGGTCTTAAAGTAGGCTCCACCAGAGTCCACATGGAATGACCCCTGTGACTAGTATAACAGCTAATCTCTTCACATATCTTAATGAATTTGGATTTGAATTAGACAGTCTCAGCAGCTGGAACTTTTCATTTGCAAAAACAAACAATACTAAGCTTCAAACTACACTTAAAATAAAATCCAAACTTCTTGCTGTGTCTTTCAAGTCTCAGCATCAGCTCTTGTTCTTGATGATCCTTTAACATCATATTATGCTACTGCCTCACTTTTCCACAATGCTCCAACAATTGAGGTCTGTTTTTAGTTCCTAGAGAACACCAGACTCTCTTCTGCTTTGGGAATTTGCACATGTTCCCTCTGTTTTGAACTCTCCCCCACTCCATGCAGCTCAATCTTTCTTACCCTTTAGGTCTTAGCTCACATGTCACTTTTCAGAGAAGAATTCCTTGACCCTTGCCTTTAAGGAGATTATAGTGGCTTGAAGTTGTTATGTACCCCTACAAGACCATGTTCTTTTAATCTATTCCTGTGGCTACAGACGTTTTGTGTTTGAGAACTTTTGGTTAGGTTACTTCAATTGAGATGTGCATGTCTTAATCCTTTAACTGGAGTCTTTTATAGAGGATAAAAACATAGAAGCTAAGAGATGAGATTAAGAGAAGCTTATAGAGAAGAGTCCTGGAGAAGATAAGAGAGGACTCAAAGAAGCTCAGTGAGGAAGCTGCTGGAATCAGAAGTTGAAAGCAATGAAATCTGGAACAAAAGAGCAGCAGTTGCTGGGCAACATGCCTTCCCATATGACAGAGGTATTCCAGATACCAACAGTCTGTCTTCAGCATCCAAAAATCATCCTGTGATGCCTTTTGTTGAAAATTTTCATCTCCAAAGAACTGTACATTTTGAGTTAATAAATCCCCATTGTAAAAGCCAATCAATTTCTGGATTATAGCATTCCAGCAGCATTGGCAAACCAAAACAGAGGTCTAAACTAGAATCTATTCTATTATCCTCCTTCTCAGTGAGTTGTTTCCTTCTTTCACATGATATCATGTCCCATATTTGTTGTTGTAATTATTCTTTTTATTTAACTTTCCCTCTCCTTTGTTTTGGGGTGTCTATTGCCCTTTCCACACTGTCGGTGAACACATCTGTCTTATTCACTATAGTATTCTATGAACTTAGCCAAATGTTGACTTTCATTAAATATGGCCTGCATAAATACTGACTGAATGATTGAAATGGAGGAAGTGTAGTTACAATTCAGTTTGTTCTGGCTTTAGTTTCCTTGATCTTTGAGCACTCCACAGAGATAACATATGAAAAATGGTTCGGGATAATTCTCTCTCAGCTCAGAGTAAGGGGAGCATGAAACAGAGAAGTTAATTTCTCCCTCATTTTTGAAGGATGATTTTGTTGGATATAGAATACTTGGTTGGCAGTTTTTTCTCTTTTAGAATCTTAAATATACCACTGTCTTCTTGCCTCCATGGTTTCTGCTGTGAAATCTACACATAGCCTTATTGGGCTTTCCTTGTATGTGATGTATTGTTTCTCCTTGTTGTTTTCAAAATTCTCTTTCTCTTTGACATCTAACATTCTGATTAGGAAGTGTCTTGCTGTATGTCTATTTGGATCTATTCTGTTTGGAGTACTCTGCTCTTCTTAGATCTGTAACTTGAAGTCTTTCATAAGAGTTGGGAAATTTTCAGTGATGATTTTCTCCATTAGTCTTTCTCTCCTCCTTTTCCCTTCTTTTCTCCTTCTGGGACACCCACAACATGTATATTCATGTGTTTCATGTTGTCATTCAATTCCCTGAGTACCTGCTTATATTTTTCCATTAGTTTCCCTATATTTTCTTTTGCTTGTTGGATTTCAGATGTCTCATTCTCCAGTTCACTAATCCTTTCTTCTGCCTCTTGAAATCTAACATTGTAGGTTTCCATTGTTTTTTATTAATCTTTTCTACTGTGCCTATCATTTATATGTTATCTGATTTGTTTTCTCAGACTTTCAATTTCTTTTTTTTGTTTGCCTATTGCCTTTTTTATATCCTCCCCCAATTCATCGATTTGATTTTTGATGAAGTTTTCTATGTCTATTTGAACAGCCTGAATCAATTGTTTCAACTCCTGTACCTCAATTGAATTGTTGTTTTCTGCCTTTGATGGGCCATATCTTCAATTTTCCTAGTATGACCCGTTTTTATTTTTATTTATTTATTTATCTATTTATTTATTTTGCTGGCATTTAGGCATTTAATTTCCTTCATTAGCTTATTCTGGAGATTGTTTCCACTCTTTTACCTAGGATTTTCTTGCTGAATGGCTTTGTTCTCATCTGTTTTTTTACATTAATTATAGCTTGTTCTAGATCTCTAGCATTGGTTTTGTTTAATGTATCAAAATGTTCAATTCTTGTTTTCTTGTCTCTTACCCTGCCTTTATGGAGCCATTTTTCTTATTAGGAGGGTGTATTTAGATATTATAGACCCCAGTCAGAGTTTCCCAGACCACACTGGCCTCCTCTCAGAAGAAAAGATTCACCTCCATCAGTTTTCCATGAGGACGAGGCCCAGCACATTGACAGAGTTCCCTATGATGCCTCTGGACTCTATGTTTTTCCTATCCTGCCCAGTATGTGGTGATTGTCTGCCTGTAGGTCCCACCAGCATAAAGTGATGCAGTATCTTTAACTTCAGCAGACTGTCCCTGCTGGGGTCATGGTTGAAACAGAGGAGAGGTTGTAGACTGGCTTTAATGGCCTCAGTTTTCCAGTCCGTGGTGTCTGAATTCCTTGAAGGAGGGATTCCACCTGACCTGGGCCCCACCCCTCTCCTGGGGAAGGCACAGGCTCCAGGGAATTACCTTGTTGTACCTGACCAGCCTCTTTGCCTCTCAGACAAATTTAACTCTGCCCTTGCCTAAGACAGTTGGAGCCTGAGAAGCCTTACATTTATATCTTAGTAGTTAAGCAATAGAAACCAAGCAAAAAAATCCTTTTCAGAGCAGGACCCCCATTTCTTGGGTTTGTTAATCAAGAGCTTAAGTTAGCACATTGTTCTATGTATCTCTAGGCCCTATATGCCCCCTCTATTTTTTTAAGGGTCTAAGCCTTTTCAAGTATTTTGTGATGTCCAATCCAAAAAGCTCTGTTTTTTCCCTGTTAGCCCTGCCCACTCTGTGTCAAGGCAAACACTAGTAACTTCAACTTTTATTAAAAGTTTATCTGAGCTGGGGGCTAATTTTAGTCATCAGAATTTGTTAATTAATTCCACAATTGGAGCTTGCTTGGGCTCAGCCCCTTGCTGTTAGTCTCTTTCCTTTCACCTCTGGGATCCATCCTGTGGCGGAGGGTTGCTGGCCTCCATGGCTTGGGGGACTCACAGTTCTGGGTAGGATCACAGCTCATTCAGCTTATCCAGACTGGTGTACACTGTGTGTCCTGTCACTGATGTTCATCGATTGGATTTTGATGTGATTTTTGCATGTTTATTTATCTTTAGTTAGTTGCTACCAATGTTTTAAAAATTGATATTTCATTTATTTGTAAGACTATCCATAAGGGAAAAATTTTATACAGGCTTGTCTCAGTGGCAAATAACTCTTTTAGATGCAGAGATGTGGAAGCAAAACATAAGTTAATGCCTTATGTCTGCATGTTAGTTCAATATGTTTCCCTGAGCTCAATGAAAGAAGTTCCTTAGTCAAGAAGATAAGAAGAAACTTGCTAAATTGGTTTGCTTCATAATCTCTTCTGGAAAATTTCCTTT
Source organism: Tamandua tetradactyla (assembly GCF_023851605.1). Taxonomy (NCBI): domain Eukaryota; kingdom Metazoa; phylum Chordata; class Mammalia; order Pilosa; family Myrmecophagidae; genus Tamandua; species Tamandua tetradactyla. Next base: position 16,664,335 of record NC_135335.1, on the reverse strand, counting down.
GATGACAAACTATTTGCTATGTAAGAAATAAATCAGAATCAGAATCACAGAAGATAAAAATTTTGTGCTAGAAAATCCCAGTTAAAGCCCTTTAAAAAAATCCAACATACTTTTTCTGAAGTCTATGCCTTGAAGTTATCCTTCAGTGTCATCTGCTGCTTTAGATCTGAAATGCAGGAGATGTCTGTGCTGTTACCTGGGATAAGCATAGATAAAAAGCCAAATATCTGCCAAAAATCAGGGCTTTTTTCAAAAGAATATATCTTTGTGGGGGGTGGGGGATGGGATGAGATATATATGAAGTCCTATGAAGGGTAATCTCTGAAGTATCATCCTGTTGGAGGGGAAGGTCTGAAAGAAGATGGGGATATGTTTCTGTTGCAGCTAATGTTTCTTCCTCTTGTAATTGAAACAAATGCCAACAGCACAGATGGCAGGTCAGCAAATGGCAGCCTTGATGTCACTGATATTAATGTTGGTTACATTTTTTCCTCTGAGGTAAATAATTGGAGTTTCCTTTTTCAGTATGGCTTTGGATTTCACAGTGATCTTTCTATTGGAACACTTACTGACATGCAAATCACTTCTTTGTTACTATAATTCATCAGCATTGGACTCTGGAAAATGATTAGCATTTGGAGGTTGCTTTAATGGGTAACAAGGAAGGCATAAAGAAATGCATGTTCCTACTTTGGGGAAGCTTTAATTGTAGATGGAAGTGAAGACAAAAGTAACTGGGAAAGGGCACAACAAAGTTTTGTGGATTCAGAAGTATGTGTCACAGCATCAAATCCTTAGGGGCTTGTGTGCAAACAGGAAAATTGACTTTTGTTGTTTTAACCAAAAATGTGTATTTTGAAAGGCTCTCATAAGCCTGCAGAACTGAGAGAGAGTGTGTGGGAGCTGGAGGACCAGGGATGGGAAGCAGATAGACATACAGGAAACTCTTCAGGGCTGGGCCAGGCACAGGCTGGTCCCTTACCAACCACATTCAACTTGGTAATGTTCTCTTAGCTTTTAAAGTCTAGGACAGGGTGTCCATCCCTGCTTTCAGGGTGGAGATGCCAGGAGGAAGGAGCCTTTGTCACTTAAGCTTACACACGGATGCAAAACACATATTCCCACTGGTGGGCAGGAAGACTGAAGTGATGTTTAGATGAAATTGACAGCTTAAAGGTACTAAGTTTTCAAATTCATGAACATGAAATCTTTTCCCATTTGTTTAGCTCTTCTTTGATTTCTTTACAGAATGTTTTATAATTTTCTGTGTACAAATTCTTTACATCCTGGATAAATACTTGATTCTTTTAGTTGCTATTGCAAATGAATTGATATTTGTATTTTATTGCACTACATATGATTAAATGGTGTCATCATATCAAACTTGATTTAGTCAGTGCCCCATGGATTCATGTTTAAGCTGTTTCAATTTTCATTGTTGTCATTTTGCCATTACAAATATCAAACTAATAAATACCCTCTATTTGACAAAATATACAAAACTTAAACTCAAATCAAAGAACTAAATGTAAGAACCATTATTCTTCTGAATATAAATAATAATAATAATAATAATAATATATACTGTAGAACTTAATCATTATTTTGATAACTATCTGCTAGGCTTATGAAAAACAAAGCTATGAGTTAGAACAGTGACTCAGTTTCAAGGATGTAGCATGTGTGACTTTTATCCAGTGCAGTAAAATGCCCACTTTTGAAATAAAAATGATTTATGTTGTTCATTACTTTAGATATTTTGAGGAGGAGCCTTATCAAGGATACCTGAGGTCAACCCAGACTAAAAGGAAAATGTAGAGAGACAGCTTTAAGGGATACAATTAATTCTTATCAGACTACTGATTAATCAATTTATCAACAAAAAGTGTATATATTCATTTAGAACCCATTCTGAGAGGATAGCACTTAGGTGGCTGAGGGAGTTAATAAGATATAGCCAGGCTCTGTTTATGAATATGAACAGATGATATCAAAGCATATTAGAAATAAGGTGTCATGATTTGTGACCTCCAAGTGTAGGTTATAGAAAAGTTTCTTAGTTTTTTAATTTAATTCAGTTAATATTTATGGAGCACTTACTATATCCCTAGGTCATACAGGGATGAATAAGGTAGGTAAGGGGGACAGACAGAGACACAATAGTTATAATAAACATGTTAAATACTCCATAGAAAGATGTACATTGCATAAAGAATAATTAGCTGGGAGTGGAGTGAAAGGTGATGTGCAACCTGAGCACTAAAGAAAGAATAAGAACAATATGTGCACAGCAAGTATAGGGCAAAACATCAGCAAAGGCATTGAGCTGTCAGAGCAAATTGGGCAAAGGAGACAGCTCAGAGTGGATGGAGTATAGGTTCAGGAGAGTGATGAAAATTGAATCTGGAAAGATGAACAAAGTCTTATATGCCTTGCTAATGGATATTGGATTTAATCATGTAGGCAATGGGAAAATATTGATGGATTTCAAGGCAAAGAGTGACTTGATCATATTTGCATTTTTGAAGCAAATAATAATTATAATTTGCATTTATTAAGGGCCTATGATAAGCTGAACACTGTTTGCCTTATTGCATTGAACAGAAGTATCACAAATTAATTTCTGGAGTTTTAGAAGAGCTAAATGAATGAGCATTGAGGCAAACAAGGAAGTTTTCATTAAAAATGGACATTGCCAAGTGGGTAAAATTTGGAGAGGGAGGCAAAGATGGTAGGTTCATCAGGTAATGTGAAAAATAAGAGGGATGCCTTTGTGGTGGGAATTAGTTATATTTATGAGACTGTGAGGAGACTCCCAATATAACTGAAGTTATGTTGTTGCTCAGTAGACACAAAAGTTGATTTTAAGGAGGCTGGGCAAGTATTGTGAAAGGTCTAAAAGGTCAGGTGGAAGGCTTTAGACCTGATTTCCAGGCAAAATAAGAGAGAGGTGATTTCTGAGTGATTCAAGCACAGGGAGAAGGGCAAGTATTTCTAACTCCAATGTGCAGAATAAACTGAGGCTTGAAGGCTGGGCTGACACATGGGTTGACAAATGAAGCATGTAAGATGTTGCAGTAATCCTTACAGGAGCTTGCTTCTGCCTGAAGATGTGGTTATAGGAAACCAGAGGAAAGAACTGGTAAAATGAGGAGGAGGAGTGGATTGTGTAAATATGGGAAGTGGGAGAGAGACATGAGTTAGAGGTGACTTAAATGTTTCAAACCTTAGGGATGAGGAACATGATGTTGTTGTAAGACTTAGGGATGCCAGACATGGTGTCAAGCCAAACCTCCAGGAGACAGTGATTCACTAACTGCAGCTCTAACTCCTATCAAAATCCCTGGGGTAAAGAAGGAAAGGGAAGTATCTGAGTCTCACACTCTCCTTCATATCTTGGTCTCTCATTTCCAGAGCTGGTGGGACTAAAACATTCTCATTAATTAGGTTTCCTCTAATGTTTCTGCTGCTTATGAGGAAAGCACAATAAATGAATCTGGACAAGCATTTGCATTGGCCATGGGTCTTGGTGCCATTTATCTAATGCACTGTAATGGCTAGTAGCCCTTTCTCCTCTGTGTGAGATATTGTCACTTCTCCTACCTTTCCCCTCAACATAGACCTGGGTTTAAGCTCTGGCTCCACTCCCCATGAGGTATGTTTCTTTGGGAAAGTTACTTAACCTCTCAGCTTTGTTTTCTTTGTCTGTAAATTGTTTACCTTCAAGTAGAAGAATTAAATGGAGGGATTAATTGTAAAATGTTTACTATAGTTCTGCATAGAAAGGTGCTGAATAAAGGACTGCACATGTGAGGTTATGTGGTTGTTTTGATAATTATAAAAATGTTGATCATCAAGTAACCATATGTTTCTATTTGCTTTAACCATTAGCCTATTAATAGTCTTCTTGGAAGGTTATGATACCCCAGTAATTTCTCTTCCTCTGACCCAACGAGCAAGCTCCATTGTGCTTCCTCTCTCCCCTTAGGTTGCCTTTTGTTATCTATATTCTAAGCCTATTCAATTCAAATTCATTTCTAGTTTCTACCCAACAGATGGTGCTTTCAGCATATTTTTATCTTGTATACAAATTTTTACTACAAAAGAAATTTGGAGGCATATAATCTACTTTTAAGTTGGGAGCAAAAGTGGAAGAAGGAAAAATGAGGCAAAAAAGATTATTTAAAGTAATTCTTTAAAACCAGAAAAATTGAGGTATTTTTCTGTCACATTTTACAAATGTGATCTTTATTCACACACATTTGTATGATGTATGAGGGTAAGTAAGACTGCCTTTCCCTCTTCTTAGATATATCCTGAATGACCTAGATAAATGGTAAGAGCCAAATAAATAATTTGGTTCTAGGAATTGAATTAAAATAAATCCTTTCTACCAAAATGTTTGTCAATCAACTTCAACCTTTAGCACAGAAACAAAGAAACCCATGCATGCCCATGCATTATGTGAACCTTTTACTCAATAATGAGCTATATCCTGATGAACTTATATATGTCTGTCTCACTTTCAGAGGTGAAAAACCTTCTAGAAAAGCTTGTAAAAATACAGGAGACTTTGGGTTTGATTAAAACTGTAGGGCCTGAAACAAAACAGAAACTAATGTGGTTCAAGTGAAGAAAATAACAGAGACTCTTTAGAATTAGAGAAACATCAATGATATTTGCATCACTGAGGGATAAGTGAAGGAAACAGCAGGTCAGATAACTCAACTTGATAATCTTTTAAGGCTAAAACTTGATGAGAAAATGTCTTAATAGGGAGAAATGTTAGCAATTAATATGGATTTTTAAAAACAATGAAATGCATTTTTTTCAGTGTGGTGTCTTTGAAATAATAAATGATTTGGAATCAAATGACCTAGTTTTAATTGTGGGTACAAGTGGTGGCAAGTTTAGCCAAGTAAATTTTGTTTGTTGTAGACATTATTGACTATTAGTCCTGAATGAATATTGAGAGTTGTAAAAAAAATTGTAAAAGTGAATTGTCATAGTCAAAGCTCACCAAATCTTTACAAGCCTGTTTATCATATATTTCAAGAAAGAAAGCTTTGGTGTCAAACTGTGTATTCTTAAAAAACTGAAGTTTAGTTTTCTCTCTGTTAAAATATTAAAATAAGGTATATTTTTAGTCTTTTCTTAATGAAAAATTTTTTAAGTTTTTATTCATCATCTGAGAATTCTGTATAGAAGTAAAAAATTTTACAACAAATAGTAACCTTATTAATGTTCATGTTGTAGCAGGCAGGCCTCCCCCTCTTTCTGGTTTAGCTGTGCTCTCTGTGGAAAATCCCCAAACCCCCTCTCCTTGCAGGAGGTGAGATAAGGCACATTCCTGGGATAGAAACCCCCTACCCCAGCCTTCAGGAACTGGTAAAGATGCACATAAGTAAGAGAAGACATTCCTGGGGTGGGGGGCCCTCAAAGGTTCAGCTATGAGCCTTTCTCAACTTAAAATATGGACAGGAGTTATTTGAGAAGTATTATAGCAATTAAAAGGTTTTTTCTATCTTGTTATTAGCTGTATTTGCATGGGAAACATGTTATCATATATTCAAGGATTGTATAAAAATTGCTGAGCACTTGATAATGATCTCACTGGCCACATTACATCCAGATACTCATTGGTATAATTTTAAACAGTGGTATAATGTTGTTAGTCATGGTTTTAGATATTCTTAGAAAAGGGCTGCAGATTGATGAAACAGCCATATTTACTTGTCAGTCACACTGCTTTGCTCTAACACTTCTCTAAAAGTATATGTGGTCAGCTATAGGTGAGAGCTTCATCTGTAACAAGGAGAGACTTTAAAAGCAAGATAAGACAAATATATAAATTATCTTTTATCTGTTAATTAGCATAACTAGCATAACTAGCAAATTTGTGATTATGAAACAGAACAAATCCTTTGGCATAGTGTTTCAATATAAGAAATAACTATCTAATGGTTGCATTTCTGAAAGTAGCTTCATTTAAAAATGCTTATAAGAAAATTCAGGCTTAAATGGTAACTTTGACTATTATTTCTTAACTTTTTTGTTCTTTGAATAATTCTGGTAGTTCTCTGGAAGTTTAAGTATCTGTGTGATACCTGAAACACAGAGTTAGTCCTCCAGCTGTGAAAGTTAGCATTACACCATACAGCAAATGTTTAAAAAAAGAAATCACACTCCAATTAAAGATGTGGCTGAAACTGAATTACTAAGAAAATTCTATAGGCAAGGTAAATATAGTCTGTATTTTAAAACTTTTGTGTGAGACCACAAGAAAAATTTTTTGATCCTCAAATTTAAATTTTCTAGAGGATACTATCTAATTAAACCTATCTGGCCAGTTTATTTAAATAACTCAATTCAGCTTTATTTAATATGGAATCTAGAATATGGAATAAAATCTTAATATTCTGTACCAGTTAATGTTATACCCTCACACATTTCAAAATATGTTGAGGAGAAAATAGGAAAGTATTAGCAAAGTCACTTGAGATTGAAGAAAAATGAAACTATTAAACCTCCCCACCTGAAGAATTCCTGATGCATTCTTAACCAAGAAGGGCTCTCAAATTAATAAGCCAAAGCCTCAATCTTGGGGCTTGCCCTAATGAAACTTATTTCTGTAATGGCAAACTGAACCTACTTATAATTAATGCCTAAGAGTCATAACCAGAGAACCTCTGCCATTACTCAAATGTGGTCTCTCTCTAAGCCAAATGCTTTTCTTCCCCATTATATGGGACATGATTTCCAGGGGTGTAAGCCTGAACTTGACATCATAGGATTAGTTGACCAAAAGTGGGAAAAGAGATAGAGTTTCAATGGAGAAAAGAACTCAAATCTGGATGTTACTCTTATGCAAGTTCCTGCAAGATATTGCAAACTGCCACAATAGGGTGAGACCCAACATTTAGGTGTTTTAGGTGTTCCTGAAAACCCTAAGGGATAATTTGGGATCTATAAATGTTTTACTTATTAAGCCTGTTTTTCAGAGTTATAAAGCTTCCAAAGTGTTCCAGTGTCAGATAAGCTCTGAAATCTTGAAATAAGGGACTCTCCAAGAACAACAACCAGCTAATCTCTCTGTCCTTAAGGACAAAGCCCCTTTTCAGCCATAAAGAAATTAGAACAGTTGTTACCCAGATATCCTTCAAGACTGACAGAATAATGATCAAATGAAAGGGAGGAGTTGTAACTGAGGAATTTGGTTTTAAGGAATGATTGTTGTTGTTGAATCATTATATAGATATTTCTTTTTGTCTTCTGGCATATTGGAGTAGACAGAGGGAAATACCTGATATCTTTAAAGTGTAATCCAGCTACCTTTATTGCATAGCCTTCATATTCTGCCCTTGTGATTTTGTAAAAATCTTCTAATTCACTTCACTTATGCCCATTTACCAGTTTTTTTTTTTAATTTTAGAATCTTGTGTCCACTAAAGATAGCCCCTAATGTTAATTGGGAAGCCCAGAATTAACCCAACCCATCCAAAGTTACCTTGATAACAAAAGCCAGATCTAACCAAAATGGGCCCACCCAACACAACCAGTCACATAGAACACAACCAATCACATAGACTTTAACTTATAAGTCACCTATATCTCATTATAATACTAAAAATCATGCCCGTTATCATAATGAGGCTGACATTTTCTTACATAAATTCTGTAACTAAGACGTTATCAATATGTTCATGCTCAATATTTAAATCACCTCTAATTCCATCATGTTGGGCCATTGTACTATTACAAAACCTGCCCATATTATAATGCCATAAAAACATCAGAATTATTACAGCTCAGAATGAAAGATTTTTGTGGTGAGAGGCTATCTGAACTCCTGCTGCATGCCTAGTAGTAAACTCTTTCTCTCTTTGAAGCTATCAGAAATTGGTCATTTGAGTGCCCAGTCAATAGAATTCACTGCCTTTATCTGATAACAGGTTGGGAAAGATACTTCTGGAGGCATATATGAATGCAGACTACTTATTAACATGAGGAAAGATGACTTAAAGGGGAGAGCAAATGGGAAAATAGAGTTTGGCCCAATTCAAATGTGTTATATAAGATACCCTTTCTGTATCTAAAGATATTCATAAACTCTACTCACTTTTGTGCCTTAGAGATAAAGGATGTTGAAGCAACCAGAAAGCTAGACAAATTCTATCCTACGGGATTGCTGCCTCACATCCTAGCTTAAAGACTTGTTTCTCTCTTACACGTCTAGAATCTACAAAAATTTTACTAGAGGTTTCCTGGGAGGAATAATATTTCCTTTATTAACTCAATAATTCAAGTTTCTCTTTAAGACTATGATAGGGGTAGAGTGGTCTTTGCTGGCACTCATGCTTAATGGTCTCCAATTTTACAGACCAATTTTAAGATTATGATAGTCAATCTTTATGTACCCCATAGTGTACATATTCATGGTAATTGGTCTTGACTCAGTGCTTTGTTCATTACCTTTGTAAGTATATTTGCTGATCTACTTTGCTTCAAGGGGAATTGACATTTTTATGTGAAATTTCTTTACTAGAAAATAAATTGCACTGACATCTTTATCAAAGCTTTAATATTTCAAGATATGTAAATTATTCCTTAGTAAAGTTGCTAAATTTTAAGAAAGGGCCACATTTTTTTCCTTTTTTTGTTTTTGCATGGGCAGGCACCAGGAATTGAACCTGGGTCTCTAACATAGCAGGCAAGAACTCTTCCTGCTAAGCCACCATGGCCCACCCAAGAAAGGACCAATTTTTAAGTGATAATTTTCTTTTTTTTCCTATCACACATCTTATAAAGGCATATTTTCTCCATGGTTTTGAGGGCCAAGGGAATGTTAATAATCCCTTACATGATGTGATGACTGTCTAAGGAACTACTGGCCTAATATGCTTTATATCAGAGCTGGGCCAAGTTGTAGCTATTTATATCCAGTTGTTATACCTATGATAAATCCCCAATCATCCTTGAACTTGGTGCTTATTGGAGTCCTGAAAAAAATTAAGAAGAAATAATTGATTTATTCTATTAAGGCTAATACATATGTAACCAATGTTGAAAAAGCATCACTATTTAATTACATTGCTTATATTATACTGTAATTTCCGAGGCCTAATATTCTTCATTGGATAAAAACAAGTTGTGATATTACATATTTAAGCTATCCAATAGAGCCTAAGTTCTTCTATTTCTTCAAAGTGGCAGTGTTGCATAACTTTTTGAACATAGACCTCTGTGAGAAAAGAAGTCAATATGAGCATTTCATCAGTTTCTGGGTCTAAGTGTTTCAATTATTTTCTCTACTTTGGAAAAGAATACTGTGCTAGAATACATTACTATTGGAATATTGGAGTGACTTTTTAAAATCAAAGCTCTATTTGCTGCCTAATGTCAATGATCATTGTTTCTCATCAAGGGATATATTTTATGGCCACTAAAATATAGTAGAGGGATCACACATGTATTTGTTTAATTTCATTTTCAAAGAAGGAATTGGCATGATGAAACAGTGCAATGCTTTGATGAAGGCTCAGTTATAACACCACCTCTTAGATAACAGGCTGCAAGATTTGGGTGCTGTTTTCCTTGATGTAGCATGCTCTTTAAACCAATGGCAAGTGTGATGTTGACCAGAGTGCAAAGGTCCAGGTTTGAGTTGGGGGTGACCCTATTCATTCTCGTACATTTTGAAGTTTGTGATTCCAACAAATATATTTTGATTTCAGTGAGTACTGAAGTTCTAATGTCCTTGAGAGGAATTATTTCACTAGGGAAAGCATTCATATTCTGTAAAACTAAAAGCTGAGATTAACTACTGGTTACTTGGCTTCTTCTTTCTACTGAACTCAGAAGTGACTAAAGTGATCACTGTATTGGATGGGGAGATTGATTCCATTTTAAAGGGAAGTGGGGTTGCTTCTATGCAGTGGTCATATGTAGAACTTGGTGGCTTCACTGGGGCACCTCATACTCAATACCCAGTGACTTTGCTCAATGGCATGTATCAGCAATCAAGTAAAGAGAAGACCATGAGGACTTTAGTCTTGTAGGAATGAGGCTTTGGAATAATAGCACCAATGGAGATGTTACAGAAGATAAAGAAAAATGTTATGGCTGTAAAGATGAAAGGTATAAGTAGCACCTTAGGCCATATCACCAGTCAGATGTGGCAAGTAGGTAAAATTTATTTATATTACTTTGTTTCATTATTTCTTGGTTTTTCTTCTTTTCCCCCTACATCTCACTTTTATAAAGCATACCACTGCTGATCAATGTTTTACATTATGGTTGGGAATATGGTTGCATAATTTGCTAAATTTTGGGGATACTGTAGCTCATGAAACTATGCATGATTCTACCATGTTGGAGACATGTACATTTTTATCTTTATTTTACTACTCATCTATTCATACATTGGGTAATGAAGTGACATTGCAAGGATTTTACTTTCACACTGTCACGAGATAAAAACAATAAATTATGCAATCACATCAAAGATCAAGACTACTTGATGACAGTTCAACAATTTTAGGTATTTTCTTCCAGCTACTCTAACACACTAGAAACTAAAAAGAAGCAAGTATATAATGAGTTAGAGTCATAATTACTTGATACATCCAAATTTCTCAAGTACACCTCTTCCCTCTCATTTGATAATTCTTCCAATCTTGGGGGATATCTGGACAATGACCATTTTGGCATTTTTGTGCTGGAAAGCAGTGTTGGCCTTATGAGGTTGAGGAAGGAATCTGGTTGATATTCTTGGAGAAAATGGTATTTATGGATTTCAGGGCTTATCTGGCATAAGAACCATGTGGAATCCCTAAGTTTTTTATTTTTTATTTTTTATTTTTTTATTTTATTAATTAAAAAAAATTAACTAACACAACATTTAGAAATCATTCCATTCTACATATGCAATCAGTAATTCTTAATATCATCACATAGATGTATGATCATCATTTCTTAGTACATTTGCATCGATTTAGAAAAAGAAATAGCAAGACAACAGAAAAAGAAATAAAATGATAACATAGAGAAAAATAAAAATACAAAATACAAAAAATATATATAAAAAACAAACAAACAAACAAACAAAAAACTATAGCTCAGATGCATCTTCATTCAGTGTTTTAACATAATTACATTACAATTAGGTAGTATTGTGCTGTCCATTTTTGAGTTTTTGTAACTAGTCCTGTTGCACAATCTGTATCCCTTCAGCTCCAATTATGCATTATCTTACCCTATTTCTAACTCCTGATGGTCTCTGTTACCAATGACATATTCCAAGTTTATTCTCTAATGTCGGTTCACATCAGTGGGACCATACAGTATTTGTCCTTTAGTTTTTGGCTAGTCTCACTCAGCATAATGTTCTCTAGGTCCATCCATGTTATTACATGCTTCATAAGTTTATTCTGTCTTAAAGCTGCATAATATTCCATCGTATGTATATACCACAGTTTGTTTAGCCACTCATCTGTTGATGGACATTTTGGCTGTTTCCATCTCTTTGCAATTGTAAATAATGCTGCTATAAACATTGGTGTGCAAATGTCCATTTGTGTCTTTACCCTTAAGTCCTCTGAGTAGATACCTAGCAATGGTATTGCTGGGTCATATGGCAATTCTATATTCAGCTTTTTGATGAACCGCCAAGCTGCCTTCCACAGTGGTTGCAACATTTGACATTCCCACCAACAGTGGATGAGTGTGCCTCTTTCTCCGCATCCTCTCCAGCACTTGTCATTTTCTGTTTTGTTGATAATGGCCATTCTGGTGGGTGTGAGATGATATCTCATTGTGGTTTTGATTTGCATTTCTCTAATGGCCAGGGACATTGAGCATCTCTTCGTGTGCCTTTTGGCCATTTGTATTTCCTCTTCTGAGAGGTGTCTGTTCAAGTCTTTTTCCCATTTTGTAATTGGGTTGGCTGTTTTTTTGCTGTTGAGTTGAACAATCTCTTTATAAATTCTGGATACTAGACCTTTATCTGATATGTCATTTCCAAATATTGTCTCCCATTGTGTAGGCTGTCTTTCTACTTTCTTGATGAAGTTCTTTGATGCACAAAAGTGGTTAATTTTGAGGAACTCCCATTTATTTATTTCCTTCTTCAGTGCTCTTGCTTTAGGTTTAAGGTCCATAAAACCGCCTCCAATTGTAAGTTTCATAAGATATCTCCCAACATTTTCCTCTAACTGTTTTATGGTCTTAGACCTAATGTTTAGATCTTTGATCCATTTTGAGTTAACTTTTGTATAGGGTGTGAGATATGGGTCTTCTTTCATTCTTTTGCACATGGATATCCAGTTCTCTAGGCACCATTTATTGAAGAGACTGTTCTGCCCCAGGTGAGTTGGCTTGACTGCCTTATCAAAGATCAAATGTCCAAAGATGAGAGGGTCTATATCTGAGCACTCTATTCGATTCCATTGGTCGATATATCTATCTTTATGCCAATACCATGCTGTTTTGACCACTGTGGCTTCATAAAATGCCTTAAATTCAGGCAGCGTGAGACCTCCAGCTTCATTTTTTTTCCTTAAGATGTTTTTAGCAATTTGGGGCACCCTGCCCTTCCAATTTGCTTATTGGTTTTTCTATTTCTGAAAAATAAGTTGTTGGGATTTTTATTGGTATTGCATTGAATCTGTAAATCAATTTAGGTAGAATTGACATCTTAACTATATTTAGTCTTCCAATCCATGAACATGGTATGCCCTTCCATCTATTTAGGTCTTCTGTGATTTCTTTTAACAGTTTTTTGTAGTTTTCTTTGTATAGGTCTTTTGTCTCTTTAGTTGAATTTATTCCTAAGTACTTTATTCTTTTAGTTGCAATTGTAAATGGAATTCATTTCTTGATTTCCCCTCAGCTTGTTCATTGCTAGTGTATAGAAATGCTACAGATTTTTGAATGTTGATCTTGTAACCTGCTACTTTGCTGTACTCATTTATTAGCTCTAGTAGTTTTGTTGTGGATTTTTCCGGGTTTTCAACGTATAGTATCATATCATCTGCAAACAGTGATAGTTTTACTTCTTCCTTTCCAACTTTGATGCCTTGTATTTCTTTTTCTTGTCTAATTGCTCTGTCTAGAATCTCCAACACAATGTTGAATAATAGTGGTGATAATGGACATCCTTGTGTTGTTCCTAATCTTAGGAGGAAAGTTTTCAGTTTTTCCCCATTGAGGATGATATTAGCTGTGGGTTTTTCATATATTCCCTCTATCATTTTAAGGATGTTCCCTTGTATTCCTATCCTTTGAAGTGTTTTCAACAGGAAAGGATGTTGAATCTTGTCAAATGCCTTCTCTGCATCAATTGAGATGATCATGTAATTTTTCTGCTTTGATTTGTTGATATGGTGTATTACATTGAATCCTTAAGTTTTAAGAAAAGTAAATTTGATAGGAAAAATTTTATAACATCTTAGGTAGGTCCCTGGGTATTATTTAGGGTTTTCTGGAATACTGTTGGTTGGGTCTTGCATACTGTGTCCATTTGCAACATCTGTATGAAGTTTGCAGGAGAGTAACCTCTAAAATGACCTTTCAACTCCACTTAGAATCTCATAGCCACTGAATGTTAATTTGCTTTATTTCTCTTCTCTCTTTTGGCCAAGAAGGCATTCTCAATCTCACAATGCCAGGGCTAGGCTCACTTCTGGGAGTCATGTCTCACATTGTCAGGAAGACTTAAACCCCTTGGAGTCATGTACCACATTAGGGGAGGGGGGAGTCAGTGAGAATTTTCAGAGTTGGCTTAGAGAAAGGCCACATCTGAGCAGCAAAAGAGGTTCCCTGTAGGTGACACTTGGGCATAATTATAGGTAGGTTTAGCCTCTCCATTGGAGAAACAAGTTTTATAAGGGCAAACCTTAAGTTTGAGGGCTTGGCTTATTAAATTTGGAGTCAGTAATTCTTGAAAGGATATCAGGGATTCCTGAGGTGGAGAAATTTAATATTTCCACATTTTCCTGTAGTCCCTCAAGGTGACTTTGCAAATACATTTTTATCTTATGTAGAAAATACTCTGGAATATATTGGGGCATAACATGAGCCTAAACAGAATAACAGAATTTCATTCCTTAGTCTAGGTTCCTGTAATTAAATTGCTTAAATAAACTGACCAGACAACTTAAATTGGACAGCATACTAAAGAAAACTTAAACTTTGTAACAAATAAACTCTTCTTTTGGTCTCACTCAGAAATTGAGATTTTACAATCCTGACAAAGTACTTTGGCATGCAAAGGTATTCAATTTTGAGGAGATCCAGTTATTTATTTCTTCTTTCAATGTTTATGCTTTGGGTACACAATCTGCGAAACCACCTCCTACCACAAGATCTTTAAGATATTTCCCTACATTTTCCACTAAAAGTTTTATGGTCTTAGATTTAATGATTTTTTATCCATGTTCTGATTTATCTTAATCCTAACTAGGCCCATTTCATTCATTTCTCTAATCAAAGTCTGATCTCTTTTTCACCTTCTTTAGCAATTGTTGTACAGAGTAATATTGACTTTCAGAGCTGCAGAACTCTAACTCTGAGTTACAGGTGTCATAAAGATACCCAAGATTCCAGGGCTTTATCAGGTTATATACAAAAAACACAGCATCTTGGAATTTAGAAATAACAGATAAAACTCAGAAGTAGATATGACTGCTATGAGAGCTTATAATCTAGAAACCTTTACAATAAACCTTATTGAGCCATTCTGTACTGCTTAATCACTGATAGCCCAATCTCTGCCCATTTTTTAATCCCTGAGAACCTATGTACTCCAACTCAATTCTCAGGGTTTGCTTGTTATAATTAGCTTATAATAGTGAGATCATACAATACTTATCCTTTCATTTCTGGTTTATTTTACTCAACATAATGCCTTCAAGTTTAATTCACCCTTTTCCATGTTTCATGACTTCATTCCTTCCTGCAGCAAATCAATATTCCATTGTAGGAATACATCACAATTTTCCCTTCCATTCTTCAGTCAACATACCCTTAGATCAGCTCCATTCATTGCAAATCATGGATAATGCCACTGTAAAGACAAGACAACAATTATCTATTAGTGGTCCTACTTAATAACAGGGTTTCAAGAAATATGGCAACCATACACTTAGCCACCTGGGGAACTACCACATTGCCTTCCAGGGGGTCTGCAAATTTCTACTTCCCTACCAACAGTGAAAAGATATATCATTCTCTCCAAATCTTCTCTAGGATCTGTATTATTTTTCTATTTATATTTTACACAGTTTTATGCACACACCATACTATCCATCCTAATTATACAATCAGCAACTCTCAGGATGGTCACATAGTTATGAATTCACTATCACAATCTATATGAGTACATTTCCATTTCTTCCCCAAAGAATGAAGTAAAAAAAAGGAAAAAAACACAGCAACAATAAGAAACTCTTTTTCCCCCAATATCCCCAATTTTTGACATTTAGTTTTGGTATATTGTCTTCATTGCAATTAATAAAAGAATATTACAATGTTGTCATTTACTATAGACCCTAGCTTGCATTATTTTATTTTTTTATGAAACAGCCATTTTAACACCTTACAATGGTGACGCTCATTTGTTCTCCCTTATGTAAAAAACTTCCTCATAATTGTATATTTAATCACCATCATTGTCCTCTCTAGGTTTCACTAAGTTACACAGTCCCAGTTTTTATATTCTATTTTACTTTCTGATTTCATACATGCCACTAGCATACCAATTTCAACCATGCTCACACTCAGCATTGTTCATTTTACTTTCAGTATTGTGCTACTGTTATACATTATTGTGCTTTCCATTTTTGAATCTTTACACTCAATCCTGTTGGACATTCTGTACTCCTTCAGCATCAAATGCTTAATTTTTATCCTCTATCTCCTAATAACATGTATTCCCAACTTTAACTCTCAAAAATTGCTCATTATAGTTAGTTGATATTAATGAGACTGTACAGCATTTGTCTTTTTGTTTCTGGCTTATTTCACTGAACATAATGTCCTCAACTTTTGTTCATGTTGTTACATGCATCATTATTTCATTTTGTCTTACAGCTACATAATATTCCATCATATATACTACAATTTGTTTATCCGCTCATCTCTTGATGAATATTTGTGCATTTCAATTTTTTGGACTTTGCCAATAGTGTCATTATAAATTGAAAATGTCCATTCATGTCCTTGATTTCAGTTATTTTGTGCATATACCTAGTAATGAGAATACTAGATCATAGAGCACTTCTATACTTAGCTCCCTGAGGAACCATGAAACTGTCTTCTAGAGTGACTGTACATTCTAAATTTCCACCAACAGTGAATAAATGTATCTATTTCTTCACTGCTTTCCAGAACTTGTAGTTTTGTCACTTGTAGATAATGGTCATTTGTAGATAGCGGTCATTAAGGTAAGTGTGAGAAGATATCTCATTGTGATTTTGATTTCATTTCCCTAATTGCTAGTGAAGTTGAGCATCTTTTCATATGTTCTTGAGCCATTTGTATATCCTCTTTGGAAAAGTGTCTATCCATATTTTTTGCCCATTTTTGATTGGGTTGTCTTTTTATTGTTTAGTTGCAGGATCTCTTTATATATTCTGAGTATTAAATACTTTTTTGATATGCAGCATCCAAGTATTGTCTCTCATTGTGTAAACTACATTTTTACATTCCTGACAAAGTACTTTGACATGCAAAGGTATTTAATTTTGAGGAGATTCCATTTATTTATTCCTTCTTCCAATGCTTGTGCTTTGGGTTTACAGTCTGGGAAACCACAAGGTCTTTAGGATATTTCCCTGCATTTTTTCTAAAAGCTTTTGCTCTTAGCTGTAATATTTAGGCCTTTATTCCACTTTGAATTAATTTTTGTCTAAGGTGTGAGATAGGGGTCCTCTTTCATTCTTTTGTATATGGATATTCAGTTCTCCAAACACCATTTGTTGAAAAATCTGCTCTGAACTAAACTAAGTCAACCTAACTACCTTATCAAAGACATTTGTCTTTAGAGGAGAGGGTCTATTTTTGAACATTCAACTAAATTCTATTGGTCAGTTTACCTATCTTTTTTTCCCAGTACCATGCTGTTTTAACCATTGTAACTATGTAATAGATTTAAAGTGAAGTAGTATGAAACCTCCCACTCCATTTTTCTTTCTTAAGATATTTTTAGGTATTCAGGAATCCTGCCCATCCAAATAAATTTGGTTATTCAATTTTCTATTTCTGTAAAATAAGTTGTTGGAATTGTAATTGGTATTGAATTTGTAAATCAGTTTGGGTGGAATTGACATCGTATCTATATTTAGTATCCTAATCCATGAACATGGTATGTCCTTCTGTTTATTTAAGTCTTCCTTGATGTCTTTTAGCAATGTTTTGCAGGTTTCTGAATATAAGTCTTTTATGTCTTTGGGTAAATTAATTCCTAAATATTCCATTCTTTTTTGCTGCTATTGTAAATGCATTTTTTTCTTGATTTCTTCATCAGATTGCTCATTACTTATTGTAAAGAATACTACTGATTTTTAAATGTTCATCTTGGATCCTGAAACATTGCTGTACTTATTTTATAGCTCTTGTAGTTTTGCTATAGATTTTTTTTGGATTTTCTAAACATAGGATCATGTAATCTGCAAACAGTGAAAGTTGTATTTCTTCTTTCCAGCTTGGATGCGTTTTATTTCTTTTTCTTGGTTAATTGATCTAGGTAGAACTTCCAGTATGGGGACATGTACTTTTGATCAGGCAAGGCATAAAAGAGGGTTCTGAGGGACAAAAGATGTGATCTGTACACAATATACTGTTTGCCATTGAGATGCACTTTTGACACTGTATGGTCCCAATGAAAGTGTTCCCCAGGTCTCCTGATTTGTTCAATGGAAAATCCCTTCATATGGCAATAAGAAAGGAACTTGAGCTAATAGTATTTATTCCTTTGACTCTCTTCTCACACATTTAGGGCATGTGTGTCCTTATACCAGTCACTGATACTTATCAGCCACTGGTCTTACAAAGACAGTTTATTAGACTTTTATTGTGTAACAAATCACCACAAATTCAAAGCATGACTTAAAGCATCATGTACATTTATTATGTCACTGTTTCCATGTGCCAGGACTGGGCATTATGTAGATGTGTCCTCTGGATAGGAATTCATTGGCTGCAATCAAGGTATTGGCTGGGTTGCATGTTCACATGTAAGCTTAACTAGAGAAGACTACACTTCCAGCTCAGCTTGTTTATTCAAAGAATCATTTTCTTGTGGTGATGGAACTCAAGAAAGCTTGCTTTTTCAAAGCCAGTGGGAATTAGACTGAGCTCAGGAAAAGTCTGGTCCTCTTCTTAGTGCCTTTACATGATTAAGTCAGGGCCACCCAGTTCAGTCTCTTCACTATCTCAAAGTCAATGGATTTAGGCATTTTAATTACATTTGCAAAAGACCTTCATATTTACCATATAAAATTTAATCATGGGAAGGGTATCTTATCACCTTGGCCATATTCTATTGGTTAGAAACAAAATGTAGGTCCCACCTGTACCCTCAAAGTGAGAGGAGCATGCAAAAGTGTGGACATTGAGAGTTGCAGATCAGTGGGGATCCCTTTAGGGTCAGTTAGTTAGCCACAACAGCCACTTGGGCATGACTCTCTAGAGATTCAGGTAACCATTGTACACCTCTTAATTAATCCTGTTTTGACTTGATCATCTATAAGATTCTGCCTGATAGAAGCATACTTTATGTAGATGGGAAAAGTGGGGATTAAAAGTGATTTCCGGGGCGGGCCGCGGTGGCTCAGCGGGCAAAGTGCTTGCCTGCTATGCCGGAGGACCTCGGTTCGATTCCCGGCCCCAGCCCATGTAACAAAAAACGGAAAAACAAAATACAATAAAACAAGAAAATGTTTAAAAATGTTTCCCTTTCTTCCTTCCTTCCTTCCTTCTATCCTTCCTTCCTTCTCTCTGTCTTTCCTTTAAAAAAAAAAAAAAAAAAAAGTGATTTCCTATCTTTAAAGTTATAAAAATAATAAGTTAAAATATTCTTAACTAGAACTCTGCTCTCTTGTTCTCCTGACTAGATGTATTTGCCAAACACTCCACTGCCTCCAAGAGGAAAGATACATTCTTCAGCCCATACTTCTCTTATTGAATAAGTAGAGAAGGAGCCCAATCATTCAATAGATGTCATAGTTCTCATGGCTCTTTGTATTTTTACTGGGCAATTCACGTTAACATAGTACCCAAACCCAGCATTTGGAGCTTGAATCAAAGCAATAATATTTAATAGGTTCAAGTGTCTTTGTGTTTAGATTCCTTCTCATAAAGAATATTTCAGTTAGAGAGGGTAATTATGAGTATGTGAGAATGAGTATTGATTTGTTTGTTACAGTTGTAATAACATCTGTGTTTATGGGTGCCATACACTAAAAACAAGTGGTAAATGAATGAAGAGATAGCACAGTAGTTATTATGATGGGTCAGTATTTGCAGAAGTTCTCAACTTTGTCTTGAAAAAAAGTCAAATAACTATCATAAAAAATTAGTTATCCTTGCTTTTTATTCTACTAGCATTAGCAGTGAATATCAGGGTTTATGGCAGCAAAGAGCTCATCTAAGTCAGTCTCTGTCTTCACTCATCATGTGATTGGAAGTAGATACTGGCAGATGAAGTCAGTGTTTGTCATGAGCCCTATACCCTTCATTTCTTTTTAGGTTCAACAGAATGATCTAAATATGGCACTTAAAGTACTGAGACAAATAAGCCCTCCTTGGATGATGGATTTTATTGTAATTTTCTGTAGTCATCTGCTCATTCTTTCCTTCCATTGCAATACCGGTAGTATGTAGTGTCGCTCATACTACATAAGGCCAATTTCCACAAGGGCATTGCTCCTTTTTGTTTCCTGTATCATTAGTGACATAGCTCTTTTCCTCCCACTTCTAAGTCATTCTCCGTCTTCTAGATACTTTGCATCAGTGGTTAAACATACTCAAATGTCAATCAAGGTTTTGCATATTTCTTCATTGCTTTATTCAAACATTCAAAAGTAATTAATGAGAGGATAGTGTGATGGTGGTTCAGTAGCAGAATTCTCACCTGCCATGCAGGAAACCCGTGTTCAATTTCCAGTGCCTGCCCATGCAAAAAGGAAAAGTAATTCATGAGAATTTAGTGACCACCAGCCACTGAAGACAAGGAGTCAGTAAGACTTTACCTTCATAGAATTTATGTTTTGGGGAAAGAGGAAGTTAATATTTTCCCTGATTGATGGGAGCTTTGTTTGGTTTAGAGATATCTACTAGCATTTTCCCTCTTATTGTGATTTTAATGCTTTAATTGATTTATTTTCTGTGATTCAATTTAAGCAGTTATTAGATCATATCCATCAATATTTTATTTTATTCTCCATGTATTATTGATCTTATTATCTCTCTTCTACTCCATCAATTATACCCACAGAGAACCTCAATGTTCTTTACTGACTGTTTCCCATGGAAATGTAGAAACATGTTTTGTTTATTTTTTGCCCCAATCCTTAAGAAGAAACACAAATTGTGACATCACCATCCTCCCCACATCCCCAATTTTATACTGCTTCACAGCTTCCTTCCGTTCTCAGACAATCTTCTTATAGAGTAGACATAGTAATTCCACCTTTTTTTGCATGGGCAGGCACCAGGAATCAAACCCGGGTCTTGGGCACTGCAGGTGAGAATGCTGCCTACTGAGCCACCATCACATTGCCCTAAAGTCTTTCTTTTTTTCTTAAGAACTGGCGGTAGTAGAGGCTGCAGAGCTTTTTTTTTTTTTTTTTTTTTTTTTTTTTTGCAGAGGCAGGCTCCAGGAATCACTGCTGCCCACTCCTATTCACTGTTTAAACCTAGAAATCTGTGATTTTATTTTCTAACATCCTCCTAAAACTAATTTTACCTTTGTCCTTGGAATTATCAAATACAATCTATTGAGCATTCTGCAGCTTGCTTTTTATAGATTATATTACATAATGGATATGTGGAAATTTTCCTCACTCAGGATGGCTTTCTGTCTGCCTCTCAGTCATGTCCTTTTGATTTCTGTCAAGGAGACTTTTGCCTCAACCAACTGTGTCATTATCTATAATTCTTCTCATTATTTCCTTGGCTCACAACTCTTCTTTCTCTAATTTACTTCTTGGAATAATTTTGTCTTCCTGAAGGTGTTAACCACAAACTACTTTTGTAGTAATTTCCAAAAAATATCTTACATAGTTTTGACAGAGTTTCATACTATCTTCCAGACACAAGGATCTCCAACTATCCACCCATGGGTGACTATGTTAACAAAGATTATTATTCAGTGGAGACTGAGACTCTTTTGGTGCCATTAAAACTGCTTTATACAGAATGCATTACAATATTGAGAAGAAACAACGAATGCCAACAAATTACTCAATATATGGCTTTTAAAATTAATGATGTCTACGAATGTATGAAAATGTTAATGTTTGGAAATATTTCTCAGATGTGTTTGATTGTTTTCTACTTGCAGCTTGAGTAGATGAATAGATATTCTGCTTCTATGGTGACCTATCTCCATCCATAGATATAATTGATCATATAAGAGCCATGGTTGGTTTATAAGAAGTTCTATGTGTTAGCCTAATGTGTGATTTGTTATGGTCAGACCAAGATAATCTGGTGGGTGGAGTATTTTTTCATGTGGTGCTGACCACACATTTGAACAAGACATTTCTGAGACATTTAACCATGTCAATGATCTCACACTGGTTTCTCATGCTTGTAAACTTTTAATGGCAGAATGTGATTGGTATCATGATCAGAGTCTGGTTACTATTTCAGTGCATTCAATTATCATTACCATGTGGTAACCAGATTACTATCGTGGAATTAGATGGCACTCTAGAATATTCCTTCCTTCATTTTGAAACAGTACCTTGATGTAGAAAGCCTCATGTTACCTGGCTTACCCCAGACTACTTCCTGTAAACTGATCCTCAGAAAACCAGCCTTTGTATATGGAAGTATACCTGACCTTTAAAAAAACAAACAAAAAAGGGACAGTATTCCATGTGTTTCTTTAATAAATTGGGATCTAGTTTGGCATTAGACCACATCATGGAAAAAATATGCTGGAATATTGATGAACATTTAGCACAACTTGAGACTTGTATTCAGTTCTACACTTTGTCCCACATCAGTTGTCTTAATAGTTTGTCTGCAGTGTTTAGACTATTCAAACAAAATGGTAAGCAATTCCTTTCTCTCTTATTGCATTTATTTGAAAATTTTATTCACAGCATTTAACTGGCAAAGATTGATACAGCTGAAAATTTATTTTTAAAGAAAATTAACACTAGCTAACTTTTGCTTTAATCCATTACCACCTTCATTTTACTGAAGCATATAATTAACTTAACTGAAGAAAAAATTCTTCTTTGGATTATATTGCCATAACATTTATAGACATTCAACTTCATTTAACCTGAATTGCTGTTTTAGGTTGATCTACATATTCCTACACATTTATCATGACAGTGCTTGAAATCTATTTGGTGTACAGAGAAAATTACTTTCCATTTTAACAACAACAAAAAAAGACCATTTTACAAAAAATGTAAAAGACTTCTTGAGCCCACTGCTGCACTCTGCTGGGTTTGTTTCCCAGGCTGAATCCAAAGCAGTCCTTTACTCATGGTCACAGGGGATGTTCAATTGTAATTGTAGAAGGGCTTCAGTGTCCCTCTCAGGCACTGGAGAAGAACACAGTGGGAGCACCAGCAAAGAAGCCTCAGGGTCCCTGGTGCAGTAAAGGGCTCCCCTAGTGGGAGCCATGGGGCCTGGGCTGAGCTGGTCAATGGAGAAGCCACCATGGCTTGAGACCAAGAGTGCCCAGCCCAAGGATGGCTGGAAGGGCCAGAGGTCCAGTGGCAAAAGGGATAAAATCTGAACCTCCCTAACCTGATGGTCACCTACTCATAGCTCCTGTGCTCATCAGGTGAGGATCCCCAGTGGCCAATGCTGCTCACATGCCCTGGAGGCCAGGCAAGGCCATGCAGTTCTTCAACAAGGGCTACCAGAAAACCATCTCAAGTATTCTTACATACTGTATTTGAGGAAGATCATGATAAGATGGTGATTGTGAAAGACATAGATATGTTTTCCATGTGGAATATCATCCATTTGTTGGAAAGATCCATATTAGTTATCTTCTTAGCAAACCAATCCTTGGCCTTAGCAAGATTGCAAGAATTATAGAAATCTATAATAGAAGATTGCAAGCTCAAGAGCATATTACAAAACAAATTGCTGTAGCAATTGCAGAAGACTTGAAACCTGCTGGACTTGGTATGGTGGTTCAATCAATACACATGTGTATGATAATGCAAAGAGTACTGAAAATGTACAGCAAAACTTGGACCAGCATGATGTTGGGTGTGTTCTGGGAAAAACTGAAGACTCAGAAGGAGTTTCTAACTCTCATTAGGAACTGAATGGCTGTGCCTGCTACGTGGTTTGCAGATAATTCTACCAGTAGCATTGTTTGGTCTTAATGGTTTGTACACTGTATTTTCAATTGTTACAGATGTGAACTTTACTCCTTGTCACTGATTTTGCTTAAGAGTTACTTAAAGCAAGTCAAAATATAAATAATTTATAACAGTGTGAACCCTGTATTTTATTATTCCCACCTTTTAGTGGTGACATTAAAGTGAACTGCTAATAGTGTAAACTATGTACAGAAAACTATTGCCATTCAAATAACCTTAGTGTGCTGGAAAGGGGAAATTAAAGGCATTTTGTTGGAATTGTATGGCAATTTGAATCAAGAGTGCTGGGAATAGGGAAGAACTATGGTACTGTAAGGGAAAGGTAAATTGGCAGAGTCTGTTCTGCTCAAGTGATGTTGCCATTGTCAAAGTAACTTGTTGAAGTGACTCCAGCTGTGATGACCGGCTCCCAGAAGGAGATGTACTTTGATAAAATTATCTAGGTCCCAGGAAACTCCTCTCCACCCCTAGCCAGTTCCCAGAGGACCAAACTGGGCCCGGTCATGTAAGGTCATTGGAATTTGGTCACTATTGTGTAAAGATACCATATAAACTGTATGCAAGCAGTTAGCGGGAAGAAAAAGAAGGAGTAGGAGGGGAAGAGGGAAGAAATCTTATCTGAGAGGAAAGGAGGATCTTTGTTTCAGGTGTTGGTGCTATTCTGCCTGGTGATGCAACTATGTCTTATTTTTTAACAACCTTTTAATTATTTTCCTAATAAATTATTTTTGCTATACCACTGAAGTATGTGTTGTCTGCAAATCCAAGCCCATAAGTTAAGTGGTCACAAATATCACATTGCCTTTCATGCAACAGCTACATATACTATTTTTACCTCCTCAAACAAAAATGGTGTATTACTGAAAGTACTTTAATTTATATACAAAGTAATTTATATTATATACATAATATAAAACATTACTTTTTTGAACTCTAAGTCCAATACATTCTATTTTAGTCGTGTTTAAGCCAACAGTGATACTTTGCTTTTTGCAAATTTATATTTTAAATATCAACTCTTAATTTTAGTCACTAATGGGAGATAATGAGGTATCTGTGCTTCAGATTTTACTGTAGGTTAAAAAGGCACATTTCTACCTTGTATTCTTTTTAAATCCAAGTACAGGAAATTAGTTTCTGGAGTTGGTTACAAGTTTATTCTCATGTCAATATACAGGGTTTTAGACATTGAAGTGTCAGTGCCTTGATGAGAATGTCACACCTTTTGGGTATAGGCACATTTGCCTTTTTAAAAAAACATTATTTTATAAGAATTCATATAGACACTGCAAATAACTGGTCCTCACAGTTTTACTTTTAGGAATTTCTTGACAGCTTAGTTTGTTCCATTTACACATTTCAAAACCTTCTTTTTTGGTCTTACCAATATTTTCCTCAGTTCTTCCAGAAATTTTTTAAGTGTATATCATTTCTGGATCTGAGAACCATCATTTCCATGAACATGAGAGAATGAAGGATGAAGTAACTATGGAGACTGCTTTATGAGATGTCCAGTGTTTTAATCAAAGCTTATTGTTGATATCTGTGAAAATACAACAGGAAGCCTATGACTAGTTTTCCACATGGTCTATGTGAGTTTTGTTTTTAATGTAAACCCTGTACAGGTGATATAGGTATCTTAGTCCAGGAAGGTGTTGCCTTATTAATAAACATCTTAAAACTTCCATCACTGTGGCACTGTAGGTCAAATTAAAACAAAGCAACCCTCACCCCAATATACGATAATTCCCTAGAGAAATCTCTTGTTTGTTTGACATCATGGTTTGCAAATTTATACCATTACCTTGAGAAGAACTAGCAATTATTGATTTAAGGTTGGTTTTCCTGTTTAAGTTTTTTTTTAAATTTTTTTTATTAATCAAAAAAAAAGAAAAGAAATTAACACAACATTTAGAAATCATTCCATTCTACACATGCACTCAGTAATTCTTAGTATCATCACATAGATGTATGATCATCATTTCTTAGTACATTTGCATCGATTTAGGAAAAGAACTAGCAAAACAGCAGAAAAAGATATAGAATGTTAATATAGAGAAGAGAATTAAAATAATAATACTAATAAAAAAATATATATATATAAAAGGAAAAAGAAAAAAAACAAGAACAAAAGATACAAACAAACAAACAAACAAAAAACCATATTTCAGGTGCAGCTTCATTCAGTGTTGCAACATAGTTACATTACACTTAGGTATTATTGTGCTGCCCATTTTTGAGTTTTTGTATCTAGTCCTGTTGCACAGTCTGTATCCCTTCAGCTCCAATTACCCATTATCTTACCCTGTTTCTAACTCCTGCTGGTCTCTGTTACCAATGATATATTCCAAGCTGATTCTCGAATGTCGGTTCACATCAGTGGGACCATACAGTATTTGTCCTTCAGTTCTGGGCTAGACTCACTCAGCATAATATTCTCTAGGTCCATCCATGTTATTACATGCTTCATAAGTTTAGTCTGTCTTAAAGCTGCATAATATTCCATCGTAGGTATACGCCACAGTTTGTTTAGCCACTCTTCTGTTGATGGACATTTTGGCTGTTTCCATCTCTTTGCAATTGTAGATAATGCTGCTATAAACACTGGTGTGCAAATGTCCGTCTGTGTCTTTGCCCTTAAGTCCTCTGAGTAGATACCTAGCAGTGGTATTGCTGGGTCGTAATCCATTCTGCCAGTCTATGTCTTTTGATTGGGAAATTCAGTCCATTAACTTTTAGTGTTATTACTGTTTGGATAATATTTTCCTCTACCATTTTGGCTTTTGTATTATATATATCATATCTGATTTTTCTTCTTTCTACACTTTACTCCATACCTCTCTCTTCTGTCTTTTCATTTCTGACTCTAGTGCTCCCTTTAGTATTTCTTGCAGAGCTGGTCTCTTGGTCACAAATTCTCTCAGTGACTTTTTGTCTATAAATGTTTTAATTTCTCCTTCATTTTTGAAGGACAATTTTGCTGGATATAGAAGTCTTGGTTGGCAGTTTTTCTCTTTTAGTAATTTAAATATATCATCCCACTGTCTTCTAGCTTCCATGGTTTCTGCTGAGAAATCTACACATAGTCTTATTGGGTTTCCCTTGTATGTGACAGATTGTTTTTCTCTTGCTGCTTTCAAGATCCTCTCTTTCTCTTTGACCTCTGACATTCTAACTAGTAAGTGTCTTGGAGAACGCCTATTTGGGTCTATTCTCTTTGGGGTGCACTGCACTTCTTGGATCTGTAAATTTAGGTCTTTCATAAGAGTTGGGAAATTTTCAGTGATAATTTCTTCCATTAGTTTTTCTCCTCCTTTTCCCTTCTCTTCTCCTTCTGGGACACCCACAACACGTATATTTGTGCGCTTCATATTGTCATTCAGTTCCCTGATCCCCTGCTCAAGTTTTTCCATTCTTTTCCCTATAGTTTCTGTTTCTTTTTGGAATTCAGATGTTCCATCCTCCAGTTCACTAATTGTAGCTTCTGTCTCTTTAGATCTACCATTGTAGGTATCCATTGTTTTTTCCATTTTTTCTTCTTTGTCCTTCACTCCCATAAGTTCTGTGATTTGTTTTTTCAGATTTTCTATTTCTTCTTTTTGTTCAGCCCATGTCTTCTTCATGTCCTCCCTCAATTTATTGATTTGGTTTTTGAAGAGTTTTTCCATTTCTGTTCGTATATTCAGCATTAGTTGTCTCAGCTCCTGTATCTCATTTGAATTATTGGTTTGTTCCTTTGACTGGGCCATATCTTCAATTTTCCGAGCGTCATCCATTATTTTCTGCTGGTGTCTGGGCAGTTGATCAGATTTCCCTGGGTGTGGGACCCAGCTGGTTGAAAGGTTTTTCTGTGAAATCTCTGGGCTGTTTTTATTTTCCTGCCCAGTAGGTGGCGCTCGTGGCACTCGTCTGTCTGCGGGTCCCACCAGTAAAAGATGCTGTGGCTCCTTTAACTTGCCAATCCAAATCTCGCAGTTGGCCTGGGAAGCCGCGCGTGGAGTAGGGGCTCGCTGGCCGCCGCGGCTTGGGGGAGTGCCGGTCCAAATTGCCCAGCTGGCCCGAGACGCCAAGCGTGGCAGGAGGGCCCCACTATCCAATGTTCCCAGTCAGACCGGGGAGCCACGTGCGTGGAGGGGACCCCAGTCGCCAGCCGCCCAGGCCGGGAAAACGTGCGCCCCTCGAGTATCTCACCGCAGTGGATTCTCCCTGCCCGTTCAGCCATTCCAGAATGGGGTACGCTGTCTTTTTGGTCTCTGTCGTGGCTCCGGGAGCTGTTTCGTATTGTTTCTGTTTCTTTAGTTGCTTTTCTGGAGGAGGAACTAAGACCCGTGCGTCTTACTAAGCCGCCATCTTCTCCGGAAGTCTTCTGTTTAAGTTTTATCTCTGACACTTTCATACTATTTGGTTTATGATGCAGTGAGATGGCAGATGTACTTTGTGTTTTAATTATTCCTGATTTATAATATTTCCTGGTTTTTCTGTACTTGGATTTTCTAAAGAATAGTGTTAGTGGATTTTTGAATTCCTTTTTCAATCTTGTCTGGCATAATCATGATCTTGCCTCACATTTAGACATTTACAGGTAGAATTCTAAGCACTAAACTCATGCTTAGCATTTTAAAGTAAAAACTGGGGTACTTAGAGGGTCAAAGAAATTGTTAGCTGTAGAGTCATATCTCTGAGATCATTTGTACTTTTTAAAAACAATCTTTGTTTTAACATTGTCTAGAAATCTTTTCATAAAAGTCCACAGACTGTTGTCTTACTAGTAAATGCAAAGTAATTACCCTTACTATTTCACTGTGGTCTGTAATTTGTCAAACTAACTTTTTCATATATTGAGTCAGTTTGGGGGGATTTTTCAGAATGTGATACATTTAAATGTGTCATTCAGTTAAATTGTTTGAATTTTATATATGTGTATGTATGTACCTGAAGTTGGTTCTATTTAAATTATTAAAGTGCTGTGACTGAAAAAATCAGTTCCTTTAGGTGGCAATAATAAAAATAGCTTGACAACTATCAAGTTAGATATTTCATTGACTAGGGATGGTAGAAAATGTATTTATGGCCAATTTTTTTCACATTTACAAATTTCCATATTCAGGAATATTTACAAGATTCAGTGGAAAGTGTCATTGATGGGAAGAGGGAGGCATTAGTCCAGATTAAAAAAAACCTAACATTTGCCTAGTTGGAGAAATACTATCATTCTTTTTAATTTTTGAGGGCACAGCATTATACTAAGACAAGACCTGGTCAAAGCTTAATGTAAGTTGTATGTGTAAAATATTAGTGTTCAGGATGCTATCACCAAAATATCATCAGTCAAATTCCCACTCCCCCAGTGACTGGATATTTAAGTCTCTGTGTCTTTCCCCCTAAAAGAAAATCCCAAGACCTTTAAATTTAGAAAAATTCCAGATTTCCTTATTTCAAGGAAATATTCCAAGTGTCCTTGTTTGTTAGATGACCACACAGTCTGGGGAAGTGGTAACATCAGTTTTGCTTATCCATCAGTCTTTTATTTGGTGATTCCATGTGGTTTGATAGAGCTTCCAATCACAACATCCTGTCTCTCTAGTTACAGGGAGGCATGGCACTTGGGTCTAACTGATTATTTTTCACACCCCCTAGGCTATGGTGATTGATGATGAAAAAACAAAACAAAACAAAACAAAAACAAACAAAAACCTTGGTACATTAAAGTTTTAATTTACAAAAATAGATATGATAACATCACTCACATTATTATATTTCTTGAGTATTCAGTGACTAAATACAGGTAAACTCCTAAGCATGATTGCTATATATGAAGCAACTGTTAGGGAAATTTAACTAAAAAAAACATCTTTTCCCAACCCAGAAAACCTGTTCACAGATGTAACAGAGAAACTAGGCTTTAAGGATGATTTTGGTCACTGAATCATTATATAGATTTTCCTTTTTGCTTTCTGGTATATTGGAGTAGACAGAAGGTGGATACCTGAAATCCTTAAACTATAATTCAGCTGCCCTGAAATCTGAATGATTGTAAAAGCCCTTATCTTGTGCCTTTGTGATTGTCAGAGAAGTTACTTCCTTTTTCTGGTCATTTTCTTAATACAACTTACAGGGTAAAGGCCCAAATGCTAATGTTAATGACGATTTTGAAGTCAGTCATTAACTAGCTCCAGCCCCTTACATTTGTAAGTTGTGTTGGCTAGATTTTGCTATTTGAAAGTTAACTATTTCCCTTCCTTTAAGTTTACACCTTTAGTATTGAAATGAAAATCAGCCTCCCTTCCTTTCTAAGTTCTCCTTTTGAAATGATAATAATAACACTGCCTCCTTACCCACTTGGAAATTGCTGTTGGAAATTGTAATGAGCTCATCTCCCCTTGCTCAAATCCATAAAACCTTGAATGCCCTAAACTCAGGGATACATCTTTTGGGGTGATATGCCAACTGCTCTCCTACTTCATCTCTAATAATAAGCTCTTTCTGTCTTTGGAACCCCAGTGTCTCAGGAATTTCCCATTGAGTCCATCAGGTAGGGTCCGCTACCTTTGTCTGATAACACAAAGGTAGAAAAGAAAGAAATACTTTTGTACTATTGAACAAGCTTTAAACCAGAATGTAGTACATCACAGGCAATCTGCTAGGGAAATTGCATAGAAAGAATAATTATCAGATATTCATTTTTTAGATGGCTAATCACATCCAGCCTATCACATCCATATTCAAAAGATAAATAATAATTAGGCCTCAAATAAGAAAGCTTGCTTTGACAACACCATTCATTGCCCAACATTCCTGATAAATTTCCCTGAAACTTGGATGGACAGGTCCTTGTGTTTATAAATTGTTTTTATTCAAAGAAATAAACCTCTCATATCTCTATGGCAGTTACAACTGTACAGTTACAACTGTATAGTTGTAACTATAGCTAGTTACAACTTGAAACCAGACATCAAAATTAAACTTCACAGAAAGAAGAGATAAGGGTGCTAACTTCTTTCATGGTTTACATTTCAAAGAATTGGCACTCAAGTCATTGTGATCAAGAAGTTTCTGGGTTTTAAAATTGGCAAAAATATTATTTAGCTTTTGAAGTGATGTACATATATCTCAAAAGTACAGAAAGAGGATTTAAAATGAAAAGTTTTTAAAATTCTCTAAGGAAGAGAGGGGCAAAGTGGTTCTTATTCTTTTTAAAAGGGAAAATTAATATATATATTCATTTGTATTTATCTGTACATGCTCCAAAAGAGCAAACTGTTATAAGTAATATAGAAAAAATATTTCCAATGAAACTTATGCACCCCCTTATATGGCACACCTTTGTGCTGATCAGATTCTAGACTATTCTTTGGCTTTCAGCTATTTTCCCTCCTCTGTAGTTTGTAGGTAATTTTGCCCTATCTGCTAGAGCTTTAATTTTCTTCCTTCCCCATGGTGGAAAATCCTGCTTTGCTCCATTTGCAAGTCATCTCAACATGCATCTAGTCCATATAAATTTGAGTTGTTGACTTGATTTTGAGTTATAACATGTCTGGGTTCTTCATTATATCAGGACAAAACATTATTTAACTTTTGTTCCTTTTTATGTCTGTGTCAGTATTGATTTTGCCTTTTGGTCTGAGTGGAAAGGGTGAGATACTATTAATAAAGAGGAAGCTGTAGATACTGAAAACAAAACTTTAATAAGTAAGAATGCAGTATCAGTAGGGGGAAAAAGGAGAGAAAAGAAAGTTGACTGGGAGGCAATAGATAAATCAAGTGGTTAATAACCAGAAAGAAGCCTGCAAAGTACTAAATGTCTTAGTAAAACTATTAAAGTCTCTATGGAGGTGATTCTCCAACAATGATTGGAATAGAAAGTCATTCATGTAAGAGAATACAATTCATCATGTTTGGCTCCTTCTCACACACTGATACTTAATTTTAATTGTTAATTCTATTTTGATATTTTAGTATGATACAGAAAAAAATGACTGTGAAAACATACAACTACTATAACAAAAGAAGATAGTTTTTTTAAAATTTCTGATCATCTTGATTTTGATATTTCTCAACAGGCAAGTTGCAATTATCAGAAGCTTTGAAACAAAATGAATAAATTTGATGGCCTATTAAAAGAAATCTATATTCAAAGAGACACTACTTACAAAATTGAAAGAATAATGACACTATTTAGAAAAATTCCAGATGACATTTGGAAGTCTAAGTGCTTTTTGATCAACTAGAAATAGATATAAAATATGTGATGTTTTCAAGAGGCAGTTCATAGGAAAACAGATCACTCACAAACAAGTGACCTATAAACATTTCAAGTATTCTCACTCATGACTAAGGAAATAAAGTCAAAATATAATTATACAGATATTCACTTTTTTGGCAGCAAAATCTTGAAATGTTTGATGATATATGTTAGCTCTCAGGAAAAGAATTCTAAGAACAAAGGTAATTCTTGATGCAGAGCACCCTCAATCCCCTTCCTCAGTGACTTTGGCAGGTCCAAGGATCCAGATATGAACCAATTGCCATACTAGCTGGTGTTGTATCCTCTAGGTGAATGAAGACATCCCAAACAATGAGAAACATGGTCAAAATCTGTTTCTACTGATAACACCCTCCCCTACCAGTGTCTCACCCTGCCTGATACATGCAGCTGCACATCAAAGGAAAATAATGTGTCAATACCTCAGTAATCGATCAAACCCTAAATCAACAAGTCCCCATCCTATCAAGGGACAACACACCACCTAATAGTCACCCTCCCCTCCTGGTGTCACTTTACCTTTAAAACACAGCTCCCAGAACAAAGAACCAGAGCCATTTTTCTTTCCTTTTGCTGGCAGGTTTCACTGGCTCCCACCTGCCTGCTCTCCCACTGCTCTCTCCCTAATTTATGCCTTCAATAACTCTGATATGCTTTGCCTCACTGTCTTGTGCAGAATCTTTAATGATCCTTGCCTTAATATAATGGTCCTGAAACCCCAGAATGGAGGTTAGACTGAGATTTGAGTTTCTGGCCCCTCAGGGCAATGGGAACATCCTCCCAGTCACTATGCTCCCTGAACCAGCACAGTTGTCAGGGTTCCATGCAATTGATGGCTTTACTTCACCAGCTCAGACCATCAAAACATTATGCCAGTTCACCTCCATGGCACTCAAACACTTATAACTAATTCAACCTTAGGTAAGTGATGCCTTTCTGCCCAGATCCTCCCCTTGACAGTTTTGCCCAGTGTCCCAGTGACACCTTAGCCCACCTTAGCATACCTGGCCAAAAAATCTGACCTCAGACAAAAATTGCCAGCTCCAAGGGCATTTTTCCCCATACAGCACTCAAAGTAACCTGGAGAATGCCTTGAGGGAAATACTGCATGTACTCTCCTGGTCCCTGACAACAAACCAGGGATGCCTGCTTTGTTGTTGTTACTGGATCAAGGATGTGGGCATTTTCACTTAAACTTATACCTGCCCATAGGCCACCAAAGAAGCTAATAACCATTAGCCTTGAAGGAACCCAATAAACATAAGTCTCCATGAGCAGATGTCCATAAGCCACCTATGCACAGATCCCCAACAAGAGTCAGCACATTCCTAGATACAAGTCCCCAGGAAGACTGTAAACCTTCATTGGAGCTGGTAACCATTAGCTACAAAAGGAGCAAAATATAAGTCTCCATGAGCAGATCTCCATAAGCCTCTTTCAAGCAAAATCACTAGTACGTAGCAACCCCCTTCATTTTAATTGAAATTTAGACTCCAATCAAAAAAATAATAAAACCATAGAAATTTATTTTTCTGCAATTTGGCTTGGCCACAATATCCTTTAGAACAACAAAAATGTTGGCCACAGGATGGCACTGTCGGTCAGCAAACCCCTCACTAGAATTATTAATTTCATTCAGTGCAATGGCAAAATGATCTGCAGCCTCATACTCTCAATTCTTGATATTCTCACAAGCAGTGCAGGCAACCAGAGCAATAAGATGAGCCCCAATCTTGGGGTTTGTTATGAAACCCCAAGTTAACCCCACAAAGGATAGATCAAACCTACTTAAAATTACACCTAAGAGTCATCCCCAAGAGAGCCTCTTTTGTTGCTCAGATGTGGCCTCTCTCTCTCCACTCAACACAGCAAGCAAATTTATTGCTCTCCCCCTGTCTATGTGGGACATGACTCCCAGGGGTGTGGACCTTCCTGGCAATGTGGGACAGAAATCTTACAATGAGCTGAGACTCAGCATCAAAGGATTGAGAAAACATTCTCAATCAAAGAGGGAAGAGTGAAATGAGACAGAATAATGTGTCAATGGCTGACAGATTCCAAACAGAGTTGAGAGGTTATCCTGGAGGTTGTTCTTATGCATTAAAGAGATACCACCTTGTTAGTCAAGATGTAATGGAGAGGCTGAAGGGAACTGCCTGAAAATGTAGAGCTGTGTTCCAGTAGCCATGTTTCTTGAAGATGATTGTATAATGATATAGCTTTCACAATGTGACTGTGTGATTGTGAAAACCTTGGGTCTGATGCTCCTTTTATCTACCTTATAAACAGATGAGTAAAACATACAGAATAAAAATAAATAATGAGAACAAATGTTAAAATAAATTTAGATAGAACGGTTAGTGATCAATGAAAGGGATAGAAAGGTATGGTATGCATGGATTTTTTCTTTTGTCTTATTATTTCTTTTTCTGAATTGATGCAATGTTCTAAAAAATGATCATGATGAATATGCAACTATATGATGATATTGTAAATTACTGATTATATATATAGAACAGAATGATCATAAGTTAAGAATGTTTGTGTTTGTTGTATATTTTTTTAAAAATTAAAAATTAATTAAAAAAATCTCAGTCTTCTCTGTGCTACTTTATTACTTCATCTCCTTCATAAAAATACTTCAAGCCTTCTACCCTTCATAAAACTCCCTTAATGCTAAGGAATTCTCCAATCACTCCTAAATTAGAGTGATAAGTGTTTCACATCTGTTTAATTATTAGCTAATATACTTGGTTTGTTAAGTATTTAATGCATGTTTATTAGCTGTTATGTTAATAATTTTAATTATTAATATTAATTATTAAATTATGAAGCTTATTTAAAAATGGATTTTTAAATAGCTTTATTAAATTTCAAAGAATCTGGCTTTTGATTACTTGGACATTTTTACCTCAGTATGTGAAAAAAGGTGAATTTATACTACATTTATTTATATCAATCAGAATATTTCTGCTAATAAATGCTGTCATAAATAGAAAAAAACTAATTCTTGGCTTAAAGAAGTTTATATTCTAATTAAAATATACTTGAACCAGAGCATGGTATAAAACAATCACAATAAAGGGATAAAAATGCTTGAAGAATTTAAAAAACAGAGAGATAAAAAATAATCTAAATCCTCATAGAAATGACAGATGCAAGACTTTTAAATAAGAAAATAACATTTAAGCTAAATTGAACTGAGAAATTTTAAATATATTATAAATAATCATTTATGTGTTCTAAATATGAAGTATATAGATACCTGATTATATTCTAAGTTCAAGCATAAATTTATTCCCTTCCTTCATTATTTTGTAATACCTCTCTTTCCCTTTCATGAATACTGCTATTAAAAAATATGCAAGTTCAAAAGCGATTTAAATTTATTATCAAATTTATATCTAATTATATTCAGTCTAGATAAATAAAAACTATAAGTGAAATGAATACAGAAAATAAAAAAACTAAAGAAAGATTTTATTTGTTAATGTCATTTTTTATTATAAATTCTAAATAATTGTAGAGAAGTATAAAGAAGGAATTTATGAAAATACCTTCTGTCATAATCAGTACTAACCAAAACTTAGTAGGTCTATTTTTTGTATATTTCAAAAAAAGGAAAACTTTTGTATCAAGCTGAATATTCATATAAAACTGAAGTTAAATTCTCTATGTTCTATTAACATGGATGGTTAATATGCTTTTAATATGAAGTATTTTAAAAAATAATTTTTCTTAAGTATCCAAGTACTGTGTCAAGAATATTATGCATCAGAATAATATCCTTATTAATGTTTATGTTAACATTATCCTTTATTTCAGAAGACAAGTTTTCTCACTGTTAGGGGAAAACCTTTACAAATAATTTCTTCTTTCACTT
Organism: Tamandua tetradactyla; assembly: GCF_023851605.1. NCBI lineage: Eukaryota > Metazoa > Chordata > Mammalia > Pilosa > Myrmecophagidae > Tamandua > Tamandua tetradactyla. The sequence continues at coordinate 16,628,607 of NC_135335.1, read as the reverse complement.
TGTATAAGTAAGTTGCTAAAATAACTTAACTTATTGCATAAAAGGGATATGGTAAATATCACAATTGTTAAAAGGAATTTTCTATCTTGTTACTAACTAAATTTAAATAAGTAAATATTCATATATTTAGACATTATATAAATTCCTAAACATTGGACAATATTCTCACTGTCAATGTTATATCCTGATACTAATCTGTATGATGTTAAACAATGGTATAGTGTTGTTAATCATGGTTTTAGTTGTTTTGAGGAAGCTGTAGATCATAGAGACAGCCAGATTATCAGTTGCACTGCTTTGCTCTAATACTTCTCTGAAAGTGTATGTGCTCAACTTTAAAAGAAAGACTGAACAAATATATATATTTTATCTGTTAAATGGTATAACTCTGGTAAATGTGAAAGCAGTGATAGGGCAAGACCTCTTCTGTGATTTTTTGATATAAAACAACTGTTTGAGGCTTTTGTTTCTGAAAAAGCTTCATTTAAATATACTTATAAAAATTGAAACTCAGATTGTAAGCTTTGACAGTTGTCTTTAAATTCTGGAATGCTTTACTCTTTGTATAGCCCAATAATTCCCTGGAGCTTTAGTTACACAGACACAGATGTTACACAGAAACATCTAAAACCCAAATTTAAGTCCCCAGCTCTAAATGTTAGCATGGGTCCATACAGCAATGGTTAAAAAACTAGAAGAGATCAAACTCCAATTAAAGTTGTGATGAAACTAATCTAGTAAAACAAGGTAAATCATTATAAAAGGTAAAAAATACTAGTATCTATATTTTAAAGTTTTAACTATTATGTAAGATAGAAAGTGTTTATCTTGTCTAAAATGTGCACTGTCTAATTTAATCTGTCTAGTGAATTAAACAACCTAATTCAATTTTATTTAACATGAAACCTGAAATAAGGAACAAAATCTCAATATTTTATACAAGTTAATATTCTATATTCTGCATTTTAGAATATTTAAGGCAGAAAATAAAAAGTATCTGTAAATTCCCTTGAGGAACTGGGAAAAATAAAACTATTAGGAATTCCCCAAGTAGTCAAGACCCCAATTATGAGGCTTATAAAACTTATTTCTATAATAATAAACTAAACTTACTTAGAGTTAGTGCCTAGGAGACATCTCCAGAAAATCTTTGCTGTCACTGAAATGTGGTCACTTTCTAAGCCAAACTCTGAACTTCCCCTCAACATGGGACATAATTTCCAGAAGGAAAAGCCTGGCACTAGCATCATAAAACATAAAGGGCCCTGAAATCACAAAAAATAACTGGCCCTGACACTGGGAGACATAAGCACCAAGGATGAAACTGGCCCTGACATCATGGATAAACTGACAAAAAGGAGGAAAAGAAGTAGAGTTTCAATGGCTAAGAGATTTAATATCATTTTGAGAGGTTATTCTGGAGGTTACTCTTACGGAAGCTTCAGCCAGATATTGCAAACTGCCGCAATAAGGCAAACCCGCACCAACAGTGTTTCTAAAAACCCTAAAAATATGTAGGGCCATATAAAATTTTACTTATTAAGTTTATTTTTCAGAAACTTAAAACCACCAAATGGTTCCAATGCCAAAGAGGCTCTAAAACCTGAAGATGCTGAATTCTCCAAAAAAAAAACAAGGGCTAGGAGGGAAATTAATAGATAGATAATTAAGGGTCCAATGAGGGGGAGTAGAATAGCTTGTAAAGGGGTGGGAAAAGATGAAAGAAAATTTGAGTGAAAGGCAAAGGGATGAATGATGAAACTAGTTGTTATTATTGGGGTTCCTAATATTCAACAATATCCTAGGTAAAGGGAAATCCTCCTTCTAGTGGGCTCTGTTTTGTCTACCCTTAAATGACTTCCTTGTGGTTGGATCTTGAGCCCTTCTTCTCCCAGGTAAGGTGCAATGGTGGATACTGAGAATGAGGCAGGGTAGGAATTCAGGTCCTTGAGGGAATAGAGGCTGAATGAGGGCAATTACCTCCCCAGTTTATTTCACCACAGTCTATGAATACTGTTTCAGCTTATTCTAGAATATGTTTGCCTTCCAAATGCCAGTAAAAATGGTGGCCTTTAGAGTGTGAATTGAGGAAAAGCAGTGCAAATCCTTGCAAGGGATTCTGCTTGGCCCTGATATTTGTCCAAAATTTGCACACAGGTCTTTTCTAAACTTGAATGTGGACTTCCTTAATGTTAGACAATACCTGTGTGGAGAACTGACTCCATCCTGAGCTCTTATATTATTCGCAGAAGGGCTGCACAACTATCTGTCTCTCTTCTATAAGTAAGACCCACTCTGAAGTTCCCCAGACTCCACTGGTAATTTTCCAGTTCCACTTTTCCCTTCCCTCTTAGATCTTCCCCAAAGGCTCTCAGTAATTTTCCAGTTTCCTATTTCCCTTCCATCTTGTGCACTTTAGAAAGTATAGCTACTTCTATGTTAGAGTTGCTTGTTTTTGCTTCTTTTCTCCTCTGTCTCAGAAATTTTAATAAAGTTTGCTCTGTCACTTTAACTACTGACTGTGTCTTTCTCTGAAAGCAGCAAAGCCATACCTTTGGAGCTGTGCAGAAATGCAGAATCTGATTCCCAATCCATAGATACTGCAACAAAAGCTACATATTAACAAGATCCCCTTAAATTTCTTTGCATATTTAGTGGGATAAGCACTGACTTGTAAAATATACAAAATGGAAACAATACATGGTCTTTAGTCCCAAAGTGTCTGATATAATGTGTGAAATGCTTGAAGATTTTTGCCTTTCAAAATTGATGTAGCACATGCAAAAGTGAATCCATAATGGATCAATGACTTAAAACTTAGGAATGAAAACCATGAAACTCTCAGAAGAAAATGAAGGGGAAAATCTTCAGGTTTTTGTAGTAGGCAACAGATTCTTCAATATACACCAAAAGGATATTCAAAGAAAAAATAAATAAGTTGGACTTCATCAAAATAAAATAAAAACTTTTCATGAAAAGATAACATCAAGAAGTGGAAAAATGGTTTACAGAATGGAAGAAGATTTGGAAATCACAGATCTTATGAGTTTACTGTGCAGAATATATGAATAACATCTATCACTTAACAACAGAAGGACAAAGAACTCAATTAAAAAGTAGGCAAAGGACTTAAATAGACATGTCTCTCCAAATGATATATAAATGGCCAATAAGTGCTTGAAAAGATGTTCAACATAATTAGCAATTGAGGGACACAAATAACAACTACAGTGATATACAATATCATGCCCAATAGAATGGCTATTATTAATAAAACATAAAATTAGGATGGCTGGTAAGGATTCAGAGAATTCAGAACCCTCTGACATTTGTTAAATGAGATGGTAAAATGCTACAGTTGCTGTACAAAACAGCTTTGCAGTTCCACAGAAAGATACACATTGAATTACCATATTATCTGCTGGTTAGTTTACAAAGTTGTTAAAAGCAGGTACTATAAAATGTGTTAGCTTTTTAAAATAGGAATTTATTAGCTTACAATCTTACAGCTTTAAGGCCATGAAAATGTCCAAATGAAGACATCCTAAAGGTGATGCTTTCTTTCCTAAGCATGGCTGTTAGTAATCTTTGGGTCCTCTGCCTCATAGGAAGGCACATGGCAGTGTCTGCTAGTATCTCCCTTCTTTTCTATGTTTCCTTATTTTCAGCTTCTTGCATCTATGGATTTCTCTCTTTGTCTGAATTTCTTCCTTTTAAAAAAGACTCCAGTAAGAGGATTGAGACCCACCTGATAAGATAGGTCACATTATAAGTTAATTAGTCTTGCCAAGAGATCCTGCCTAAAATGGGTTCACTGCCAAAGCTGTGATTAACGGGAAAAGATTAATGAAAAGAAAAAAGTTTCCTGGGGTAAATACAGCTTCAAACCACCATAGCTGTCAATCCCATTTCTAGGTATATACTCCAAAGAATTAAAAACAGAAACTTTTAACAGATATGCCAATGCTCAGAGGAGTATTATTAACAATAATCAAAAAATGAAGTTCTGGGGAAGATGGCCTAGAACAGAACCTCAGGACTCACTACTCCTTCAAACATGGTTAGTGAACAGGCAGAACCTGTCAGGAACAACTATTTTGGGACCCCAGAAGCCAAGGGAGCATGGCAGCATACAAAGAAGAGCAAGATGAAGAGGTTGAGAAGCTGCAGAAAAGAACTGTGTGCAAGTTGTTCCATTGTGCCTAATGGTGGCCATTCTCTCTCTTGAGGTAAGCTGCTTCAGCTTCAGTCCCTAGCCAGCTGCTGCAGATTGAGAAGCATGTTGGTGCCCTTTTCCACAAAAGCATAGGGTGGGGACACTGATGAGTAATGATCATGGTCTTTGTTCAGTGAACTTAGATTGCTGCATCCTGATTCTGAACTGTTTTAGTCCACTGCACACAGGGAACATCATAGCCATTGGCTCAACCCTGTTCTTAACTGGGAAAGGCAGTAGAGGTTTAAATATGCAGAACTTCCTTAGGGCTGAAGGGAACAGTTTGTTGAAGAGCCCAAGAAAGCACAGCTTGAGGGAGCTGTCAAAAAGGATTTTCACTGATTTGTTTGCCCTACTCTCCAGGACTCCTTGGAACTGGTCCATGCCCCATTCATAAGTCCCTGACCATAGTTTGGCTGGGAAATACTGACTTGAGAATTTTCTTTCCAGAGTGATATACCTCCCAGAATTTGTATTCCAGGTATAAGCAGCTAAAATCATCAAAAGGTGAGAAAAAAATAGAGAAAGGTAAAACAAACACATCTTCTCAAGTTTCTGGGAGAAGAAATTGAGGAAAGGAAGCTTTCTTCTGTGAGTGAAAAAACTGGAAAAATTGAGCCATGTGAAAACTTGTACCACATACCCAGAGCAAGAATTAGATGGAGAAAAATGATGTAGGTGGACTCACATTTCCTAACTTTAAAGCATTGTACAAAGCTATAGTGGTCAAAAAGGAAGAAATAACATAAATATAGATATATCAACCAATGAAATAAAATCGAGAGTTCAAAAACAGACCTTCACATCTATGGCCAACTGATATTTGACAATGCTATCAAATCCCCTTAACTGCGACAAAACAGTCTCTTCAACAAATGGGGCTGGGTAAACTAGATATCCATCTGCACAAGAATTGAAAGAGGACACCTATCTCACACCCAAATTGACCCAAAATGGATCAAAGATAAAAATTGACCCAAAATGGATCAAAGATAAAAATATAAGAACCAGCACCATAAAACTCATAGAAGAAAATGAAAATAAGCCTCTTCAATATCTTCTGGTAGGCAATGGTTCCTTATAGTTTACACACAAAGTACAAGCGATGAAAGAAAAAAGAAAAATGGAACTTCTTCAAATTAGAAACTTTTGTGTTTCAAAGAGCTTTTTCAAGAAAGCAAACAAGCAGTCCACTCAATAAAAAAAGTATTTGGAAACTATGTACCAATAAGTGTCTGATATCCAGAATATATCAAGAAATCCTAAAGCACAACAATAAGACAAACAACCCAATTTAAAAAGGGCAACAGACTTGCATAGATATTTTACCAAGGAGGAAATATAAATTGCCAAAATGCACATGAAAAGATACTCAGCATCACTAGCTATTATAGAAATATAATCAGTACTACATAAGATATCTTTTCACACCGACTAGAATGACCACTATGAAAAGAAACAGAAAACTACAAGCATTGGAGAGGATATGGAGAAATAGGAACATTCATTCATTCCTGGTGGTAATGTAAAATGGCACAGCTACTCTCAAAGACAGTTTGGTTGTTCCTTAGGAAGCTAAGTATATAATTGCCATATGATCTGGCAATCCTGTTAGTAGGTATATACCCAGAATAACTGAAAGCAGTGATCCAACAGACATTCTCACACCTAGGTTCATAGCAGCATTATCCACAATTGAAAAAAAGATGGAAACAACCCTAATATCTATCAACTGATGAATGACTAAAGAAAATGTGGCATATACATATGATGTTTTATTATTCAGTTATAAGATGGAATGAATTCCTGATGCATGCAACAACATGATCTTGAGTGAGAAAAGCCAGATACAAAAGGACAACTATTGCCTGATGTTACTGATATGAACTAATTACAGTGAGCAAACTCCAAAAGTTAGAATCTAGAACATAGATTACAAGGAGATAGAATGGAAGTAGAGAATGAGGAGCTGATTCTTAATTTGTGCCTCATTTCTATTACATTGATTTTAAATGCTTTGAAATGGATAGTGGTGATCAAAGCACATTATTGTGAGTGTAATTAAGAGCATTGAATTATGCTTATGAATGCAGTTGAAAGAGGAAGTTTGGGGTTGTGTCTCTTACTAGAAGGAAAGTTAGAGGATAAAGCATAGACTATACAATACTGTGAACCCTGTTGTGGACAATCACTATGGTTAATAGTGTAAATAAAAGAAAGATATTTCATAAATTATAACAAATGCACATCAATCTTACAAGTGTTAATAATAGGGTCAGTTTATGGGAAAAGTATACCCTATTGCAAACTATGGAATATAGTTAGTAGTAATTAACTCTTCCTTCATCAATTGTAACAGTGGATAATTCCTTTGTAAGGTTCCAATGTAAAGTGTCAACAATAGGGGTACAAGGGAACATTGTATTTTTGCATGACTTTTATACAAATTTACAACATCACTAATTCAAAATATGTATGAATAGTATTTTAGAAGCATGTACTAAGTAAAAGAAAACAAACACACAGTACTGCATATATTATGTTTCAAATTTTATAACATGTAAATGTAAATAAAACTTTAGAGATGGGATTAGATTAATGGTTATATAGGGCTGGGAAAGAATAGAGGGATTGAGTGGTGATTGCTACAGTATATGGGGGTTTTATTTTGAAGTAATGAAAATGTTATAAAATCAATTGTGGTGATGAATGCACAACACTGTGATTATACTAAAAGCCATTGATTGTGCACTGTCGATGGATTGTATAGTATGTGAACATATCTCCATAAATTTGCTTAAAAATGTGAAAACAATCCAAGTATCCATCAGCAAATGAATAGATGAAGTATGTGGTTTATTCATAAAATGGAATATTACTCAACCATAGAAAATAATGAATTCTAGCATATGCTACAATCTTGATGACCTAATATTGTGTAAAGTTATCTAGATTTTAAAAAGCCATATCTTGTGTGATGTAGCTTATATGAAATATCAAAAATTAGCAAATACATAGAAACTGGAGGTATAGTAAATGTTTCCGTGGAGTTAGAAAGGAGATAGAGAGTTATTGCCTAATAAATACAGGGTTTCTGTTTGGGGTGATGAAAAAGTTTTCATGACAGATAGTGGTGATATAGGGCAATAATTCAAATGTAATTGTTGTCATTGAGTTTTACACCTGAAAATTAAATAAATTAGGATTCTGAGCTGAAATACATATTTTTTAAAAATCACATCATGGTATAAACAGCAGGAATTAGGAATCAGAACTTGGAGTAAATCTCTGATTCAATTCTCCTTGAGCAAATGATTTAACTTCCAAAACTCAAGTCCTAATTGAATCAAATGGAGTAAATTATAATCATGCTGGCCTCAGATAAATTTTGGGAAGATCAGATAAATCCAAAGTACCTGACATATAGCAGGAAATCAGCAAAATATCAGGTTCTTCTAAAAACTATAATGAAATGTACCTGAGAAATAATGACTCATTAGCATTTAAATGGCCTATGTATCATTTAAAAATTAATTTTAGGCTTAAATGAGCCTGTTATCATCACTATAGGTTAACTTTTTGGTTTGCCAAGATTCCCAGACAAGAGTTTGGGGAAAGTGACAAAGACTGGGGTGAAGCATAGAAGAAAACAATATTTCAATGAAAGGCCTTGGATAGAAAGTTGACAGGTAGAAACACCAAATTGTTCTGGATTTCCATGTTTGATGTTTGCCAGATAAGTTTGTCCATGTCAAGAGCAATGACAGAAGCTTTGTAATCTTTCTGACTAAAACACCAAGAATGCAGTTAATGATTTAAAAGTAAAAAATATCTCTGATTAGGAAAATGTGTTTCCTGTAGACACTCTGGTATACGGTAAGAGAAGCTCACCATTATAAGTGTTCATTGCCCTTTGATCTTTGGTCAAGTTTATAGATCATCTGTAGGGGTTTTAGTATAATATGGATTGGAGAGTATACACATCAGGACATACAAATTTGAATTTTGGATTTCTTATAGAAATCCAAGAAATGGCAAATAAGTACTGAGTCATGGTGCAAGACCAGAGCTAACTCAATATTACCACGTGCACTCAGTGACTCATAATGGATTTGGCATCCAGCCATGGGGTGTGGTTTTCAGGTTTGCATGTACATGTAGATGATGTTTCCATAGACGTGTCAGACCATGATGAGATGGGAACCACAGGCGTTGAAGATCTTTGTCTCCCTGATGCTGACCAAATTTGAAACACAGCCCTCACTATGTAACCATAGGAGACTAGTATGAGAGCAAAGGGTGAGAGCACAAGGCCAGCACAAATTCAATGCCTTCAATGGCCACAGTATTGATGCAGGCCATCTGGAGCAGGGCTAATATCTCACATAGGAAGTAGTTCATGTAAAGATGCCCAAAACATGGTAAGTGCAGAGTCAATGGAAACATGGCCAAGGAATTATCTACCACACAGCCCCAGACCCAGATGCCAACACCAGGAAGAACCTTGGATTCATGATTATAATATAGTGTAGGGCTTGCAGACTGCAACAAAGCAGTCACATACCATGACTGCAAGGAGCAGGCACTCCACACCCCCGAGACCCAGGAGCAGGAAAAGATGTTAGCACAGCCTGTGTAGTTTATGGTCCTTGTGCATCCAGTAAGGTTATAGAGCGGCAGTGGGATGAAGCCAGTGGTGAAACTGAGTTCCCAGAAAGATAGGTGGGTGAAGAAGTACATGGGAGCTTGGAGGTAGTGGTCCTTGAGAAACACTAAGATTATTGTGGTATCTCTCACAATGGTCAGGAAATATGCAATCAAGATGGCCACAAATAAGATCTTCTCCAGATCAGGGTTGTCAGAAAAACCCAAAAGGAAGAAACAGCTTAGGGTGCAATCATGCATTCTATACATTCGTTGTCTCTACTCTATCTGGAGAGCAGTATCAGTGATAAAAATAGCAACCAACATTAAGGGAGCTTATTGCTATGATCCAGGTACTCTTCTATGCTTTTAACATTTATTTACCCATTTAACCCTAAAAGCAACAATATACATCTGTTAGTGTTATTAATCCTGATTTACCAAAAAGAACATGTATGTTGCACAAATCTAAAAAGGTGAACAGCTGATATTTGAACCCAGGAACTCTGCTTTACCATATTCATCCTTAAGCACTAGTAATATTTTCTTTAATTCCAAGGAAGAAAAATTTTAAATCCTGTCAAGGCTATACCATTGATAATACAAGCATCAAAAAATCAAGACTTAACTTCCTAAGTTCCTGAAAAAAATCTCAGACTCAAACTGGAGCTCCAAATAATCAATTAATAGCATGTGGAAATAACTATTACATAAAGACATTCTATCTCAAAACACATCTCATTTGATTATTATTCTTGAGGTAATTTAAAATTACTTGAGTAGATAAACCATGTACTTGAATATCAAGTTCTCTCTCTCCCTTTCTCTCCCTCTCAACACACTCAATCTCTTAATTAGGTCTGTTATGAAGAAATTGAATACAAGACTATTTTCTTCCAAAGTACCCCCCCAAATCCCCTGAAACAAGCCCTGTCCAATACTACTTGATAGCAGGATCTTGGAAATTTAATCTACCCTTTTATTCTTTTTTCATCTAAAATGATTATCATCTTTGCCATATGTGTATGTATATGTGCAGGTGTGTGTGTTTGACATTATTTTTAATATAGAAGAATGTGGGTAAATATACAAATTTCTATGTCAACTAAATAAGGCTAATATTCATACAAATAGTGAATGGGAAAATATGATCATGAAAATAGGCAGCCAAATTCTGTATGAAAGAATAGTGCAATGAAGAGAAACTATCCTTAACATTTATCCAAACATAATTTAAAAGGTCAAACAATGGGAGTAAGTATATAGGAACTCTATATTTTCTGCACAATTTTTCTGTAAACTTACAACTTCTCTAACAAAAAAAGGTATTTATGGGTAATACATATATTTAATAATAATTTAAACACAGCCTAATAATTGGCAAGGCCCACATGGAAAACAAAGTATGTAGATGCCAATTTATTTCTTATGCAAAATCAGATAACAATCTAAACATTTAAATTTTAAGAAAGAAACCATACCATGTGTTATACTGTGTTAATGCTGTTGGAAATTCAATATACCATAAATGGATTGACTTTTATAAAGGGAATTTATTAACTTACAAATTTATAGTTCTAAGGCCATAAAAATGTCCAAACTAAGGCATCCAGGAAAAGATACCTTGACTCAAGACAGTGTACTGAGTCAGGAACACTTCTGTCAGCTGGAAAGGCATGTGGCAGTTGTCTGCTGGTCCTCTGGTTTCTGGTTTCAAACAACTTCTCTGGGGGCACTTTCTCTCTGAATCTCCAAACATCTTGCACTGTGTTGGCTCTGAAGTTTCTTCCAAAGTGGTTCCTTCTTAAAGGGCTCCCATAAACTAATCAAGGCCCACTTTGAATATGCAGAGTAACATCTCCATCTAATCAAAAGACCACAACTGGTATGCTATATCTCCCTGGGAAAAATCCGAAGTTTCCACCCCATAATACCGAATAGAATTATAGAAACTTGGCTGCTCCACAACCCTGGATCAGGAAAAAGGACATGGCTTTCCTGAGGTACATAACAGCTTCAAATTGACTATAAGAAAATTTGGTGTGTTTGTTTTGTGCTTTCTTCCCCCAATCTTCTCAGATTTAGGTAGACCTTGTTAGACAAGTTTCAATTCTCAAGTGCTATGAAGCAAAATATGAAAGAAATGTGACCACATACTAAGAAATCTGCATTCAAAAAATGCTGCTAATATAACCTGAAGAATAATGAGACTACTAGAAAGATTGAGCATGACAATTCAAAGACTTATGGCTTTCTGAGCAAACACTAAAACCTATCAAAAATAAAGGTAATGATTTGAAGAAATAGTTCACAGGAAAACAAATCACTTTACAAACAAATGACATAACCATTTAAAATATTCTTAATAATTTTAGGAAATAAAAGTTAAAACATAAATATCAGATATTCAAATTTTAGACAGGTAAATATTGAAAAGTTTGGCAATATACAGAGTAGGACAAATGTAGGGAAATGAGCACATTCTTGGGAAATCTTGAAGTTTAAACTGGAATAGTATGTTGAAGTGCACTTAATAAAAATCAGTATTTATAATACTCATATCCTTTGACATTGTGGATATTATTTTACAAAAAGAAACATCCATCTTTCATAAAAATTTAAATATCAAATATTTCTTATCCATTTCTATGCATATAGAAATATGTCTTGCATTTTTAAAAAACCAATATGTAAATCCTCCAGTTGAAATATCTCCATTATAGCATTGTTTATAATAGACAATAATTGGAAACAATGCATATATTTATAACTATAAAATGACTTCATAAAAGATGACACTTCTATGAACTTGAAATAATTACTAATAAGTACATATGTATAATTTTTCCTGAATTGTATCCAAAATATATTAATTTCATACAAGCATAGCACAAAATATTGCATTCAGTAAGACTATATGCAGTATAATTCCATTTTTTTGTCATAAGCTATACCTGAGATTGCACACTTAATTGCTAAAAAGACTTCTAGAGAGAAAGAGAGAGATGAGAATTAGGGGAATTTTCATTTTTACATTACCCCTTATTTATAAAATAATAATAATATGCATTAGCTTTGTAATTAAAAGAAAACATTAAAAACACCCACAAACACAAAATATTTGGGAATTTTGTGAAATATTTCTGTTTTATCCAAATTGATTAAAATATTATTTGACTCATTCATATTTCATTTTTGGTGACCATTGCTCAATCCTCATATACATATATATGAGGAAAGAAAAAAGAAAGTAGAGAAAAAAGCAAGGCAGGAAAAGAAAAGAAGGAAGAAAAAAGATGGCAACTAATCACATAATTCCAGGGTCTTAAAACAAACTGTCGTGCAACTTCATGGCTCTCAATTTGTGTATCCTGTGAAATAAGAGAAACCTGAGAATGAGTAGCTGAAAACAAGTCTGAATGCAGTGAAAGCTGATGAGATTGGTGTCAGGATAACTTAAGTTAAAATTTCCTTCTGATCTTAGTTTTTCCAACTGAGATGTGGTTGAATGATCTCCTCAATGGAATACTTGCTGCAATTTAAAGAGAAAATGAATGATGACATCATAACTTTTCAGCTCTTAACCAAGTCGCCTCTATGATTTTCTCCTCTTGTCACTGTATCTCTAGAAGGGGCTTTATGCGTCATCACAAAACACTTCACGGAAGAAATGGGTGTTAAATTGTAGAATACAGATATTCCTTTTCTGAATGGTTTTGTGAAGGTACAATATCCATTTTCACCCATAAATTCAAACTTTGAAGAGAATATAATCGATGTTTTACCCTCTGTATATGGTTCCTGCTCAACATCTTGAATTGGTATTTACATGCTTCTCACTAGATAGCACTGTTTAAGTACTTCTACAGACACTATTAATACTTCATATTTTGGTTAATTGTGCATCTATTCTTCTGCATAGAAATGCACTGTATTTCTTGTGAATTTGTCCTCACTCATCCATGTTCCTCTACTTGGGAAAGGAGAGATTGAGTAGTAGTCATCTTTTTACCTTTTATACTGTTACTATGTTTAGCACAGAGTAAGAGCTCTGCAAATTAGTAATTAATTGGATAACAATTATAATAATGAGACAGTTCATGACTTCTTTATCTAGGGGAAAGATTTTTTCCTCATGGCTCAAAATTGGAAAATGGAGTAGCAGAGCCAAATGGCTATTGGGGGTAACCTATATTTTCCCCACATTAAGCAGTGGTCTTTATACTGCTGACAATGACATGAGAAAAGGTCAGGAAATAAATCTAATCACTGATAACCCTCAGTTTTTCAAAATGATATTCTTTTTTTTTTTTTTTATTAATTAAAAAAAGAATTAACAAAACACTTAGAAATCATTCCAATCTACATGTACAATCAGTAATTCTTAATAACATCACATAGTTGCATATTCATCATTTCTTAGTACATTTGCATCGATTTAGAAAAAGAAATAAAAAGACAACAGAATAAGAATTAAAACAATAATAGAAAGAAAAAAAAACAAAAAAAACAAAAACAAAAAACCTATACCTCACATGCAGCTTCATTCAGTGTTTTAACATAATTGCATTACAATTGGGTAGTATTGTGCTGTCCATTTCTGAGTTTTTATATCCAGTCCCGTTGTACAGTCTGTATCCCTTCATCTCCAATTATCCCTTCTCTTTTTTTTTTTTAATTAACGGAAAAAAAGAAATTAACCCAACATTTAGAGATCATACCATTCTACACATGCAATCATTAATTCTTAACATCATCACATAGATGCATGATCATCATTTCTTAGTACATTTGCATTGGTTTAGAAGAACTAGCAACATAACCGAAAAAGATATAGAATGTTAATATAGAGAAAAAAATAAAAGTAATAATAGTAAAATCAAAACAAAACAAAACAAAACAAAAACCTATAGCTCAGATGCAGCTTCATTCAGTGTTTTAACATGATTACTTTACAATTAGGTATTATTGTGCTGTCCATTTTTGAGTTTTTGTATCTAGTCCTGTTGCACAGTCTGTATCCCTTCAGCTTCAATTACCCATTGTCTTACCCTGTTTCTAACTCCTGCTGAACTCTGTTACCAATGACATATTTCAAGTTTATTCTCGAATGACCGTTCACATCAGTGGGACCATACAGTATTTGTCCTTTAGTTTTTGCAAAATGATATTCTATGGAATAGATGATAGCAGAGTATTTTCTCTGCATAAAGCAGGGTACTTTTTTTGCAGTTTTGTTTTTTGTATGCTGTATGGTAGGGTCACATTTCATTATTTTTCCATGTAAGTATTCTGTTATTGCAGCAGCATTTGTTGAATTTGTTTGTTTGCTTGTTTGTTTTGGGGGAGGAAGTGCATGGACTGGGAATTGAACCCTGGTTTCTTGCATGGCAGGTGAGAATTCTACCACTGAACTATGCGTGCACCCCCTTAGATTACCCTAGCACATCCTAGGCTACTATTTTTAAACTGTTTGTTTAACTCAGATATTTGTGAATGCGTACATGACTACAATGGATCACTAGGTACAATATATTTCTCCCTAAAGATCCTGATCAAAGAAAATGAATGAAATTTTCCCAAAATACAAAGTTCCACCTCAAATCACAAGTCAATTAACATGTTGTTTTTCAGTTCCTGGAACAGGGAGATTTAGTTTATGTGCAAAGCACTTTTTGTCTTGAATATTAAAGAGCTTTAAACTCGTAAATAGTGAGTTAAAGAGAATGGCTATGCTTTCAAGTAGTTAGGAAATGAAACCAATGACTTCAAAGCAAGGAAGTAGTATAAGAATGTACAAGTTTTACCAGTCACCAGCTGATGGTTAGCCAACCCCCCTAATCCCATGAATTTCATAACACTCTCTTCAATGCTGATTTAAAAATACATATTTCTGATCTTATTTTATGTTCTCTAAAAGTTGTCTAATATATATTAGAAATATGTTTGAACCATCTAACTTACCTGTTCTCAGGTGATTGTCAAATATATTTCTTAAAATAACATCTTTGTGATAATCCTACCCTTTGTCCCACACATAAACTCTGACTTGTTGTTCCACTTTGTAATAGGCATTTCCCATTTCTGTGACCCTTATGCTATTCTCTTTCCCAAAATTTGAACATGACTTTCATTGATTCAGTAGTATATATTTCAAATTACTCATAAAATGACAGTGTAATCTATGGAATTTTGACATTTCTGCCCTTCTGCAATGTCATTCAACATATTACAGATATTCCTCTCTTTCCATTTTCATCCTATTTATTCTCTTTGGAGAAGTGAGTTTTACATACCCAGCTTAAACATTTTTGCAAGGTTCAACACTGTTCTGGACACATAAGGTATGACTATAATTTGGCTCTATTATAGGAACTTATAATTGTCCCAGCTGCTGGAGTATTGGAGGCACAGCTATCTGCAATGTACTGCTTCAGAGAAGTTAAATTTAGTTGTTGCTGATGTCAAATGATTTATTGCATGGCTAACAAAGGAATTAGTCATAATTTGCTGACAAACTACCGTATCATATAAGTTACTTATCATAGCATTCACATCTTTAGAGTCCTTTGCACCTGATAAATTTATCTTCTTCATTCTCCATTTCAAAAAAGAAAATGTAAAAAAAACACAAAACAGAAAATAAAACAAAAATATGTGTACAATATTTTTTATTTTTTGTCATATTGTCTCCTCACCACCTTCATATTTCAACTTTTAGATATCATTTTGCATTGATAAAAATATTCCTTTGATCTAATATTCCTCTTATCTGAATAAATAAACAAGTAACATTTATGATATGTATGTTAGTGTGTACTTTTATGTCTTGGTTTGTCTGTTATTAACTATAAACCTTCCAAGAACAAAGAGGGTTTCCTAATTTCTGTTTGTGTATTCCTTTGATTCACTCCATGTGGCTTTGCTATTTAACAAACTGTTTTAATGAATTAAAGCTGCCAGAATGCAATATACCAGAAACAGAAAATCTTTTTCAAAGGGAATTTATTAAATTGCAAATTTACAGTTGTGAGTCTATGAAAATGTCCATATTAAGGTATTCAGAGAAAGATACATTAACTCTAAAGAAAAGTGTTGATGATATTCTGGTTTTCTCTTTCAGCTGGGAAGGCCCATGGGATGTCTATAAGCTTTCACTCCTGGCTTCTTGTTTTATAACAATCCCCCAGGGGCATTTTCCTTTTTCCTCTCTAAAGGTCTTTGGCTGTGTGGGCTAGTAAAAACACTTTAAAATATTTTTCCAAAATGGTTCCTTCTTAAAGGGTTCCAGTAAACAACACCACCTTGAAATGGTAGAGAACACATCACCCAAAATACTACCTACTCAGAAGGTATCACCCACAATTGAGTGGGTCATATATCATGGAAACAATGTAAATAATCCTACCCAGCAATATTGAATGAATTTTAATGAATTTGGATTTTCTGGGGTATAAGACAGTTTCAAATCAGCCACAAACCAACTGAGAATTGCAGACCCTGGAGCTGAGCCCCTAAATCCTGATGTCTACTCATTATTTTCACTTGCTTACTTCTAGGCACCATTAAAAGTGAAGAATTGGAAGGTCAAGATCTTTTGGGAGGACCTTAGTCTGCTAAAGGATGTCTTCTGTCTTCCTGGGTGTATGCAGGTGCTCCAACCAGGTACAACTTGAGAATGGTGGGGCAACATCTGATCATGAACCATTCCTCTACAAATTCAAAAGAACAAGATGTTTGTGCAGAAGTGTTTATGGTAGTGACCAAATGGATGCAGCTGTCCTGAGGAAATATTGGGGAGGGAGACTGACGGTAATCTGACTTCATTGACAGCCCCTGTCAGGTCAGCCCTGGGGGAATTTCTGAACTAACAGGGATCATTTGCATATGCCTTAAGGTATGAGGCAATGATGCTTCCCTTCCAAACTCTATGAAAGCTAGTAAGATCAAGACAGAAAATGAGGACCATGAGAATTTGCCTTAGAGTAAAATGTATTTACTACTTCATGAAGTTAAAATTGGTGAGCTAGTCTAAAGATACAAATACTGATGGGCCATTATTCACTTCCACTGTTCCTAAGCAATGCTAGATGTCTACAAAACAGCTGAGGCATAGTTAGTCCTACCCAAATGGAGCAGGATCATGTTGTTTTTACTCTGCGGATATATGGAAAATAGGGTTAAGTAATCTTATATATGTTTTTTCCATTCTACATATATACTCAGTAATTCACAATATCATCACATAGTTACATATTCATCATTATGATCATTTCTTAGAACATTTGCATCAATTCAGAGAAAGGAATAAAGATAACAGAAAAAATTCATATGTTTCATACCTCTTGCCCTTCCTTTTCTTGATCACTAGCATTTCAATCTAAATTTAACATTTGTTCCCCCTATTATTTATTTATTATTATTTTTTTTTTTTTAAAGGAAAGACAGAGAGAAGGAAGGAAGGAAGGAAGAAAGGGAAACATTTTTTAAACATTTTCTTGTTTTATTGTATTCTGTTTCTCCGTTTTTGTTACATGGGCTGGGGCCGGGAATCGAACCGAGGTCCTCCGGCATAGCAGGCAAGCACTTTGCCCGCTGAGCCACCGCGGCCCGCCCTGTTCCCCCTATTATTTATTTTTATTCCATATGTTTTACTCATCTGTTGATAAGGTAGATAAAAGGGGCATCAGACACAAGGTTTTCACAATCACAGTCACATTGTGAAAGCTATATCATTGTACAATCATTTTCAAGAAACATGGCTATTGGAACACAGTTCTACATTTTCAGGCAGTTCCCTTCAGCCTCTCCATTACACCTTGACTAACAAGGTGATATCTATTGAATGCATAAGAATAATCTCCAGAATAGCCTCTCAACTCTGTTTGTAATCTCTCAGCCATTGACACTTTATTTTGTCTCATTTTGCTCTTTCCCTTTTGGTTGAGAAGTTTTTCTCAATTCCTTAATGCTGAGTCCCAGCTCATTCAAGGATTTCTGTTCCATGTTGCTAGGAAGGTCCACACCCCTGGGAGTCATGTTGCACATAGACAGGGGGAGGGCAGTGAGTTTGCTTCTTGTGTTCACTGGAGAGAGGCCACATCTGAGCTACAGAAGAGGTTCTCTTGGGGGTAAATCTTAGGCCTAATTTTAAGTAAGCTTGACCTATTCTTTGTGGGGTTAATTCTCATATGAACATACCCCAAGATTGGGAGCTCAGCCTTTTGCTTTGGTTATCCCCACTGTTTGTGAGAATATCAAGAATTCTCCACTTGGAGAAGTTGAATTTTCCCTCTTTCTCACCATTCCCCCAAGGGGACTTTGCAAATACTTTTCTACTCACTGTTCACATCACTCTGGGATTTAATGGAACATCACTCTGGACAAACCTACAAAATTGTATGCCCTACTCAAGGTTCCATGTACTTATGGTGTTCAATTAAGCTGTCTATATAAGTTATATTACGAACTGCACTAGTCAAAATACAAATTTTGTACCAAATAAACATTTTATTGTTTTAGTCTCACACATAAGGTGAAATTTTAAAATATTAATTATCATCTACTTTCAACACCCAGCAGTAATGACATTCCTTTGTTCTTCCTCATGCAAAAGCATTTTTAAATTTGTACATTTAGTCACTATCATTATACACTCTAGGCATTCCTAGATTATACCATCTCAGTCTTTATCATTTATCTTTCTTTCTGATTTCATTTGTGCCCCCAGCCCTCCTCCTTCTATCATTCTCACGTTCAGCTTCATTCAGTGTTCTAACATAACTGTGTTACAGTTAGGTAATATTGTGCTATCCATTTCTGAGTTTTTACTTAGTTTTTTACTTACACTTTTACTTATATTTTTGCTAGTAATTTTTTGTTTGATATGGAAAGAAATCATTGTCTTAGGTAGTAGAAGAATTTCATAGGTACACCAATTAATAGAAAGTTTTATTGTTAATATTGGAGCCAACAGGGTGAACTGTTTTTGAGGGGAGAAGAAGGGCATCTGCATTTATAAATTTATACCTTAACATTAAAAACTAACAACAGGATATCCAAACTGTAACATGATTCCTTAATCAAGTAGATTGTATATATGCAAGCATGCTTTTTATGTTCTTGTCAGAGAAAAATTAGAATAACTAATTTTAGTCATTTGACAAAAATATTATCAAAATGGTTATTGGTACCTTTGGATAGACATAATCACAAATTCAGTGAGTCTTCCATATAGATGAACTCATATTTATAGAATATGCATTCTACACTCATGAAAATCACCTCCATCCTTCTCCTCTCTCTGTTGTAAGAGCAGTAGATCCACCAAAGGCCCACAAAGCACACATTAAGCATTCATAGATGTGTTTGTGTTCAGAGAGCAGATGGATTTAATAAATCCCAGTTTTCTCAACTTCTCTTCTCATTGGGACCCTAGGAATTGAAATCACCACTCTAAATTTCCCCAGGTCCTTCTGCCTGCTAATAAGGTCATTTTACTTCCATTCCCAATTAGCCCCATATATTACTATCCTCCAACTTTCCTTCAGTAGGGGCTATCTCAACAGGACACAATAATTAAGGCATTTAGTTGATGTATACAACAAACCAGTCACCTGATTTGGGGGAGAGGGACATAAGAAATCATCCTGCTAATTGTTTAAATTAATCTTCCAGTTTTCTGCTAAAATATAGACATAGTTGCAGAAAGTTGTATTTCAGGATAATCTAGAGTCTAAAGTTTGAACTTGATTGTTAAATCATTCATTTTAGAAATAAAAGAATTTAATCAGCAATTGGCAGAAGGATACGTCCAAAAGGGGTAAAAAAGAACAGCATGATTTGGACTGAAAAAATCTGATGAATAATAAAAAAGACAAGGGCCTTTAAGAGAGAAGTTTACAATACTGGGACAAGTAATATGAAGGAGAGCAGATCAAATATCCAAGACAACACATTAATAGAGAAGGCAACCCTGCTGTACATGTCAGATGGAGGGAGGTGCACAAACACAGAAGTGTCACTTTAAAACTAAAGGTCTATGGAATCTATAAGTTTATTGAAGGTTTCCTAAACCCCAATGGAGCAAAATGTTTTGAGATGTGGAATGTTGACTTGGAGCAATGCCTAATTCAAAAATGTCACTGTGATGTTATTGAGAATTCAGACAATAGAGGCACATAAGACTACACTTTGGTATGTCAAATTATTGTGTCACTGGAATCTATCATCTCCACAAACTAGGCCTTTAGTTAAAATTTGGTTTATGCCTAAAATTCATTTTACTCATTTAACATTTCACATTTAAATTTATTAGTTAGGGATTCCCAGTTGTAAATTGCACAATAAAAATGACAACATTTCTGAAATATTTACAATTGACAAAATATTGTCAAGCTCATCATTTAATTCTGCCCTAAAGACAGTTAATCATTTATTCATTTTATTAAAAGCCACTAAGTGACAGCCATGCACAAAGTATTGTTTTAGGTGCCTTGTGATATGTCATTGAACAAATAGACAAATATTCCTGCACTGATGGTGATTACATTCTACCAAGAAAAAGCACAAAAAAACCTAAGAAATGAGAAAATTAGTTAATAATATATTAGAAGTTGATAAGTATTCTACAAAAAACAACCTCCATCAAGCCCAATGAAGAGGTTGAGAGGATGGGCTCTAGGGCAAAGTGGATTGTTACCATACTAAATGAATAATCCTATTGAGCAGCTGGGCTTTGAGATGAAAGAAAGGGAAAGTCAAAGGAACCTCTGGGAAGAGAGAAATGCAGGTGGATGCTATTGCTAGAGGAAAAGCCCTGTGCTGGATCTGCCTTGGATGGTGCAAACTCAGCCTGAAAGAAAAAGTGGTAGGAGCAGAATGGAAAGAGAAGATAATGGAGGCAGATGGAATCACAGAAGGAACTGGGAGCCCCTTTAAAGTATTAAAGTTCATTATGAATATCTTGGCTATGAATATGTTGACTTTAACTTTCAGTTAAATAAGATGTCACAGCAGGATGTGCCCCAGATAAGTAGCATGACTGACTTATGTATTAAAAGAATCCATTCAACTGCTAAGTTGAGAGAAGCTGCAGACATGCAAAAGTTGAGGTAGGAAGACTGCTGGGAAAATAATTAATAATCCAGAGGGAATGGGAGTGGCTTGTACCAGGGCTAAAGCAGCAGGGTAGTTAGGACTGGTTAAACACTGGTTATATGTGGAAGGTAGAGCCAGAAAGATTTGCTGGTGGAGCTGGTGTACACTGGTGAAATCAAGAGTAAAGTCAACCACATTTTTGGCCTCAGTAATTGAAAACATGGAGTTGTCATCCACTGAGATGGAAATATGAATGGCTCTTTTCACAGGGACAGAAGATGGGGAGAAATCTACAGTTAAATTTTAGATGTATTGAATTTAAAACATCTTCTTGGATGCCAAGGGCAGTTGAATATGTAAGTCTGACATTCCAGGAAGATTAGAAGAAGAAGGAAAATGGAAAGTCAGGAAATACATGTGGATTTAGAGAATTTTGTTGATAATGAACAAGAATTCCAGAAGGAAGAGTCAAATTCTTTGAGGAGTTGCAGAGAGAGGAGAAGGAGTTATAATACGAAACTTGGAATGTAAGGAATGAAGGAAGAGATTAGTGACTGACATAAATCATGATAAAATGCATAATGAGATTATGGGATTCAAGGAAGTCAGTAGAGACCAGGTTGTTAGGTTAGGTGGTAAGGAGAAATTCCTGCTCACCTCAGGTGAAGGATAGAAGACATGTGCAAGTTGGTCCATTTCCTGCCTAGCAAGTTCCCTTTATTTCTGGTGAATGGTAGAGTCTCAAAGGAGGTATACTCTCAGACCTAGTGTGCTGCTTCACTCCTGAACCCATGGAGAAGGGACCATCACTTTAAGGCTGTTCTCTGATATTCTCTGTCATGATTCCTATATGACCTTCTGCCAAAGCCAGGGTTTTTTTAATGTAAATTTATGAGCCCCAGTTTTAACCTTGATGATGGAGAAATTTGAGATGAGTTCCAGTGCATGAACCTCCTTCCTACCTGGATCAAGGATGGAAGAGATCTAAGGTATGAATTGGCTGTAAAATACCAGCAAGAGGAATGTGAGAATACCTAAGTAAAACCACTGTTTGCAAATGGCCAAAATAAGAGAAAGAGAGAGGGAGAGTTTGCTTATGAAAAGGCAGTTAAAATGTCTAGAACAAAAACTATGTTAATAATATGTTTTGGAAGGAAAATGAAAGATGTCAACCAAAAAATGCTTCCTGGAATGGAAAAGAAAACCATGACATAAGGTTCAAATTAAAGAAGAAGAATAAAGTTCCTGATAAATTATTATAAGAATGAATGATTAATATTGCCAGTAATTAATATTAGTCTAACATGTAGAAGAATTGGAGTCCTCAATTATTTATTATGCTGGATATAGAGAAAAATGATACAAAGTAAGACTTCAATGACTTTAAAAATTTTGGGGGGAAAATACAGAATAGGTTTAAAATATGTCCAATATTATTATCATCATATTTAAAATGTACTCAAATAGTGACATTGAAATTAAAGCAATCACATCAATTATAACAAACATTTTTCAGTACTGTGAGGCTAGATTCATTTTTCAACATATAGGAACTGTAACAAGTAGCTGAGACTGAAAGATATTTTGTTTGAGTGTTACATTTTAGTAAATTTTGTGATCAAAAGAACACAGATATATTGTGTCAAGTTTCTGTGAAAAAATACATCAATTATAAAGACAAAAGTCACAGCCACAGAGAGGTAAGGTCTGGGAATCAGTGATATTAAATTTATAGGAATTAATTCAATAATCCATAGAAGTCCATCCCAGAATAAAGAGGATTTAAGAGTAGTTAAATATAGTTATGGGAAATTGGAATGTACAAAGAAAATATTTTAAATATATAAATACAGAAGAAAATGGAAAGTTCAAGAGCATAAAAACTAAGGGACAGGGAAGAGGAAGGGAAGGAACAAGAGAGAGAGGAGGAAGAAGGAGGAGGATGAGTAAGAGGACAAGGAGAAGGATAAGAAGAGCAGTAGAGGGGGAAGACAATGGGGAAGAGAAAAATGAGACATGAAGGAGGAAAGATGAGGGAGAAGAATAAGAATTATGGATCTAATGCTGGTACAATGTAGCGGTGAAAGGGGGGAGTTGGAACCAACATAAATAATTGATTGTTCTAAGCCAATTCAAGAATTGTCATTTCTAACTCTTACTATACAGAAGGTTTGAAGTGAAAAGACATTGAAGGGATTGAGAAATTATAATAGATGGATGAAAGATGCTGTTTAATACTAAGTTCATTAAAGGGAAGAAAGATTCATCAAGAAAATTCGTGGACACAGGGTTTAATGAAATTATTACATTTATAAAATGACTCTACAATGCACCTCCAAGTATAAATATTCATATTTTCTCTCTTCTCTGTATGGGGGACTTTTCATATGAACAATGATACTAACCTAAATAGAGGCATCCTTTGAGGCACAGCATATTTGTACCCTCCTCTCTACCCCAGGAGCCATTCCTTGGTATGAGGCTTATCTTGAGAACAGAATTCTAAAATTAGAAGTAGGGTCAAATGGACTCCTGGATGCCCAATTCTCTGACTCTGCTTCCATCATAGATGACAAGCTATTACAAGTCATGACACAGATGAAAAATAAGGTCAGAGAACACCAGAGAAGAGTTGGTTGAATGTTTAGACATAAAGACCCATGAATGGCACAGTGAAAAGAATTTCATCAGCTTATTAGCCCAAGAAAAATCTCAATGCAGAGAGGTCATTCCTACTGGAACAGCTAGTGAGGCAAGAACCATGCATTCATTTCCTTTCAGAAGTCACTTGGACAAGACTCCATTCTTGGGATATGGTGTGGTTTCCCCCTTTCTTGACACTGTATCTTGACAGATGTCTAACTTTCACTTTCCTCTCTCTCCCACCAAGACTTCCAAGTAATGCCTCTCTGCTGAGAAGTTCTGGAAACCCAGGAAACACAGCCATTTTTTCAAAGCACTCAGGGTTGCTGGGGATATCCCTCCATAGTACTCCATCCTGAACACTGCACAGGTTAGCAGTCAAGGAGAGGCTAGGATAAGCCTTGGTAGGATTCAGCTTTATACTAACAGTGGAAAGAATTTTGTGGGACACAGGAAAAAAATGTAAAATTTAGGATGCTATGACAATGAGGATATTGGTCTCATACTCACTCTTTCATCTCTCTCTCTAATTGCTCCTAAAAAACCAAAATAATGATTTTATCTTGTAGGTCCCTAATCATATTCTTTATTATCTTCTACTTTATCCCCCTACTATCTCTGTATTTCTCATCATCCTGGTGCAACAAATGAAAGGCATAACCACTTACATTCCTCTCACTTACACCCAAAGCAATTGTGTGCACTCTGGGGGGGGGGTTATACAGTTAAAATAATAGAGTACTTTTCCCCAAGATTTATGGGAAGATTGAAGAGTCAAGAGCAAAGTAAGGCAGATGTGGTAGATTGGGTTATGTATCACAGGAAAAAAACTTGTTCTTTATCTTAGTCCTATTACTGGATAGAGAAGACCACAGGGGAAAAAAGCCATGTTGAGGAACAGGTAGTCAGAAACCAATGAAACCCAGAGGAGAATGGAGAGGACATAACCATGTGCATTGTCATATGACAAGAAAGTAAAGGAACACAAGCATTTTGGGCAGTCAGACCCTGAAAACCATCATCTTTTGAGAGAAAACAATGCCTTGCTGACACTCAATTTTGGACCACTCCTGGCCTCAAAACCATGAGCCAATAAATTCTCATTTAAGACAGAATAAAACATATTGGAAAATCTCATTAATATGAAATCCACTACATTTAAAGTTATACTACTCTGATTGACAGAATTCTATGATGGCCTCCACAACCTCCATACCCTGGTGCCATTCCAATGATTTTGTTGCATTATATGGCAGAAAGATTACCTGGGTGGGTCTAATCTAATCACAGAAACCCAATTAATTTTTTTTTTGCTGTTGAATAGGACACTTTTATTACATACTTTAAAACTCCCATCATTTATATGGAACCCCTTAACTAATATTTATTAATCAAATATAACTAGTTTGGCATTCACAAGTTTCACAATTATTAAATGATTTACACAATGTTGTTCACTGTTTGTAAATATAATGTATTTAAAATGAAACAAAGTTTTGACAGGTTTTAAAGTACAGAATCAAGAATTCATCAAAATCCCAAAGTGAACAAATAAGTCTAAATGCTTGTTAGAATACAAATGGAGTAGAAGTCACCACAGAAACTTGAACCACATGATGAATAAGGTTCCCAAGATCTTAGCAAATCCCCTTACTCAAAAATGTTCCTAGCATATAATTCTCCCATAAAATGAGGTTAAATGTAAATGCTGGCTTCAAGCTCAAATGGATCTGGCCTTAAATGAAGCCTCTCTAACTTTAATTCTCAACTCAGTTCTCTTTGCACATTGGTCTTATTCCCTCCATACTATAACCAGTCTTACTTTGAGTGTTCTCCAAATCACAACCTGCCAATACCCTGACTTAAGAGGCAGATCCACCAACCCCAGGGGCCTGCTAGGCTCATGGAATGGAATGATGGTGATTGCTCCCTTGAAGGACCCCATGCCCTCACTGTGTCCAGGGATGGTATATTTGGACTGTCATGGGTTGGATGTGTACTCTCACTTGTTCATTGTGGAGGGACTGAGTCTATTATCCAAAGAAATGGGACTGAGAAAAATATCCTATGCAACCTCAAACAGTGGCTTATGCATCATAATGCAAAGTTTGAAATTCTTGAACTCTCATTTACATAAATATCATTTCAGTAACCATTCTATTACCTTTGTTAGACTATTAATTTCTCACTGGAGCAATACTGGCAAGACATGGACAACTCATTGTTTATAAGTCTATATTGAGCTTATGATGGGCTTATTTGTATTATAGACCCAAATATCTAGAGAAAATAACTTTCTATTCTTTATCTGAGGTGAATTCTTTTCTTCTGGCTGTAAGTCATTACTAACCACTTTATCACTTCACTTCCAATGGAATCAACTTTTTTTTCTTGGGCATCTTTGTTTTCACAGGAAATACGTGCATATACTATATGCTTACATACATAAAGAGGGATATACAAGTAAACATACACATAATTCATTAAAAAATAAAATCCAAATTTAAATCCAGATGCTGATTTGCATTTCCCTAATTCCCCTAGCCAGGGAAGTTGAACATCTTTTCATGTGCTGTTTGGCCATTTGTATATCCTCTTCTGAGAAGTGTCTCTTCATGTCTTTTGACCATTTCATAATTGGGTTTTCTGTCTTTTTTGTTCTTGAGTTGAACAATCTCTTTTTATATTCTGGATACTAGACCTTTATCTGATATACCATTTCCAAATATTCTTTTCCATTGTGTAGGCTGTCTTTTTACTTTCTTGATGAAGATGTTTGATGCACAAAAGTTTAATTTTGAGGAGTTCCCATTTATTTATTTCTTTCTTCGATGCTTGTGCTTTAGGTGTAAGGTCTAGGAAACTGACTCCTATTATAATATTGATAAGATATTTCCCTGCATTTTCTTTTAAAAGTGTTATGGTCTTAGATCTAATGTTTAGGTCTTTGATCCAATTTGAGTTAATTTTTGTATAGGGTGCAAGTTATGGATCCTCTTTTATTCTTTTGCATGTATATATCCAGTTCTCTAGGCACCATTTATTGAAGTTTTGCAAATCAAGAGCATAAATTGGTATGTTGCTTTGTGTACCTTCAGAGCCTATGTGTCCCCTTCTTTCCTTTAGGGTCCAGACCCCTTTAAGTATTATGTGCTATCTGATCTAAAAAACCTCTGTTTCTTTTTTCTTTTTTCATGGACACCAGGGCAAAAATCAGCAACCGCCACTTTGACTAGATTCAGCTGAGCTGGGGGCCTACTTTTAGTAGTCAGAATTTCTGAATCAGTTCCACAATTGAAGCTTAGTTGCACTCAGCCCCTGCTGCTGGCAAAGTCCCTTTCCTTTGCCCTCTGGGAAGCAGACTGTTGGGGAGGTGCCCCAGCTGCCCCAACTTGGGGAACTCACAGTTCTCAGGGGCTCGCAGTCAGTCCAGATGGTCTGAACTGGGGTTTGCTGGGTGTCTGGTCACTGATGTGGTCACAGCAGTTGTTCTGTACTGTTACTGGCTATTTAGTAGCTGTTCTGGAGGATGAACTAAATCCCATACCTCGCTAAGCCACCATCTTGGCACTCTCTCCAGGATTTGTATTTTGTTAAATGCTTTTTCAGCATCAATCAAGATGGTCACATGATTTTTCCCTTTTAAGTTGTTAATGTGCATTATTACATTAGTTGATTTTCTTGTGTTGAACCATACTTGTATTCCTGGCATAAACCCCACCTGTTTGTGTGTAATTCTTTTATTTGATTGGAAATCCTTGCATCTATGGTCATCAGGGATATTTTCCTGTAGTTTTCCTTCATGCAGCATCTTTATCTGGTTTTGGTATAAAAGAGAAGTTAGTTTCATAAAATGCATAAAGTAGTCTTCCATTTTCCTCAGTATTCTGGAAGAGTTTGAGCAGGTTTGGTGCTCTTTTTGGAATGTTTGATGAAATTCCCCTGTGAAGCCATCTTGCCCTGGGTTTTTCTTTGTAGGAAGATTTTTGAAGACTGAATCTCTTTACTTGTGGTTGGTTTCTTGAGGTTTCTATTTCTTCTTGAGTCAGTGTAGCTTGTTTGAGTGTTCACAGGAATTTATCCATTTCATCTAAGTTGTCTAGTTTGTTGGAATTTAGTTGTTCATAGATACTCCAATGATTGATTTCATTTTTACAGGGCCTGTGGTGATGACCCCCCCATTGCTTCTGATTCTGTTTATTTGCATCCTCTCTCTTTTTTCCTTTGTCAGCCTTGCTAGTGGCCCTTCAATTTTTATTCATTTTCTCAAAGAACTGATTTTGGTTTAATTGATTCTATTGTTCTTTTTTCCTCCTATTCATTTAACTCTTCTTTAATCTTTGTTATTCCTCTTTTCCTGTTTCCTCTGGTGTTACTTTGCTCTTCTTTCTCAAGTTTCTCAAGGTGAGCAGTTAAGCCTCGATTTTTGCTCTTTCTTCTTTTTTAATATAGGCATTTAGGACAGTACATTTCCCTCTCAGCACAGCCTTTGCCACATCATATAATTTCTGAAATGTTGTATTCCTGTTTTCATTCATGTCCAGATAGCTATTGATTTCTCTAGAAATTTGTTCTAAGTACCAGTTTAAGGGTGTTTTATTTAATCTCCATATATTAGTCAAATTTCTTGTTCTTTGTTGGTTATTGATTTCCAGCTTCCCCTCACTGTGTTCAGAGAAATTACTTTGAATAATTTCAATGTTTATAAATTTATAAAGCCTGTTCTTTTGCCCCAACATATTATCTATCCTGGAGAATGTTCCATGGGCAGTAGAGAAGAATGTATATCCTGCTGTACTGGGATATAATGACATATACATGTCCTTTAGGTCTAATCCATTTATCAAATTAAGTTCTCTATTTCCTTGTTGATTCTTTGTCTATTTGTTCTGTCAATAGATGAGAGTGGCTATCAAAGTCTCCTACTATTATTATTGAAATATTTATTACTCTCTTCAGTTTTGCCAATGTCTGTCTCACGTACTTAGCTAAACTTTTTTTTCTGGGTGCATAGCCCAAGAGTCAAACCCAGGTCTCCTGCATGGAAAGTGAGCATTCAATCTCTGAGCCATCCATGCACCTTGTCTAATATACTTTGGAGCTACTTTATTGTAAGCATATACATTTTTGATTGTGATTTCTTTTTGGTTAAATGTCCTTTTTACATATATATATATATATATATATATATATATATATATAGTGTCCTTCTCTGTCCCTTATCATGTCTTTAGATTTGATAAGATGTTGTCTGATGTTAATATAACTACTCCTGTTTTCTTTTGGTTACAGCTTGCATGGAACATCTTTTTCAATACTATCACTTTCAACCTACTTGTATCTTTGTGTCTGAGATAAGTCTCTTGAAAGCAGCATATAGCTGGATTATATTTCTTAATTAATTCTCTCAATCTGTATCTTTTAATTGGTAAGTTTAATCTGTTAATATTCAAAATTATTACTGTAAAAGTATTTCTTGAATACACCATCATATTCTTTGGATTTTATTTGTCAGATCTATATGTTCTTTTCCTTCTTTCTCATTTTAATCCTTTAGGTTTTCCTTAAGTTTGTACCCACCTCCAGACCTCCCTCTCTTGTTTATTTTTTTCATCCAGCAGAACCCCCTTTATTATTTCTTGTAGACAGTTCTCTTGTTGACATATCTCTCAGCTTTGTTTGTCTGTGAAATTTTTAATCCCTCCATCACTTTTTTTTGGCATGGGCAGGCTCTGGGAATCAAACCTGGGTCTCTGGCACAGCAGGTGAGAATTCTGCCACTGAGCCACCAGTGCACTGCCCCCTCCCTCCCTTTTTATTTATTTATTTATTTATTTATTTTGGCTCTTAAAAAGGGAAATTTAATAAGTTTCAAATTTACAGTTCTAAGGCTGAGAAAATGTCCCAATTAAAACAAGTCTATAGATATGTCCAGTCAAAGGCATCCAGGGAAAGCTACCTTGGTTCAAGAAGACCGATGAAGTTCAGGGTTTCTCTCTCAAGTGAGAAGGCACATGGTGAACACAGTCACGATTTCTCTCTTGGCTGGAAGGGCACATGGTGAGCATGGCGTCATCTGCTAGCTTTCTCTCCTGGCTTCCTGTTTCATGAAGCTCCCCGGGAGGCATTTTCCTTCTTCATTTCCAAAGCGCTGACTGATGAACTCTCTGCTTCACGGTGCTGCAGCATTCTCTGCTCTCTCTGAATTGCTCCCATTCTCCAAAATGTTCTCTCTTTTCATTCTTTTATAGGACTCCAGAAACTAATGAAGACCCATCCAAATGGGTGAAGACATGTCATCACCTAATGCAGCTTAACAACCACTCTTGATTAAATCACACCTCCAGGGAGATGTTCTGATTACAGTTTCAAACATACAGTATTGAATTGGGATTATCCCGCCTTTTTGAAATGGGATTTAGATTAAAAGATGGCTTTTCTAGGGGACATACATCCTTTCAAACACGCACAGAGAGGAAGTTTGGCACTAGTGTTCTGGAACCAAAAGTATTTCTGGATGAACTAACTTTCCTTCTCCCTCACCTGTCCTTAGAGAAGCCCCAGGCAAGTTGTGGTATTGTTTTCTTTAGCATCAGCCATCCCAGGAGGGGTCATCTCTGGCCTCAACAAAGCAGCATCTAATGCAGTGCCAGCACTCACCCCACTCTCATTCTTCCATGCACCAAGCAAAGAAAATCAGCCCAGTGTGAACATTCTCTCTCTAATTCGTAAAGACTGTGAAGGTAACCTCCTCTGGTTTGGAGGTAAAGCCCAGCTTGATCTCAATCAGCCAGACTTTGTGCCTAGTCACATCTTCAGGTAATATGTGAGAATCAGGAATTAAGTGGTGGGGGACAAAGAACCAGAGAGCAGTATATGTGAGCCTACCTCATCAAAGCAACTTTTCATTCAGGTCCATAAGGCAAGCTCATCTCCAAACTGGGAAACTGAGGCCCATATTTAGGAGAGAAATTACAGCTGACAGAGGGATGCTCAATCTCTCCAAGGGGATAGAATGCCTGCCACCAAATACTTGGGGCCTCAGGCCACTGTCACCAAAAGAATGACTTACAGAGGAGACAGTGAGCTCAGGCACTTTTGGTGTGGGGAATGAAAAATCAGAAACAATCCATTCATTACACAATATTTATGTAGCAGACTCTATGAGCCAGATATGATTCAAAAGTGGAAATGCCCACAGCAGTCAGAATACACAGTTAGGAGGAGTGCAGGATTCAGAGAATCAACTGATGCTGAGATGCATCACCCACCAGGCTGTGGAATGCCCACATCTCTGATGACAATTGAAGAGCCAGAGGGGTTCGCCAATAACAGAAGTGCCATGGGGTAGCCAGCCCCAGTTCTGGCCCCACTTCTGCCACTTCCTTGTCATGGAACCTAGAGCAGGTTAGTTCCTCTCTCTCTGGGTCATGGTTTCCTTCTCTGTAAAATGAGATGGTTGGAGACCAAGGGCCTCTCATCTCAAAATCTATGAAAGCAGAGCCTGAAAAGCTCAACACTAAGCTGGGTTTATGTCCTAGAGTATAGATTGTAAGCAGTGACCTCTCATGTTTTGATGAAGATGAAGATGATGATGATGATGATGATAAAGCAGTATCAATGATGGCAGAAGCTACCATTTACTGAATGCTTATTAGGTACCAAGTACTATTCCTAAATGATAAATTTTTATGGAACTTCTCAAATATCCTGCCAGAATTCTGAATTCTGAAAAGCCCAAGGATGCTTGAACAACAAGAAAATCAAGAAGCAGACTATTCAAACTGATGCTCCACTCTATTACTGCCTCTTTTTTCCAGATTTGAAACAGATTCAGTCCAATAATAAATCTAAGATCCGCGGGTTTCAGGGCTTTCCCCATCCCTCCACATGGATCCCTGGTGCCCATGGATAGTACAGCAGGTATGCAGAAGTGGAATTTTTCCTCAAATTCCTTCACAGTCATGACACTGTGAATTTTTATTTCTTTGGCAAGATTTTTGTATTCCAATTCATAGTTTGTATTCCTGTGACTATACACACTGGAGAAGGTAAAAATCAACACGCCAACATAAATCTGTGCTCTCCTTGCTCTGAAATGATTATCCTAAATGAAATCTGTCAATAATCAGCATTTTCCATTAGATACTATCAAAATGTTTTGATCCAGTGAGTGAGAAACACTGAATGTTGTTATCATGATGAGAAAAAAGAGATTATCAACACAATGCCAATGGAATAGTAAACAATCTGATGCATTTAACATTTGGGTTTAGAAAGTGCTTTCCCATATATCCCTTCATTTTTTATTCTGATCTTTCCAGCAACTCTGTGAAATAAGCAAAGCAAGTATTATCCAGTGTGTTAACAGGCAGGAAGCTGAGGCTCAGAGTTATTTGCTGAAAGTCACCCAAAAAATAATTATTTATTTATTTATGAAACATAACCACACACAAACATAAATATTCTTACCATATGATCATTCAATTCTTGTTATATAATCAATAATTCACATTATCATCACATAGTTGTATATTCACCATCATGATCATCTCTTAGAACATTTCCATCAATTTGGAAAAAGAAATAGAAAGAAAACACACAAAAAATTCATACATACCATAACCCTTACCCCTCCCTTTCATTGATCACTAGCATTTCAATCTACTAAATTTATTTTAACATTTGTTCCCCCTATTATTTATTCATTTTTAATCCGTATGTCTTACTCATCTGTTGGTAAGGTAGATAAAAGGAGCATCAGACACAAGGTTTTCACAACCACACGGTCAAATTGCAAAAGCTATATCATTATACAAATATCTTCAAGAAACATGGCTATTAGAACACAGCTCTACATTTTCAGACAGTTCCCTCCAGCCTATCCATGACACCTTAACTAAACAGGTAATATCTATTTAATGCATAAGAATAACCTCCTGGATAACCTCTCAATTCTGTTTGTAATCTCTCAGCCATTGACACTTTATTTTGTCTCATTTCACTCTTCCACCTTTTGGTGGAGATTTTCTCAGTCCCTGGATGCTGAATCCCAGCTCATTCTAGGACTTCTGTTGCATGTTGCCAGGAAAGTCCAAACTCCTGGGAGTCATGTCCTACATAGAGAGGGGGAGGGCAGTGAGCTTGCTTGTCATATTAGGCTGAGAGAAATGCCACATCTGAGCAACAGAGAACCTCTGTTGAGCAACAGAAGAGGTTCTTTTGGAGGTTACACTTAGGTCTAATTTTAAGTAGACTTAGCCTATCCTTTGCAGGGTTAAGTTTCTTATGAACAAACTACATGATTGGGGACTCAGCCTATTGCTTTAGTTGTCCCCACTGTTTGTGAGAATATCAAGACTTCTCCACTTGTCTCCCCCACTTTTTTTTTTATAGCTCAGATGCAGCTTCATTCAGTGTTTTAACATGATTACTTTACAATTAGGTATTATTGTGCTGTCCATTTTTGAGTTTTTGTATCTAGTCCTGTTGCACAGTCTGTATCCCTTCAGCTCCAATTACCCATTATCTTATCCTGTTTCTAACTCCTGCTGGACTCTGCTACCAATGACATATTCCAAGTTTATTCTCGAGTGTCGATTCACATCATTGGGACCATACAGTATTTGTCTTTTAGTTTTTGGCTAGACTCACTCAGCATAATGTTCTCTAGGTCCATCCATGTTATTACATGCTTCATAAGTTTATCCTGTCTTAAAGCTGCATAATATTCCATCGTATGTATATACCACAGTTTGTTTAGCCACTCGTCTGTTGATGGACATTTTGGCTGTTTCCATCTCTTTGCAATTGTAAATAACGCTGCTATAAACATTGGTGTGCAAATGTCCGTTTGAGTTTTTGCCCTTAATTCCTTTAAGTAGATTCCCAGCAATGGTATTGCTGGGTCATATGGCAATTCTATATTCAGCTTTTTGAGGAACCGCCAAACTGCCTTCCACAGTGGTTGCACCATTTGACATTCCCACCAACAGTGGATAAGTGTGCCTCTTTCACCACATCCTCTCCAGCACTTGTCATTTTCTGTTTTGTTGATAATGGCCATTCTGGTGGGTGTGAGATGATATCTCATTGTGGTTTTGATTTGCATTTCTCTAATGGCCAGGGACATTGAGCATCTCTTCATGTGCCTCTTGGCCATTTGTATTTCCTCTTCTGAGAGGTGTCTGTTCAAGTCTTTTTCCCATTTTGTAATTGGGTTGGCTGTCTTTTTGTTGTTGAGTTGATCAATCTCTTTATAAATTCTGGATACTAGACCTTTATCTGATATGTCATTTCAAAACATTGTCTCCCATTGTGTAGGCTGTCTTTCTACTTTCTTGATGAAGTTCTTTGATGCACAAAAGTGTTTAATTTTGAGGAGCTCCCATTTATTTATTTCCTTCTTCAGTGTTCTTGCTTTAGGTTTAAGGTCCATAAAACCGCCTCCAGTTGTAAGATTCATAAGATATCTTCCTATATTTTCCTCTAACTGTTTTATGGTCTTAGACCTAATGTTTAGATCTTTGATCCATTTTGAGTTAACTTTTGTATAGGGTGTGAGATATGGGTCTTCTTTCATTAATTTGCTTATGGATATCCAGTTCTCTAGGCACCATTTATTGAAGAGACTGTTCTGTCCCAGGTGAGTTGGCTTGACTGCCTTATCAAAGATCAAATGTCCATAGATGAGAGGGTCTATATCTGAGCACTCTATTTGATTCCATTGGTTGATATATCTATCTTTATACCAATACCATGCTGTTTTGACCACTGTGGCTTCATAATATGCCTTAAAGTCAGGCAGTGCAAGACCTCCGGCTTTGTTTTTTTTCCTCAAGATGTTTGTAGCAATTCGGGGCAACCTGCCCTTCCAGATAAATTTGCTTATTGGTTTTTCTATTTCTGAAAAATAAGTTGTTGGGATTTTGATTGGTATTGCATTGAATCTGTAAATGAATTTAGGTAGGATTGACATCTTAACTATATTTAGTCTTCCAATCCATGAACACGGTATGTGTTCCATCTATTTAGGTCTTCTGTGATTTCTTTTAACAGTTTTTTGTAGTTTTCTTTATATAGGTTTTTTGTATCTTTAGTTAAATTTATTCCTAGGTATTTCATTCTTTTAGTTGCAATTGTAAATGGGATTCGTTTCTTGATTTCCCCCTCAGCTTGTTCATTACTAGTGTATAGAAATGCTACAGATTTTTGAATGTTGATCTTGTAACCTGCTACTTTGCTGTACTCATTTATTAGCTCTAGTAGTTTTGTTGTGGATTTTTCTGGGTTTTCGACGTATAGTATCATATCGTCTGCAAACAGTGATCGTTTTATTTCTTTCTTTCCAATTTTGATGCCTTGTGCTTCTTTTTGTTGTCTAATTGCTCTGGCTAAACCTCCAACACAATATTGAATAATAGTGGTGATAGTGGACATCCTTGTCTTGTTCCTGATCTTAGGGGGAAAGTTTTCAATTTTTCCCCATTGAGGATGATATTAGCTGTGGGTTTTTCATATATTCCCTCTATCATTTTAAGGACGTTCCCTTGTATTCCTATCCTTTGAAGTGTTTTCAACAGGAAAGGATGTTGAATCTTGTCAAATGCCTTCTCTGCATCAATTGAGATGATCATGTGATTTTTCTGCTTTGATTTGTTGATATGGTGTATTACATTATTTGAGTTTCTTATGTTGAACCATCCTTGCATACCTGGGATGAATCCTACATGGTCATGATGTATAATTCTTTTAATGTGTTGCTGGATTTGATTTGCTAGAATTTTGTTGAAGATTTTTGCATCTATATTCATTAGAGAGATTGGCCTGTAGTTTTCTTTTTTTGTAATATCTTTGCCTGGTTTTGGTATGAGGGTGATGTTGGCTTCATAGAATGAATTAGGTAGTTTTCCCTCCACTTTGACTTTTTTGAAGAGTTTGAGGAGAGTTGGTACTAATTCTTTCTGGAATGTTTGATAGAATTCACATGTGAAGCCGTCTGGTCCTGGACTTTTCTTTTTAGGAAGCTTTTGAATGACTAATTCAATCTTTACTTGTGATTGGTTTGTTGAGGTCATCTATGTCTTCTTGAGTCAAAGTTAGTTGTTCATGTCTTTCCAGGAACCTGTCCATTTCATCTAAACTGTTATATTTATTAGCGTAAAGTTGTTCATAGTATCCTGTTATTACCTCCTTTATTTCTGTCAGGTCAGTAGTTATGTCTCCTCTTCCATTTCTGATCTTATTTATTTGCATCCTCTCTCTTCTTCTTTTTGTCAATCTTGCTAAGGGCCCATCAATCTTATTGATTTTCTCATAGAACCAACTTCTGGTCTTATTGATTTTCTCTATTGTTTTTATGTTTTCAATTTCATTTATTTCTGCTCTAATCTTTATTATTTCTTTCCTTTTGCTTGCTTTGGGATTAGCTTGCTGTTCTTTCTCCAGTTCTTCCAAGTGGACAGTTAATTCCTGCATTTTTGCCTTTTCTTCTTTTATGATATAGGCATTTAGGGCAATAAATTTCCCTCTTAGCACTGCCTTTGCTGTGTCCCATAAGTTTTGATATGTTGTGTTTTCATTTTCATTTGCCTCGAGGTATTTGCTAATTTCTCTTGCAATTTCTTCTTTGACCCACTCATTGTTTAAGAGTGTGTTGTTGAGCCTCCACGTATTTGTGAATTTTCTGGCACTTGGCCTATTATTGATTTCCAACTTCATTCCTTTATGATCCGAGAAAGTGTTGTGTATGATTTCAATCTTTTAAAATTTGTTAAGACTTGCTTTGTGACCCACCATATGGTCTATCTTTGAGAATGATCCATGAGCACTTGAGAAAAAGGTGTATCCTGCTGTTGTGGGGTGTAATGTCCTATAAATGTCTGTTAAGTCTAGCTCATTTATAGTAATATTCAGATTCTGTATTTCTTTTGATCCTCTGTCTAGATGTTCTGTCCATTGATGAGAGTGTTGAATTGAAGTCTCCAACTATTACGGTATATGAGTCTATTTCCCTTTTCAGTGTTTGCAGTGTATTCCTCACGTATTTTGGGGCATTCTGGTTCGGTGCGTAAATATTCATGATTGTTATGTCTTCTTGTTTAATTGTTCCTTTTATTAGTATATAGTGTCCTTCTTTGTCTCTTTTAACTGTTTTACATTTGAAGTCTAATTTGTTGGATATTAGTATAGCCACTCCTGCTATTTTCTGGTTGTTATTTGCATGAAATATCTTTTCCCAACCTTTCACTTTCAACCTATGTTTATCTTTGGGTCTAAGATGTGTTTCCTGTAGACAGGATATAGAAGGATCCTGTTTTTTAATCCATTCTGCCAATCTATGTCTTTTGATTGGGGAATTCAGTCCATTAACATTTAGTGTTATTACTGTTTGGATAATATTTTCCTCTAACATTTTGCCTTTTGTATTATATATATCATATCTGATTTTCCTTCTTTCTACACTCTTTTCCATATCTCTCTCTTCTGTCTTTTTGTATCTGACTCTAGTGCTCCCTTTAGTATTTCTTGCAGAGCTGGTCTCTTGGTCACAAATTCTTTCAGTGACTTTTTGTCTGAGAATGTTTTAATTTCTCCCTCATTTTTGAAGGACAATTTTGCTGGATATAGGAGTCTTTGTTGGCAGTTTTTCTCTTTTAGTGATTTAAATATATCATCCCACTGTCTTCTAGCTTCCATGGTTTCTGCTGAGAAATCTACACATAGTCTTATTGGGTTTCCCTTGTATGTGATGGATTGTTTTTCTCTTGCTGCTTTCAAGATCCTCTCTTTCTCTTTGACCTCTGACATTCTAACTAGTAAGTGTCTTGGAGAACGCCTGTTTGGGTCTAATCTCTTTGGGGTGCGCTGCACTTCTTGGATCTGTAATTTTAGGTCTTTCATAAGAGTTGGGAAATTTTCAGTGAAAATTTCTTCCATTAGTTTTTCTCCTCCTTTTCCCTTCTCTTCTCCTTCTGGGACACCCACAACACATATATTTGTGCGCTTCATATTGTCCTTGAGTTCCCTGATACCCTGTTCAAATTTTTCCACTCTTTTCCCAATAGTTTCTGTTTCTTTTTGGAATTCAGATGTTCCATCCTCCAAATCACTAATTCTATCTTCTGTCTCTTTGAATCTATCATTGTAGTTATCCACTGTTTTTTCCATCTTTTCTACTTTATCCTTCACTTCCATAAGTTCTGTGATTTGGTTTTTCAGTTTTTCTATTTCTTCTTTTTGTTCAACCCATGTCTTCTTCATGTCCTCCCTCAATTTATTGATTTTGTTTTTGAATGGGTTTTCCATTTCTGTTCGTATATTCAGCATTAGTTGTCTCAGCTCCTGTATCTCATTTGAACTATTGGTTTGTTCCTTTGACTGGGCATATTCTCAGTCTTCTGAGCATGGACCATTATCTTCTGCTGGTGTCTGGGCATTTAGTCAGATTTCCCTGGGTGTCGGACCCAACAAATTTGTAAGATTTTTCTGTGAAATCTCTGGGTTCTGTTTTTCTTATCATGCCCAGTAGGTGGCGTTCGTGGCACACGTTTATCTCACGTGTTTGGAAGGGATCCCTCTGGTCACCGTTCTCCACAGCCTGGGGATTTCAGATCCAATTCTCTCTGTTGGTCCGGGGGGCCACGCGTGGTGGGGGCGTCAGCCACCGCGGCTAGAGGGGACCCTTTGGCTCCTTTATAAATGCCCCTATTGGTGTTTGGTTGGACCCAGTCCCTGCCACTGTCAGAAATTCCCTCCTCTCCCTGGAGGGGTGTCGGTCGCCGACCGCTGCGGCCCGGGGAACTCGCCACCAGACCAGGAATCCGCCCGCAGGGGAGGGGCGTCGGTCGCCGGCCGCTGCCGCCTGGGGAACTCGCCACTGGGCCAGGAAGCCGCCCACGGGGGAGGGGCACCGGTTGCCAGCCACCGCGGCTTGGGTAGCTCTCTGATCCGAGACTCGTAGCCGGTCCAGGAAGCCGCCCGCAAAAGAAGGGCGCCGGCCACCGCGGCTTGGGAAACTTGCCTCTCCGAGACTCTCAGCCGGCCCGGGAAGGAGGGAGGGAGGTGCTCTGGCTGCCAGCTGCCACAGCTCAGGGAATCAGGCGCCA
This sequence comes from Tamandua tetradactyla, assembly GCF_023851605.1. Classification (NCBI taxonomy): domain Eukaryota; kingdom Metazoa; phylum Chordata; class Mammalia; order Pilosa; family Myrmecophagidae; genus Tamandua; species Tamandua tetradactyla. The sequence continues at coordinate 16,589,898 of NC_135335.1, read as the reverse complement.
CTCGGGGATCTCACTGCAGCAGAGTCTCGCAGTCAATCTAGCCAGCCCAGACTGGGGTACGCTGTGTGTTCATTCCCTGCCGTGGCCCCGGGAACTGTTCTGCACTGTTTCTGTTCACCTAGTAGTTGCTCTGGAGGAGGAACTAAGATGCGCACACCTTACTAAGCCGCCATGTTGGCCCCTCTCCCTCACTTTTGAAGGACAATTTGGCTAGGTACAGAATTCTTTGTTGGGTATCTTTGTCTTTCATGATCGTAAATATATCATACCACTGCCTTCTCACCTGAATGGTGCCAGTTGAGTTGTCTGAACTGTCTTATGTGGTTTTCCTTGTGTGTAGTAGATTGTTCTATGCTTGCTGCTTTCAGGATTTTCTGCTTCACTTCAACATTTGACAGACTGATTAGTATGCACCTTAGGGTAGGTGTCTTTGGATTTATTCTATTTGGAGTTCACTGGGCTTTTTAATTTGCATATTTATGTCTTTTATAAAGGTTGGGATGTTTTCACCCATTCTATCGCCCACTAATCTTTTTAGCTCTTCACTATTCTCTTCTCTTTCTGGGACATTGATGATTCTTATATTTTTGCAATCTGTTTTTTCCATCATTTCCTTGATATCCAATTCAAAATTTTCCAACATTTTTGTCATTTCTCCTTTATATCTTCAAAATCATTTGTCCTGCCCTCTAGTTCACTTATTCTCTCTTCTACCTCTTTAAATCTCCTGCAGTGCATTTCTGGTATATTTTTGACTAGGTCTACAGCATTTCTAATTTTTGTGGTATCTGCTATTTTTCTATTTATTCTTTCAAATTCTTCTTCATGCTCTTCTAGTGTCTTCTTGATCTCCTTTATGGCATTAGCCATTCTGATTTTATTTGGTAAAATTAGATGTACCTCTTTGATTAGCTGTTCCAAAGTCTGTGTCTCCTCCAGTGTTTTTATTTGCTCATAAAATTTGCTGTATCTATCTGCATCTTCATATGGTTAGTGATCTTGTTTTCTTCATGTCATGTAAATATCTTGATAGGGTTGCTTTGGATCTTGATTTCCTTCAGTAGTCTGAAGCTTTGTATTTGTGAGACAGATGTGGACCAGAATGTGGTGCATGTGGAGGGCCACAAGAGTATGGTGATGGGTTATGGTGCATGTATATGCACAGATCTGGGATTCTGTACTGGTGCTTCCTTTTCTTAATAAGAAAAGATGTAAAACATTCAGAATATTTTCTGTTGGTTGTAAGCATTTAAAAATGATATAAATTCCATTAATAAAGTTTATTTTTAATATCATAATCACAAATACTACCATGACCATTACTACTATCATAATTATTCTTACTACTTACTAGTGCTACTACTATTACAACTATTCTTATATGTCTGTAAACCACAATTAGTAATCTTTTATTGATAGCCAAACATGAGTTGGTTACACAACTTAATGTATGTACATAACCTACTTTAATACTTAAACCATCTACCAGGGGCACATTTTTTTTTTACATGGGCAGGCACTGGGAATCGAGCCTGGGTCCTCTAGCATGGCGGGTGAGCATTCTTGCCTGCTGAGTCACCGTGGCCCACCCAGGGGAACATTTTTAACCTTGCATTATACATGAAGTGTCTCAGAGTCAAAGAGTTTGTGATTTTCTCAATTTATTGAAGTATTAAACAGCAGGGATACAAAACATAGGTCTCCATGGAATTGTGTTAGGCCTATTTAACATACCTGTCTTTACATATCATTACTACTCCAGCACATTTCTCTACTACCTTTACAACTAACATACTTGAAATGGCTTTTGATGTCTGTCTCTTAACCCTCCTTCCCTTTTAAACTCAAATGCTTTTAATAGAATCATACCCCTAACCAAAACTGCTTATGTCCTTGTTACCATGCTCTCCACAATGATGAAGCCTTTATCAGGGTTCATATGAAACAGATTTTCTGTAACACTTAATTCATTTGCAAATCCTGTTTTCCAAGAAAACCTGCTCTAGTGTGGTAGCTGCTAGAATGTGATATACTGGAAATAGAACAGCTTTTAAAAGGGATAATTTATGTTGCTAGTTTACATTTCTAAGGCCAAGAAAATGTCCAAATTAAAGCAAGGCTATAAAAATATACAATCTAAGGCATCAGTGAAAGTTACCTTGTTTCAAGAAGTCTGATTATGTTCAGTGTTTCTCTCTCAACTAGAAAGGCACATGGCAAACATGGTAGATCTATGCTACCTTTCTCTTCAGACTTCTGTTTCATGAAGCTCCCTCAGAGGTATTTTGCTTTTTCATCTCTAAAGGTCTCTGACTGTGAGGGCTTTTGCGGATTTTTCAAAATGTTCCCTCTTAAGTGGCTTAGGTAAGCAATTTCATTTTGATTGGATGGGGACACACTTTCATAGAAATCATCTAATCTGAAGTTACCACCCACAATTGGGTGGGCCACATCTCCATGGTAATAATAAAAAAGCTCCTACCTAGCAATACTGAATGAGCATTTAAGAATTTGACTTTTCTGCAGTTCACAATAGATTCAAAAGGCACATTCCACCCTTTGGACTCCGAAAAGGCATGTTCTTTCCAAATGCAAAATACATTAATTCCATCACAATATCAGAAAGGCTTTAACTACTTCAGTAACAATACAATGCAATACCCTGTCAGAAACAGTACAAAAATCTCATCAAAGTCAGTTACAGGCCTGGTCTATCTTAAGGCAAAATTCTTCTCTGGCTCTGGACCTGTAAAACTGAGAACAAGTTGTTTGCTACTAATGTGCAAAGAAGGGACAGTCATAGGATAAATGTCCCTATTTCCATAAAGTGAAATTGGAAGGAACACAGGGCTCAAAAGACTCAGGCAGTTTTTAAAGTCTTCAGGGCAAACTCCACTAGACTTCAAAGTCTGAAAGTCATTTGTCTTTAGGGCTTTAGAAATTGGTAGTTCCACCCTTACCAACGGTCTATTTGGTGGCCCACCTCTCTCAAAATGCAAACTTAAGGAGAATTGGGGAGATCAGCTTTTACTTACCTCCACCCTCTCCAAGCATCAGTGTTGCACCTGGGCTGTCTGCCATCTGCAGGCACATGCTCAACCCCTCTGTCATGGTCAGGTTCATGTGTCAACTTGACCAAGTGGTGGCACCTGTTTGTCTGGTTGGGCAAGTGCTGGACTGTCTGTTGTGATGAGGACATTTCATAGAATTAAATCATGATCATGTCAGCTGCATCCACAGCTGATTCCATTCATAATCAGCCAAAGGGGAGTGTCTTCTGCAATGAGTGCTGCTTAATTGGATAACTGAAAACCTTCTAAGGAAGATTCAAAAAGAGACAGGCTCTCTTCCTGCTTCAGCTGGTGAGCCTCTCCTCTGGAGTTCTTCCAGACCTGCCATCAGAATTGTCAGCTTCACAGCCTGCCCTGCAGATTTGGACTCTGCATTCCCACAGTCACATGAGACACTTTTATACATTTTATATTTGTGAGTGTTCCCTGTTGATTCTGTTTCTCTAGAGAACCCTAATTAATACACCCTCCATGTGATGGCATCCAGGCTTTCTTCAATCCCCAAGGAATGTGCTCCACACTCTCCAAGGCCTGAGGCAACACATTTCTCCCACTATGAGAAAGTGAAAGACCCATCTTCTGCCTTTGGGGCAAACTCACCCTCTCCAAGTGCTTGGATGGGTCTGCTCTCCTGGCCCATGGTTTCTTGATTTCAGACATTAAATCCCACAGTTCTGCCTCTGAAGTTATTTTACCTTTAATTTGTCCCCTTTACTGAGGCTTTAATTCCATACTGGCAGAAGTTGCATTTATGCAGATCCCACAGCACTCTTGTTGGCTTTCTATGCAGTAGGCTTGGATCATGCCCATCAGACAGAAGTTTTCATAAATATTTCTTAGATAACACCATTCCCAATCCCGGCTTTTTCTGAAAGAGCTGACTGGTTCCATATTTTCTTAAATCCTCATGTGGGACACTATTTTCTGGGGTCTCCCTTCCTGGAAGCCAAGAATTTTCTAAGTAAATTAATTTCTCATTTCTTTGACCTCAGAAGTTCAGTTCTCAGCTGATCTCTTTCCTGTCACATTTCACTATAAGCTCCAAGGAGAAACCAGGCTGCATTCTCCATATCTAATTTGGGAATCTGTTCTGTTAAATATGAAAGTTCATGATTTTTAAAATATGCCTTCCAGCCAAAGCTGCTGGTCAATTTTGCAATAGTATCTGACATTTTAAAATATGGATCACCTTCTGCACTAGTTAGGATTCTCTAGAGAAACAGAATCAACAGGGAACACTCACAAATATAAAATTTATAAAAGCATCTCATGTGACTGCAGGGATGTGGAGTCCAAAATCTGCAGGGCAGGCTGTGAAGCTGATGACTCCAGTGGAGGGTCTGGATGAAATCCACAGTTGAAGCTCACCAGGCAAAGCAGGAATAGGAATGTCTCTTCTGAATCCTGCTTAAAAGGCTTCCAGTGATTAGATTAAGCATCACACATTGCAGAAGACACTCCCCTTTGGCTGATTACAAATGGAATCAGCCACGGATGCAGCTTACATGATCATGATTTAATTCTATGAAATGACCTCATTGCAACAGACAGGCCAACACTTGCCCAACCAGACAAACAGGTACCACAACTTGGCCAAGTTGGCACATGAACCTGACCATGACACCTTCCTTCCAGTTTGCAATAACATACACCTCATTTCTATCTAGAGCCTCATCTGAGGTGTATTCAGCATCAACATTTCTACCAACAGTCCCTTCAAAGCATTCTACACCTACCTTATGAAACTCATCACAACTCCTCACAGATCTTCCCCTTATCCATTTAGAGAGCATGCTTGCATTCGTAAACCACAGTAGAACCCAGCTTTCAGTACTGAAATCTGTTCTGGCTTGCTACCTGCCAGAATGTAATGTACAAGAAATGGAAGAACTTTTAAAAGGGGGGTTTCTTGAATGGCAAGTTTATAGTTCAACAGCCATGAAAATGTCCAAATTAAAGCAAGCCCATAAAAATGGCCAATCTGAGGCATCAGGAAAAGATACCTTAGTTCAAGAAGGCTGATTATGTTCAGGGTTTCTCTTTCAACTGAAAAGGCACATTGCAAATATGATGGATGTCTGCTAGCCTTCTCTCCAGGCTTCTAGTTTCCTAAATCTCCCCCAGGGGCATTTTATTTCTTCATCTCTGAAGGTCTCTGGCTGTGTGGACTCTTATGGCTCTTTTCAAAATAGTTCCCTCTTAAAGGGCTCCAGTAAGGAATCTCATCTTGAATAGTTGGGGACATGCTCCTATGGAAACCAGCTAATCAAATTTACCATGAACAATTGGGTGGATCACTTCTTCATGGAAACAATAAAAATATCCCACCCAGAAATTCTGAATGAGGATTAAAGAACTTGGCTTTTCTGGGATACAAAACAGATTCAAACCTGCACACCTTCCTTCTCTCTTCCCAGGAAAACAGTAATGAATGCCTACTCTCCCACTTTACTCTTTACCCCTTGGTCTTTGCTGTTTTCTCCTCTATTATTAATATTGGAGAAACTAATGATCTCAGGAAATGGAACTTTTCTTTCACTATCTAATTGTTTCTGTGCTGGCTCATAGATTTAATTAAATTCTATCCATGTGATTCTTAATTCCAAAATGCTTACCTATGCACACAATGTTCCTGAAATCTGTGTTCATAAATCCTTCTGTTCACCTGACATCAACAATTGGCTATTTAACCTTCATCACAAGGAACAACATGTCCAAAACTCAGCTTCCCTTCTTCTGCCTCATCTTCAGTTTTCCCCAGCAATGTTAATGAAACTTCATTTTGCCAGTCAATCAAATCCATAATCTTGGAGTCACTCATGATTTTTCTCTTTCTTTGATTCTCTGTTTTAGTTTCCTAAGGCTTCTGTAACAAAGTACCACAAAATGGGTGAATTAAAACACATACATTCATCATCTCACAGATCTGGAGGCTTGAAGTTGAAAATCAAGGTATCATCAGGGATACAATTCATTTGAAGTCTACAGGAAGAATCAATTCCATTCCTCTCTCCTGGATTTTGGTGGTGCCTTGCCAGAAACCTATGATGTTCTCTGCATCAATTGTCATATGTTATTCTCCATTCTCTTCACCTGTGCAAAATTCTCCCCTCCTTTTTTTTTTCTTTGCATGGGCAGACACTGGGAGTTGAACCTAGGTCTCCAGCATGGTAGGCAAGAATTCTGGCACAGAGCCACCATCACACCAAACTCTCCCCTCCTTTCAATACACGAGTCATACTGTATCACAATCCATCCTACTATAGAATGACCTAAATATTCTTTATATTTTTATTGATAAATCTTCACACACATACATTCCATACATGGTGTAAAATCAATGGATCACAATATCATCACATGGTTGTGTATTCATCATCATGATAATTTTTAGAACATTTGCATCATTCTAGAAAAAGAAACAAAAAGACATAAGAAAAACTCATCCATCCCATACCACTTACCCCTCCCTCTCATTGACCACAAGTATTTCAATCTACCCAATGCATTTTATCCTTTGTTCACCCTATTACTTATTTATTTTTTATCCATATTTTTTACTAATATATCCATACCCTGGATAAAAGGATCCTCAGACACAAATTTTTCACAATTGCACAGTCACGTTTTAAAGTTTTGTTTTTATACACTCTTCAAGAATCAAGGCTACTGGAACACAACTTAAAAGTTTCAGTTACTTAACTCCAGCAATATTCCCCAATATGTCATAAACTAAAAATGGATATATATATAGTGCATATAAATAGCCTCCAGGGATAACCTCTTGACTCTGTTTGAAATCTTGTCCTCTTGGGTGGAGGACAGTTAGTTAACTTGCTGAGTTGGTTTAGAGAGAGGTCATGTCTGAGTAACCAAAGAGGATTTTTGGGGGTGACTCCACATAATTTTAAGTGGGCAGCCAATCCTTTACAGGAGTAAATTTCATAGTGGTGAAAAGTTAGATCAAGGGTTCAGCCTATTGATTTGGTTATCCCCACTGTTTGTGAGAATATCAGAAATTCTCCAAATGGGGAAGTTGACTGTTTCCTCCTTTCTCCTCAGTCCCCCAAGGGAACTTAGAAAATACTTCTTTATTGACTCCCCAAATTACTCTGTGATATATTGGGGCATCACATTAACCTGGACAAACAAAAGATGATGCTCTAATCAAGATTCCATGTACTTCAGCTTAACTGACTATGCAAGTTAAATTAGGAAATGCACTATCCAAAACATAAATTTTTCATCAAATAAACATCTCCCCTTGTGGTCTCACACAGAAGTTGAAGTTTTAATATATGTATGATATCTTTTATCCTGCAATCTGATTTACCTTAGTCATATCCAGATCAGTTTCATCCATACCTCTACTCAAAGTCTCATCACTTTTACAATATTTTAAACAGCTCCTAAATGGGTTACTGCTGCCTTTCATAATTTCAGAGTTCTAACTCTGAAGAATGACCTAATTTTACTTGCTTAATGTCATCTGTAATATCCTTTTTTTCAAATGAGGTCACATTCTGTGGTATTGGGGATGAAGACTTCAATATCTTTTGGGGGGTGTGGTAGTTAAGATTTAGTTGTCAACTTTGTCAGGTGAAGATGCCTTGTTATGCTGCTGTTGACATCAACCAATGATATGTGAACTTCATCTGTTGCTCATTATATCTGCAGTCAGCTAGGAGGCATGCCTGCTACAATGAATGCTGTTTGATTTAACTGACTGGTGCTTAAGTGAGAGAGGTCAACATAACAGAGTCCAATCATCTCAGCATACTTCATCTCAGCACTCACAGCTCAGCCCAGGCTTTTGGAGATGCAGAAAGAAAACACCCTGGGGAATGTTGTTGGAACCTAGAGGCCTGGAGAGAAGGCCAGCAGAGATCACCCTGAGCCTTCCCATGAAAGAAAGAACCTCAGATGAAAGTTAGTTGCCTTTCTTCTGAATAACTAATGAAATAACCCCCTTTTATTAAAAGCCAATCCATCTATGGTGTGTTGTATTCTGGCAGCTAGCAAACTAGAACAGGGGGTCTCAATTTAATGAACATAATGATATGTTCAAGACCTAACTCTCATTTCTATGAATAAGACCCATCAAATCCAAACTATTGTTCCCAGGAGTAAGACACTATTTGGAGAAAGGATCATTGAAGATGTTATTAACAGAGATAAAGCCAAAGCATGGGCCCTTATTCCATTACCCCTGGTCTTTCTATAAGAAGAGGAAATTTGGACACAGAGAAAGGGGAGAACACCAAGTGACAATTGAGGCAGAGAATGTCATGTAAATATACATGTGTGTGGTGTGTATATACACATATCCTCTTGGTTCTCTTTCCCTGAAAAACACTGATGAATAAATATTTTGGGTGCCCAATTCAACCCATGACACATTTCATATCTAATACAATAGCAAACCATTCCAGCTCTACTTTCAAAATATATTGAGACTATCCATTTCTCACAGACTCCAGTACTGCCACTCTGATCTAATACACAATCACATCTCACTGAATTATCACAAAGGCTCCCAACTGTTTTTCCCACTTCATTCCTTAGACCTCTATCATTTATTATCTTCCACACTTACAGAGCAATCCACTTAAAACATGAACCCAACCTTCTTTTCCTCCATTTACAATATTTCAGTGATTTCCTATTTTAGTCAGAAATAAAGCATAATGCTTGCAGTGGCTTCTCCTCATAATTACAGAAACACAACCAGCATGTTTCTATATCAAATTTTAGCACTGCTTTCCACCAAACATAATGTTCTCCTCCAGGTAAATTAATATATTTTCTGACTGTATAAGGTTTTCCCACATCATCAAACTTAAAATTAGATACCCACGCAAGAATTTCTGGTAAGGCTTATGTGTTGTTAGTTTGCTAAGCTGCCAGAATATGATATACCAAAACTGGAATGGTTTTTATAGAGGGGAATTTAGTAAGTTATAAGTTTACTGTACTATGAAAATGAATGTCTCCAAATCAAGACACCCACAAGACTTTACTAAAGGAATACTGATTTGTCCTGAAAACCTCTGTCAGCCGGCAAGTTATATGGCTGGAATTTGCTCACTCCTTACTTCTGTGCACATGTGAGTTCCTAGCATCTCCAAATATCTGTGTCTCTACTCTCCATGTGACTGCAACTGTGTCAGTTCTGCTGTGAAGTTTCTGTTGGCTCTGAGTCTTCTGTTGTTTCTGTAGGCTCTGTCATTTATTTTGTTTCTGATTTTCTCTAAAATATTTCCTCTTTTAAAGGATTCCAGTAATATAATCAAATCCCACCTGGAATGGATGGAGTCACATCTCCACCTAAAGTTAAAACCCAAAATTGGGTATGTCAGATCTCCATGGAGATAACCTAATTAAATTTTCCCATCTACATTATTGAATCAAGATTAAAGAGTAGTTACACACACAAGATTGAATCAAGATTAAAACATGGATTTTCTGGGATACATACTTTCAAACTGGCACATTCCACCCTCTGGACACCACAAATAGCATTTTTCCATACACAAAATACATTCACTCCATCACAATATCACAAATGTCTTAAGCCATTTCAGTAACAATACAATTATAATACAAAGTTAAAATAATACCAATTCTCATCAAAGTCTGTTACAGGCACCATCTCTTCTTAGATAAAAATTCTCTTTTGGATCTGGACCTGTAAAACTTAGTACAAGTTATCTGCTGCCAATATACAAAGAAGTGACAGTCATAGGTACACAGTCCTGTTTCCATAGGGAGAAATTGGAAGGTACTCAGGGGTCACTAGTCCCATACCAGCTTTGAAAACCTGCAGGGCATACACCATTGGATTTCAAAGTCTGAGAGTCATTTATCTTCAGGGCTTTAGAAAGCAGCAACCCACCCTTTCCAAGGGCGTATGCTGTGGCCTTGCTCATTCTAAAATGCTGAAGTGGAGTTTGTAAACTTGGGGGACATTGAGGATATCACCTTTCTTTTGGGTCCACCCTCTTCAAGCCTTGGTGTTGCACCTGAGCTCACTGTGAAATATGAGGCACATTCTCAATCCCTCCAATAGAATGGGGGTCACCAATACTGGCTTATGTGCTCCACCCTCTCCAAAGCCTGAGGTGACACAACCCTTCTTTTTTTTTTTTTTTTTTTTTTTAGAGAGAGGGAGGAAGGGAAGGAAAGACAGAGAAAGAAGGAAGGAAAACATTTTCTTGTTTTATTATATTTTGTTTTTGTTTGTTTGTTTTTTACATGGGCTGGGGCCGGGAATCGAACCGGGGTCCTCCGGCACGGCAGGCAAGCACTCTTGCCCGCTGAGCCACCGCGGCCCGCCAACACAACCCTTCTTGAACAAGGAAGCAGAAAGCCCACCCTGTGCTTCTAGGGCAAACACCCTCTTCATGTGTAAGGGTCAGTCCACTTTCCTGGCCTGATGTTTCCCAGATCCAGACTTTAAATAGTTTCTAGATAATTCAATCTCCAATCCTGGCTTTTCCTGAAATGGCTGGTTGTTTCTGTGTCTGAATAAATACTCATGTGGGGCTTTATTCATCGGGGTCTCACTTTCTGGGAGCCAGGAAAATTCCTGATAATCAATTTTTGGGCTTTTCCTTGTACCCAAGATTTCAATTCTCAACTTATCTCTTTATCCCTGAATTTTACTATAAACCTGAGGAAGCCATACTGCATTTCCCACATTTATTTTGCAAATTTCTTCTGCTGAATATCCAAGCTATCACTCTCAATTTCTGTCTTCCATCAACAAAGAATGTCCTCCATCCAGTTTGGAATAACACATGTATCATTTCTGTCTAAAGCCTCAACAGAGGTAACTTTTTTTTATTAATTAAAAAAAATTAACTAACCCAACATTTAGAAATCATTCCATTCTACATATGCAATCAGTAATTCTTAATATAATCACATAGATGTATGATCATCATTTCTTAGTACATTTGCATCGATTTAAAAAAGAAATTGCAAGAAAAGAGAAAAAGAAATAAAATGATAATATAGACTTCCGGAGAAGATGGCGGTTTAGTAAGACGCGCGGGTCTTAGTTCCTCCTCCAGAAAAGCAACTAAAGAAACAGAAACAATACAAAACAGCTCCCGGAGTCACGACAGAGACCAAAAAAGACAGCGTACCCCATTCTGGAACGGCTGAACGGGCAGGGAGAATCCACTGCTGTGAGATACCCGAGGGGTGCACGTTTTCCCGGCTGGGGTGGCTGGCGTCTGGGGTCCCCTCCACGCACGTGGCTCCCCGGTCTGACTGGGAACATTGGATAGCGGGGCCCTCCCGTCACGCTTGGCGTCTCGGGCCAGCTGGGCAATTTGGACCGGCACTCCCTCAAGCCACGGCCAGCAACCCCCGCCTCCACGCACGGTTTCCCGGGCCGACTGCCCCGCAGACAAACGACCGCCACGAGCGCCACCTACTGGGCAGGAAAAGAAAAACAGAGCCCAGAGATTCCACAGAAAAACCTTTCAACCAGCTGGGTCCCACATCCAGGGAGATCTGATCAAATGCCCAGACACCAGCAGAAAATAATGGATGACGCTCGGAAAATTGAAGATATGGCCCAATCAAAGGAACAAACCAATAGTTCAAATGAGATACAGGAGCTGAGACAACTAATGCTGAATATACGAACAGAAATGGAAAAACTCTTCAAAAACCAAATCAATAAATTGAGGGAGGACATGAAGAAGATATGGGCTGAACAAAAAGAAGAAATAGAAAATCTGAAAAAACAAATCACAGAACTTGTGGGAGTGAAGGACAAAGAAGAAAAAATGGAAAAAACAGTGGATACCTACAATGGTAGATCTAAAGAGACAGAAGCTACAATTAGTGAACTGGAGGATGGAACAACTGAATTCCAAAAAGAAACAGAAACTATAGGGAAAAGAATGGAAAAACTTGAGCAGGGAATCAGGGAACTGAATGACAATATGAAGCGCACAAATATACGTGTTGTGGGTGTCCCAGAAGGAGAAGAGAAGGGAAAAGGAGGAGAAAAACTAATGGAAGAAATTATCACTGAAAATTTCCCAACTCTTATGAAAGACCTAAATATACAGATCCAAGAAGTGCAGCGCACCCCAAAGAGAATAGACCCAAATAGGCGTTCTCCAAGACATTTACTAGTTAGAATGTCAGAGGTCAAAGAGAAAGAGAGGATCTTGAAAGCAGCAAGAGAAAAACAATCTGTCACATACAAGGGAAACCCAATAAGACTATGTGTAGATTTCTCAGCAGAAACCATGGAAGCTAGAAGACAGTGGGATGATATATTTAAATCACTAAAAGAGAAAAACTGCCAACCAAGACTCCTATATCCAGCAAAATTGTCCTTCAAAAATGAGGGAGAAATTAAAACATTCTCAGACAAAAAGTCACTGAGAGAATTTGTGACCAAGAGACCAGCTCTGCAAGAAATACTAAAGGGAGCACTAGAGTCAGATACGAAAAGACAGAAGAGAGAGGTATGGAGTAAAGTGTAGAAAGAAGGGAAATCAGATATGATATATATAATACAAAAGCCAAAATGGTAGAGGAAAATATTATCCAAACAGTAATAACACTAAAAGTTAATGGACTGAATTTCCCAATCAAAAGACATAGAATGGCAGAATGGATTCAGCTTTAAGACAAGATAAACTTATGAACCATGTAATAACATGGATGGACCTAGAGAATATTATGCTGAGTGAATCCAGCCAAAAACTAAAGGACAAATACTGTATGGTCCCACTGATGTGAACGGACATTCGAGAATAAACTTGAAATATGTCATTGGTAACAGAGTTCAGCAGGAGTTAGAAACAGGGTAAGACAATGGGTAATTGAAGCTGAAGGGATACAGACTGTGCAACAGGACTAGATACAAAAACTCAAAAATGGACAGCACAATAATACCTAATTGTAAAGTAATCATGTTAAAACACTGAATGAAGCTGCATCTGAGCTATAGGTTTTTGTTTTGTTTTGTTTTGTTTTGTTTTGTTTTGATTTTACTATTATTACTTTTATTTTTTTCTCTATATTAACATTCTATATCTTTTTCGGTTATGTTGCTAGTTCTTCTAAACCAATGCAAATGTACTAAGAAATGATGATCATGCATCTATGTGATGATGTTAAGAATTAATGATTGCATGTGTAGAATGGTATGATCTCTAAATGTTGGGTTAATTTCTTTTTTTCCGTTAATTAAAAAAAAAAAAAAGAGAAGGGATAATTGGAGATGAAGGGATACAGACTGTACAACGGGACTGGATATAAAAACTCAGAAATGGACAGCACAATACTACCCAATTGTAATGCAATTATATTAAAACACTGAATGAAGCTGCATGTGAGGTATAGGTTTTTTGTTTTTGTTTTTTTTGTTTTTTTTTTTCTTTCTATTATTGTTTTAATTCTTATTCTGTTGTCTTTTTATTTCTTTTTCTAAATTGATGCAAATGTACTAAGAAATGATGAATATGCAACTATGTGATGTTATTAAGAATTACTGATTGTACATGTAGATCGGAATGATTTCTAATTGTTTTGTTAATTCTTTTTTTAATTAATAAAAAATGATAATATAGAGAAAAAATAAAAATACAAAATACAAAAAATATATATAAAAATAGAACAAACAAACAAACAAAAACTATAGCTCAGATGCAGCTTCATTCAGTGTTTTAACATAATGAAATTACAATTAGGTAGTATTGTGCTGTCCATTTTTGAGTTTTTGTATCCAGTCCTGTTGCACAGTCTGTATTCCTTCAGCTCCAATTACCCATTATCTTACCCTGTTTCTAACTCCTGATGGTCTCTGTTACCAATGACATATTCCAAGTTTATTCTCGAATGTCGGTTCACATCAGTGGGACCATACAGTATTTGTCCTTTAGTTTTTGGCTAGTCTCACTCAGCATAATGTTCTCTAGGTCCATCCATGTTATTACATGCTTCATAAGTTTATTCTGTCTTAAAGCTGCATACTACTCCATCGTATGTATATACCACAGTTTGTTTAGCCACTCGTCTGTTGATGGACATTTTGGCTGTTTCCATCTCTTTGCAATTGTAAATAATGCTGCTATAAACATTGGTGTGCAAATGTCCGTTTGTGTCTTTGCCCTTAAGTCCTCTGAGTAGATATCTAGCAATGGTATTGCTGGGTCGTATGGCAATTCTATATTCAGTTTTTTGAGGAACCGCCAAACTGCCTTCCGCAGTGGTTGGACCATTTGACATTCCCACCAACAGTGGATAAGTGTGCCTCTTTCTCCGCATCCTCTCCAGCACTTGTCATTTTCTGTTTTGTTGATAATGGCCATTCTGGTGGGTGTGAGATGATATCTCATTGTGGTTTTGATTTGCATTTCTCTAATGGCCAGGGACATTGAACATCTCTTCGTGTGCCTTTTGGCCATTTGTATTTCCTCTTCTGAGAGGTGTCTGTTCAAGTCTTTTTCCCATTTTGTAATTGGGTTGGCTGTCTTTTTGTTGTTGAGTTGAACAATCTCTTTATATATTCTGGATACCAGACCTTTATCTGATATGTCAATTCCAAATATTGTCTCCCATTGTGTAGGCTGTCTTTCTACTTTCTTGATGAAGTTCTTTGATGCACAGAACTGTTTGATTTTGAGGAGCTCCCATTTCTTTATTTCCTTCTTCAGTGCTCTTGCTTTAGGTTTAAGGTCCATAAAACTGCCTCCAATTGCAAGATTCATAACATATCTCCCTACATTTTCCTCTAACCATTTTATGATCTTAGACCTAATGTTTAGATCTTTGATCCATTTTGAGTTAACTTTTGTATAGGGTGTGAGATACGGGTCCTCTTTCATTCTTTTGCATATGGATATCCAGTTCTCTAGGTACCATTTATTGAAGAGACTGTTCTGTCCCAGGTGAATTGGCTTGACAGCCTTATCAAAGATCAAATGTCCATAGATGAGAGGGTCTATATCTGAGCACTCTATTCATTTCCATTGGTTGATATATCTATCTTTATGCCAATACCATGCTGTTTTGACCACTGTGGCTTCATAATATGCCTTAAAGTAAAGCAACGTGAGACCTCCAGCTTTATTTTTTTCCCTCAAGATACTTTTAGCAATTCAGGGCACCCTGCCCTTCCAGATAAATTTGCTTATTGGTTTTTCTATTTCTGAAAAATAAGTTGTTGGGATTTTGATTGGTATTGCATTGAATCTGTAAATCAATTTAGGTAGGATTGACATCTTAACTATATTTAGTCTTCCAATTCATGAACACGGTATGCCCTTCCATCTATTTAGGTCTTCTGTGATTTCTTTAAACAGTTTTTTGTAGTTGTCTTTGTATAGGTCTTTTGTCTCTTTAGTTAAATTTATTCCTAAATATTTTATTCTTTTAGTTGCAATTGTAAATAGAATTCGTTTCTTTCTTCCTTTTTTTATTAATGGAAAGAAAGAAAAGAAAAAGAAATTAACACAGCATTTAGAAATCATACCGTTCTACATATGCACTCAGTAACTCTTAACATCATCACATAGATGCATGATCATCATTTCCTAGTACATTTGCATCGGTTTAGAAGAACTAGCAACACAACAGAAAAAGATATAGAATGTTAATATAGAGAAAAAAAATAAAAGTAATATAATAGTAAAAAAACAAAACAAAACAAAAAAACCCTATAGCTCAGATGCAGCTTCATTCAGTGTTTTAACATGATTACTTTATAATTAGGTATTATTGTGCTATCCATTTTTGAGTTTTTGTATCTAGTCCTGTTGCATAGTCTGTATCCTTTCAGCTTCAATTACCCATTATCTTACCCTGTTTCTAACTCCTGCTGGACTCTGTTACCAATGACATATTCCAAGTTTATTCTCGAATGTCACTTCACATCAGTGGGACCATACAGTATTTGTCCTTTAGTTTTTGGCTAGACTCACTCAGCATAATGTTCCCTAGGCCCGTCCATGTTATTACATGCTTCATAAGTTTATCCTGCCTTAAAGCTGCATAATATTCCATCGTATGTACATACCACAGTTTGTTTAGCCACTCGTCTGTTGATGGACATTTTGGCTGTTTCCATCTCTTTGCAATTGTAAATAACGCTGCTATAAACATTGGTGTGCAAATGTCCGTTTGTGTCTTTGCCCTTAAGTCCTTTGAGTAGATACCTAGCAATGGTATTGCTGGGTCGTATGGCAATTCTATATTCAGTTTTTTGAGGAACTGCCAAACTGCCTTCCACAGTGGTTGCACCATTTGACATTCCCACCAACAGTGGAAAAGTGTGCCTCTTTCTCCGCATCCTCTACAGCACTTGTCATTTTCTGTTTTGTTGATAATGGCCATTCTGGTGGGTGTGAGATGATATCTCATTGTGGTTTTTTTTTTTTTTTTTTTTTTTTTTTAAAGGAAAGACAGAGAGAAGGAAGGAAGGATAGAAGGAAGGAAGGAAGGAAGAAAGGGAAACATCTTTAAACATTTTCTTGTTTTTTATTGTATTCTGTTTCTCCGTTTTTGTTACATGGGCTGGGGCCGGGAATCGAACCGAGGTCCTCCGGCATAGCAGGCAAGCACTTTGCCCGCTGAGCCACCGCGGCCCGCCTCATTGTGGTTTTGATTTGCATTTCTCTAATGGTCAGGGACATTGCGCATCTCTTCATGTGCCTCTTGGCCATCCGTATTTCCTCTTCTGAGAGGTGTCTGTTCAAGTCTTTTTCCCATTTTGTAATTGGGTTGGCTGTCTTTTTGTTGTTGAGTTGAACAATCTCTTTATATATTCTGGATACTAGACCTTTATCTGATATGTCATTTCCAAATATTATCTCCCATTGTGTAGGCTGTCTTTCTACTTTCTTGATGAAGTTCTTTGATGCACAAAAGTGTTTAGTTTTGAAGAGCTCCCATTTATTTCTTTCTTTCTTCAGTGCTCTTGCTTTAGGTTTAAGGTCCATAAAACCACCTCCATTTGTAAAATTCATAAGATATCTCCCTACATTTTCCTCTAACTGTTTTATGGTCTTAGACCTAATGTTTAGATCTTTGATCCATTTTGAGTTAACTTTTGTATAAGGTGTGAGATGCGGGTCTTCTTTCATTCTTTTACATATGGATATCCAGTTCTCTAGGCACCATTTATTGAAGAGATTGTTCTGTCCCAGGTGAGTTGGCTTGACTACCTTATCAAAGATCAAATGTCCATAGATGAGAGGGTCTATATCTGAGCACTCTATTCGATTCTATTGGTCGATATATCTATCTTTATGCCAATACCATGCTGTTTTGACCACTGTGGCTTCATAATATGCCTTAAAGTCTGGCATCTTGAGACCTCCAGCTTCGTTTTTTTCCCTCAAGATGTTTTTAGCAATTCGGGGCACCCTGCCCTTTCAGATAAATTTGCTTATTGGCTTTTCTAATTCTGAAAAATAAGTTGTTGGGATTTTGATTGGTATTGCATTGAATCTGTATATCAGTTTAGGTAGGATTGACATCTTAATTATATTTAGTCTTCCAATCCATGAACACAGTATGCTCTTCCATGTATTTAGGTCTTCTGTGATTTCTTTTAGCAGTTTTTTGTAGTTTTATTCATATAGGATTTTTGTCCCTTTGGTTAAATTTATTCCTAAGTATTTTATTCTTTTAGTTGCGATTGTAAATGGGATTCGTTTCTTGATTTCCCCCTCAGCTTGTTCATTGCCAGTGTATAGAAACACTACAGATTTTTGAATGTTGATCTTGTAACCTGCTACTTTGCTGTGCTCATTTATTAGGTCTAGTAGTTTTGTTGTGGATTTTTCCAGGTTTTCGACGTATAGTATCATATCGTCTGTAAGCAGTAATAGTTTTACTTCTTCCTTTCCAATTTTGATGCCTTGTATTTCTTTTTCTTGTCTAATTGCTCTGGCTAGAACCTCTAACATGATGTTGAATAATAGTGGTGATAATGGATATCCTTGTCTTGTTCCTGATCTTAGGGGGAAAGTTTTCAATTTTTCCCCATTGAGGATGATATTAGCTGTGGGCTTCTCATATATTCCCTCTATCATTTTAAGGAAGTTCCCTTTTATTCTTATCCTTTGAAGTGTTTTCAACAGGAAAGGATGTTGAATCTTGTCAAATGCCTGATCTGCATCGATTGAAATGATCATGTGATTTTTCTGCTTTGATTTGTTGATATGGTGTATTACATTAATTGATTTTCTTATGTTGAACCATCCTTGCATACCTGGGATGAATCCTACTTGGTCAAATGTATAATTCTTTCAATGTGTTGCTGGATTCGATTTGCTAGAATTTTGTTGAAGATTTTTGCATCTATATTTATTAGAGAAATTGGTCTGTAGTTTTCTTTTTTTTAATATCTTTGCCTGGTTTTGGTATGAGGGTGATGTTGCCTTCATAGAATGAATTAGGTAGCTTCCCCTCCACTTCGACTTTTTTGAAGAGTTTGAGCAGAGTGGGTACTAATTCTTTCTGGAATGTTTGGTAGAATTCAAATGTGAAGCCGTCTGGTCCTGGACTTTTCTTTTTGGGAATCTTTTGAATGACTGATTCGATTTCTTTACTTGTGATTGGTTTGTTGAGGTTGTCTATTTCTTCTTGAGTCAAAGTTGGTTGTTCATGCCTTTCTAGAAACTTGTTCATTTCATCTACATTGTTGTATTTATTAGCGTAAAGTTGTTCATAGTATCCTGTTATTATCTCTTTCATTTCTGTGAGGTCAGTGGTTATGTCTCCTCTTCCATTTCTGATCTTATTTATTTTCATCCTCTCTCTTCTTCTTTTTGTCAATCTTGCTAAGGGCCCATCAATGTTGATTTTCTCATAGAACCAACTTCTGGTCTTATTGATTTTGTCTATTGTTTTCATGTCCTCAATTTCATTTATTTCTGCTCTAATCTTTGTTATTTCTTTCATTTTGCTTGCTTTGGGGTTAGTTTCCTGTTCTTTCTCCAGTTCTTCCAAGTGGACAGTTAATTCCTGAATTTTTGCCTTTTCTACTTTTCTGATACCGGCATTTAGGGCAGTAAATTTCCCTCTTAGCACTGCCTTTGCTGCATCCCATAAGTTTTGATATGTTGTGTTTTCATTTTCATTCACCTCGAGATATTTACTAATTTCTCTTGTAATTTCTTCCTTGACCCACTCGTTGTTTAAGAGTGTGTTGTTGAGCCTCCATGTATTTGTGAATTTTCTGGCACTTTGCCTATTATTGATTTCCAACTTCATTCCTTTATGATCCCAGAAAGTGTTGTGTATGATTTCAATCTTTTTAAATTTGTTGAGACTTGCTTTGTGACCCAGCATATGGTCTATCTTTGATAATGATCCATGAGCACTTGAGAAAAAGGTGCATCTTGCTGTTGTGGGGTGTAATGTCCTATAAATGTCTGTTAAGTCTAGCTCATTTATTGTAATATTCAAATTCTCTGTTTCTTTATTGATCCTCTGTCTAGATGTTCTGTCCATTGATGAGCGTGGCGAATTGAAATCTCCAACTATTATGGTAGATGTGTCTATTTCCCTTTTCAGTGATTGCAGTGTATTCCTTACATATTTTGGCGCATTCTGATTCGGTGTGTAAATATTTATAATTGTTATGTCTTCTTGTTTAATTGTTCCTTTTATTAGTAGATAGTATCCTTCTTTGTCTCTTTTAACTGTTTTACATTTGAAGTCTAATTTGTTGGATATTAGTGTAGCTACTCCTGCTCTTTTCTGGTTGTTATTTGCATGAAATATCTTTTCCCAACCTTTCACTTTCAACCTATGTTTATCTTTGGGTCTAAGATGTGTTTCCTGTAGACAGCATATAGAAGGATCCTGTTTTTAAATTCATTCTGCCATTCTATGTCTTTTGATTGGGGAATTCAGTCCATTAACATTTAGTGTTGTTACTGTTTAGGTAATACTTTCCTCTACCATTTTGCCTTTTGTATTATATATATCATATCTGATTTTCCTTCTTTCTACACTCTTCTCCATACCTCTCTCTTCTGTCTTTTCGTATCTGACTCTAGTGCTCCCTTTAGTATTTCTTGCAGAGCTGGTCTCTTGGTCAAAAATTCTCTCAGTGAATTTTTGTCTGAGAATGTTTTAATTTCTCCCTCATTTTGAAGGACAATTTTGCTGGATATAGAATTCTTGGTTGGCAGTTTTTCTCTTTTAGTAACTTAAATATATCATCCCACTGTCTTCTAGCTTCCATGGTTTCTGCTGAGAAATCTACACATAGTCTTATTCGGTTTCCCTTGTATGTGATGGATTGTTTTTATCTTGCTGCTTTCAAGATCCTCTCTTTCTCTTTGACCTGTGACATTCTAACTAATAAGTGTCTTGGAGAACGCCTATTTGGATCTATTCTCTTTGGGGTGAGCTGCACTTCTTGGATCTGTAATTTTAGGTCTTTCATAAGAGTTGGGAAATTTTCAGTGATAATTTCTTCTTCTTTCTCCTCTTTTTCCCTTCTCTTCTCCTTATGGGACACCCACAACACGTATATTTGTGCGCTTCATATTATCATTCAATTCCCTGAGCCCCTGCTCAAATTTTTCCATTCTTTTCCCAATAGTTTCTGTTTCTTTTTGGATTCCAGATGTTCCATCCTCCAGTTCACTACTTCTAGCCTCTGTCTCTTTAAATCTACCATTGTAGGTTTCCATTGTTTTTTTCATCTCTTCTACTGTGTCTTTCATTCCCATATGTTCTGCGATTTGTTTTCTCAGACTTTCCATTTCTTCTTTTTGTTGATCCCATGCCTTCTTCATGTCCTCCCTCAATTTATTGATTTGGTTTTTGAAGAGGTTTTCCATTTCTGTTTGTATATTCAGAATTAGTTGTCTCAGCTCCTGTATCTCATTTGAGCTATTGGTTTGTTCCTTTGACTGGGCCATATCTTCAATTTTCCTGGTGTGATTTGTTATTTTTTGCGGGCATCTGGGCATTTAATCAGATTTCCCTGAGTGTGGGACCCAGTAGGTTGAAAGCCTTTCCTGTGAAGTCTCTGGGCTCTATTTTTCTTATCCTGCCCTGTATGTGGTGCTTGTCTGTTTGCGGGTCCTACCAGTAAGAGATGTTGTGGCTCCTTTAACTTTGGAAGACTCTCATTGCTGGGTGTGTGGTGGAGACAGAGGAAAGTTTGTAGGTTGGTTTTAATGGCTTCAAATTGTGAAGTCCTGGGATCTGAATTCCTTGAGAGAGGGATTCCACCGGAGTTGTGTTTCAACCCTCCCGTGGTGAAGGTTCAGGTGGTAGAGAGTCCTGAAAGCAGCCTTTTTCTGCATTTGGGGCAGTTGCAACCTGTGTCATCCCAGTGCTGAGCCCAGAGGCAATGAAGCCTCCATATAAACAGCCGCAGAAGGCTCTGTTTTGCCCCCTTTCCTCTTTTTCAGTTAGCCCAATCGGCGACTTCTGCCTTGACCAGTTTTGCCTGAGCTGAGGGCCTATTTTTAGTAGTCAGAAGTTGTTCATTAATCCACTATTGATGTTAGGTTGGGCTCAGTCTCTACTACTGTTGGAGACTCTTTCCTTTCCCTCTGGGAAGTCATCTGTGGGAGAGGGGCGCCGGCCACCGTGGCTTGGGGGACCGCTGTTCCAAGGCTCCCAGCCGGCCTGGGAAGCCGTGTGTGGGAGGGCTGCCATGGCTTGGGGGACCACCAATCCGAGGCTCCCAGCTGGCCCAGGAAGCCACATGTGTGGAAAGGGCTCTGGTTGCTGGCCACCATGGCTTGGGGAACCGCTGATCCAAAGCTCCCAGCTGGCCCGGGAAGGAGGGAGGGAGTGGCTCCGGCCACCAGCTGCCACAGCCCGGGGAAGTGCACCCCTCTCGGTGACCTCACTGCAGCAGAGTCTCTTAGCCGGTCCAGCCGTTCCAGAATGGGGTACACTGTGTGTTTGGTCTCTGTTGTGGCTCTGGGAGCTGTTCTGTACTGTTTCTAGTTCCTTATTAGTTGTTCTGGAGGAGGAACTAAGACCTGTGTGCCTTACTAAGCCGCCATCTTCTCCGGAAGTCCAGAGGTAACTTTAAAGTCCATATTTCTACCAAGAGTCTCTTCAAAGCAGCCTAGGCCATCTCTATCAAGCCACCCACAATTCTTCCAGAATCTTCCCCTTATCCACTTAAAAAACTGTTCCAACATATTTGGTATTTGCAAATCATAGCAAGACCCCATGTCTCTGGAATGAAACATGTGTTAGTTTGCTAAATGCCATAATGTGATATAGCAGAACTGGAATGATTTTGCAAAAGGACAATTTAATAAATTATGTGTTTACAGTTCTGAGGAAGTGAAAGTGTCAAAATTAAGGCACCAGCAATATATTACCTTCATTTAAGGATGGCTGATTGGTTTGGAACACCTCTGAGCTGGGAAGTCATGTGTCTGGCATCTGCTGGCTCCTTTCTCCTGAACTTCACTGCTGTGTCCATCCGGGGGTTTCTTACTTTGCTTTTCTGGGGTTTGCTTTCATCTCTTGGTTTCCCTTGGCTGTCTACAGGTTCTAGCTTGTTTAACATCTAATGGCAGCATCTGCTGGGCTCCAAGCATCTCTAAACATCTGTATCTCAGTTATCCATATATCTTCATCTGTGTCAGCTCTGTTGTGAAGTTTCTGATGGCCCTGAGGCTTCTGTTTTTTCTTTTCTTTTCTTTTTTTATGGGCAGGCACCAGGAGTCAAGTCCAGGTCCTCGGGCATGGCAGGCAAGCGTTCTTGCTGGCTGAACCACCATGGCCCACCCTCTGTTATTTCTTTAGTCTCTGTCATTTCAGTTGTTTTTGATTCTCTCCAAAATATTTCCTCTTTTAAAGGACTCCAGCAATCTAATCTAGACCCACCTGGAATGGGTGGAGTCATATCTCCATCTTATTAAAGTTAATTCCTACAATTAAGTATGAACATCTCCATGGAGATAATCTAATTAAAAGTTTTCCATCTACTTTAGTGAATCAGGCTTAAAACAAAGTGCTGCTCCCACATGACTGGATCAAGATTAAAACACGGCTTTTCTGGGGTAGATATTCCAAGCCAGCATTGTTTACCTAACTCTTTTTCTGTCCTCTCCCTTCTGTATTTTGTATCATCATCTAACATTTTGTGTAACATACTCAATTTAATTAAATTGAGTAGCATGAAGTTGTGGATTAGTGCATTAATTTATTTTTGGTTCAGTGATATATTCCAAGGCTTAGAAGAATGGATTATGAAAAATAGCCAATTATTTATTGAATCAATTAATTATTTGTATAAGATGTTAAAATGTAATATAAAATATGAAATTATCTGCATAACATGGTAAAAAAATGTAAAATATGAAGACACTGAATCCAAATGTTTTAATTACTTTCATCAAGTCATTTAGTTAGTATATATTCATATGCCCATCAGATAATGGGTTGTTTCATTGAACAGTAATTCTAAGATGGATCTTCTCATTATAGGACAAAATTATTTCCCTGTAATGAGACAACCTCCCTGTAATGAGTATAGCCACACTATTAGGCAAAAATCTATTTTAATTTATTGTCTTGAATGGAAATAAGGAATGAAATTTAAAAATATGAAATCTTTAATGTTTTAAAAAGCAGTGTAAACAAAGTGAACAAACTAGTCTTTGACACCACAACTATATACAAATTAAAATAATGGAATATTCTTGGCTTTAGTGACTGGCTAATTCAAACAGGTCATCAAAATGATGGTCAAAATAACCCAAAAACACATGTAAATTGATATTTTGTGGTGCATATTGATGACATTTTTGTATATAAGTTTTCAGTATGGGCTATTTAATCTTCCAAGCAACCATATTTTTCCATATTTATAAATGATAAAATATAGATTTTTGTTACTATTTTTCCTATCATGGCTGATAAGAAATTGACTACACTTTTACACTTTCAAATCAATTGATCTAACTAAATGTAGCTTATATGGACTACAATGTCTATGATATTCTTTAGAACTGCTCAAAAATATCCCTTTGCTCATTTTTCTGGACATGTGCTGCCATTTCACTTCATAGATTGTCATGGTCATGTGATTGAGTTTGGACACTAGAATCTTTAGGGAAGGTATTTGCACCACTTCAGCATTGTTGCTGCTAAGAGGCAGTGACTGAGTCCACAGTAGTGAAGACTTAGTCAGCCATGGCTGCAGTGTGAGGGCCCCAGAGTGAGATCATACGAAACAGAAGACTCCCAAAATCCAATAATAAAGAAATAACACTACCTCAAAATGAACTTTTGTTGACTTTAGTCACTAAGCCTGTTTGTTACTGCAACCTGACTGATAGACTAAAAAAACTGCAATAACAGGCATATCCCAGGCATGACAGTTTCCATGCTTACCTTGAAAATTCTTTAACATTTTTCTCATCCTATGGACATGATATCTTGTCTTCAGCTCCATGGGGATGATCTCAGGTTCCAATCCTGTGACATCATTACTTCTTAAGAAGGCATTAGAATCAACACATCTCAGTTATCCACTGACCTCCTTGGCCTCTTCCAACATTCTCCCTGAATTTAAAAGTAAACATACCTGCTCACGTCTCCTCTCACACCCTGAAAGAGAATGTAAAACACAAGCATGTGTCAGTTAGACCTTAGTGTGACACTGGAAGCAATCAACATTAAAATCCCTGTATAAATTATGGAAATTAACTATTAAAACAAAATTATGGAAAACAGTAACTTCTCTTTTTTATTAAAATCAAAGATAAACTGTCATTGAATTTTTTTATCAATTTGAAATAATGAAATCAATTCTTTTCTATGAAAAGGGATGTGTAGAGTCTTATTTTATAATTCTGTGATGAGGTCAAGATTGGAAACACTTGGCTTAGGTTATAAGAACAAAAGTGATTATGAACTATTTAACTTTCCATATAATGCACATAATAATGAGACATAATTAAACTTATTCTCAAAGAAAAATGTAACAGAAATGATTCTTCTGGAAATATTTGCATGAGGATACAGTATGAAACAACTTTCAAAGAGAGGAGAGAAAAATAGAAAAATCTAGAAAATTGGCAGAGAAGAATGGTTATATGGAGAAGAAAAGGGCTATTCCATATAACATATTCAAAATATATTACACGTTCAATAGCACATTCTGTAAATTTAGAGAACCATAGTTCCTAGAAATATATATGCCTTCTCAAACTCAGCATTGCTGATGTTTTAGTCATATAATTATTTTGTGGGGTTGTCCTAGGCATTATGGGATGTTTAGCACTAAACATCAGTAACAACCAAAAACATCTCCAGACATCTCAAAATATATCTGTGGGAATAAAACCTGTGGTGGGGGAAGTGATAGGGAATAGGAAGTTATGGATTAAAATGTAAATGGTTCCTTTTGAATGGAAGTGCTTTGGTAATAGATCATGGTGATGAAAGTAATTAACAACACAGAAATATGTATCTGAATATGATTAAAACAGGAAATGTCAGATTATATATATGGTAATAGAAAAAAATTAAATCCATGAATACACTACACAAACTGTGAACCCTAAGTTAAACAAGAATTTTAATTAATAGAAAAATTATGAAAATGTGCTATTATCAATTGTAACAATTGTTCCACATCAGTTCAAGTTCTTGATGTTGGTGTGCTATATGGGAATCCTATATTTTATGATGATCTTTCTGTAACCCCACAACTTCAATATTAAAAAAAAAAATAACAGGGTCAGGGGCTGGGATAAATATGTTTTGGACTTTCAGACATGCAGAAATAGAAAAAAAAACATTAACAACTGAAAAGAGCTTCAATAACTCCCCTCTGGAACATTTATGATAAAGCCTCTAGAGAGAATATATGAATTCCTTGACACTTTTGAATATAAAGAGGCCCCTTAGCTTGATTCATGTTTTAAATCTTGAATTAACATTTCATTAGTGGAGCTTTATAATTAATGTTATAATCATGCATTTAATTTGCTTGGAAAAATAAAATTTGCAAGAGAAAAAAATTAATACCTGCTTCATTGATTAAAGAAACTTTTTTAGTTGATTTGCACTCTTCTAAACTTTGCGCAATATATTAATAACAATGAATTGGCCTTCTTAGACTGGTTTCTCCTTGTTGATGATTACAGCAAAAAAAAAAAAAACAAACCTCTTAGTTTCAAACCAGGACTAAGGCCACATATTCACTCCCAGTAAAATTCAATAATTGGAATCAAGTTTCACCAAATTTTCATATATAAATGGTAACAATATTTACAAGCAGTAAAAAAAAAAAGTCTTTATATACTAAAATGCCAAAATGGAGCTACATTTTACATTTAGAGTAGCTCTGTATCATCTAAGAATGCACATGGTTATGAGTCTGGATACAAACATATGTTACACATAACATTTCAATTTTTAGCAACATAGATATTATTTAATACTTTCTTAATTGTATTGTCAAATGATGGGGAAATTAATTTTTTTCATATTGTAAAAGTGGCACAGGAAATACCAGTCTGTTAATCTGCAATTTAAATCTCTAATATACAGGAATTCCTACTCAATGAGAAACTCAAAATCATGGCATTGCTTTTTTTTATCTTTAGCAGCATTATTGGCTCTCTGTTACCTCTAGAGTAGTTTGTTCCTTAGTCTCTTCAATTGCTTTATCTTTACCTATTCAACTTTTAAATGTGGAGGATTTTATGTAAATTTCCTTCTCAGTTCACATTCTATTTCCATGATCTCATCAAGCTGTGGGCTTCTGATACTATAGGATATTGATTCTCAGATTTATAACTGCAACATTTCCTCTGAGTTGGAGATCCACATATCTAACAGCCTGTTTGACATACCCACTCAGATATCTCACAGTCATTGGAAATTTAGCATGTTAAAAACTGAATTCATGACCATCCCTCCTAAACTGTTTTCACTTCCAGCAATCCCCAACTAAATAACTATACACAGCATCCCTCTCTGGCTTATGCGAGAAATGGAGAACTTAGTCTCTATACTCTCCCAAATTTCTCTCCTCACATTGAATTAATTACCAAATCTAAGTTTTACATCCAAAATATACTTTTATCCTCCTATCTCTCTTTTCCTGCTACCCCCACCTGGTCTAATTCATTATCATTGGTTGCTGGGTCAAGATCTTAGCCAAGAGCTTCATCAAGATCTTCTTGCTTAACTTTAGCCACCTCCCCCACAATTCTACCTACCACAGCTAAAGTGATCTTCAGTAAACAAGCCCAAGATTCCCTGACTCTGCACATGCAGAGATTAATGCCTTGTTCCATAGTCTTATGTGGCTTATGCTTTTCATTTTAAGTGCTTATTAGAAATTTGTTTAAATGATTGTTAGTGTAACAATTTGTTTCCCTTATCAAGCTCTAAAGCTACAATAGGAAGAATCTATGTCTTATTCACTACATTATATTTAGGCCTATAAATGCTTGAGCAAAAATAATTCAGATTGGGAAATCAATTTTCTCTAATAAAAGTTTTTGAGTACAGGCAAAAAATCTATGTGATTGAGAACTGTGTATTCCTGATTGTAACCAAACATACTTAAATGAAAATGGTGGGTAAGGGGGAAATCAATTGAAGGTGTAGAAAAGAGGATATATGTATCTAAGGACATGCTGCCATGAAAAGAAGCTACAAAATCAGATTATCCTTCTTTATGTAGGTGGTCAAATTAGCTATATATTGTCTTTCATAGTGTTGTGAAATATTCATTCTTATTGTTATTTTTTTTTTTTTTAGCATGGGCAGGCACCGGGAATTGAACCTGGGTCCTCGGGCATGGCAGGAAAGCACTCTTACCTGCTGAGCCACCGTGGCCTGCCCAATTCATTATTTATTCATTCAAAAATTTTGCTTTTAAACCAATAACATGGCACTCTATTCTGTGTGCTAATTATACAGCAGTGAGTTTTAAAGTAAGATCAAGACCAGTAAAGCTATTTATTAATCATTTGGATTGTGTTCATGACAAAAAAAGATAAAGAGAAGAATCATATGCACAATATAACTTGAGAAAATGGGTTGGATCCAGGATGGTACCAAGATATTTTGTTCTTCAGCAGGCGGAGTTCAAGAGTCTTGGAAAAGTGGGAAATGTGGTAGGTGAATGGGATGAGTGAACTTCTTGAAGGCCCAATATCTCCTTACCTTCCAAAGGACAGACTTATTTCCCACATTGGCTTCCTGAGTCAAAATTTCCTCAATTTCTTTCCTCAGAAGTCCCAGGACAATTTGGAGCTTTACCTTTTTGAGAAGATATGCTGAAACCTTTACAGATACCTGCATTCAGTGACCTAATATTACCTATATATTTCAGGAAATACAAAATCAACTAAAATGGTTCTGAAATAGTACAGCTTTTGTGTTTGACCACTAACATAAATATAGTTTAAATGGATAATACAAGCATATAACCAACAAATTAATTAAATGTATGGTACTGAGGCATTATTCAAAATATTAAAAGGGCAATTATTGAAAAAGATAGAAATAGATTGGTGTTTTAGTATATTTTATGGCATGAAATACTGTGCTATTAAAATTGCATTATTAAAATAATTATATTGTGCTGTTGAAATTTATGTGTGATTTGACACCAGTTTTGGGAAGAAAGGACTTGTAATGAATATAGAAAACTTAGGTAGTAATTGCT
This sequence comes from Tamandua tetradactyla, assembly GCF_023851605.1. NCBI lineage: Eukaryota > Metazoa > Chordata > Mammalia > Pilosa > Myrmecophagidae > Tamandua > Tamandua tetradactyla. The sequence continues at coordinate 16,561,155 of NC_135335.1, read as the reverse complement.
GAATGAATACAATTGATGAAATGTCTCAGTGCTAAATTGAAGAATGATGATCTTGCATCTCTCTTTATATTTCAATTTATCAAAATATGTATTCATAATAAGAAAGATTGTTTATTAGCATTATTGTTATCATACAAAGGCAGTAATTTCTCTGCCTGATACACTCAATGACCAATTCCTGAGACACCAGGGTTTTAAAAAGAGAAAGTTTACTGCCAAGTGTAAAGAAGGAGTTCAGATGCCTATCCTCAGAAAGCAATCTCCTTAATCTGCAGTAATCCTGGCAGTTTTATAGTATCAAAAGATTGACATGTTTTAGGATAATGAGAAAAATGGCTCAAGATAATGTAATTAGAGGTGATCTTATTACTAAGTATGTACAAATTGATTACATGCTTAGTCACAGAACATATATAAGAAAGTAGCAGCTTTACTATCATGATGGACATGGGTTTCAGTATTATAATGAGGTATGGGACATTTCTAAATTAAAGTTTAAGCTACAGTGTATGTCAGGAGGACCCATTTTGGTTAGATCCAGTTTTGGTTATCAAGATAACTCTGGAATTGACATGGGTCACTTGTGGACTGACCCAAGGCCCTTCATTAGTAAACAATAGGGGTTATCTTTAGTGATCACAAAACTCCAAAGTTGAAAAACCAAATAAAGTGGGTACAAATAAGGGTCATTCACAAAGTTTTTACTATCACAAGAGCACAAGTTAAAGGCTATACAATCATTATCAGAGACCAGAGCAGCTTGTTTACAGATCAGAAATATCAAGTATATCCCTCTGTCTATTCTAATATATCAGAACAATAAAAGGGCATATCTATATTATGATTCAGTAATTATAATCATCATTAAATTTTGAATTCTCAGTTACATTAACATTATAGTTAAACAAATATAAAGTAATTATCATTATTGTGTGTGTACTGGTTTGAAAGGATCTATGTCTGCTAAAAAAATTCACAGCCTGATCTTAATCCAATTTTGTGAAAGCAACAGTTTATTTTAATCCCTATTCAATGATGTAGGGTGAAATGTTTTGATTATGTTATCTCCATGGAATTGTGACTCACCCAATTGTGGGTATTAACTTTGGATTAGAGGGATATGGGACTCCATCCCTTGCAGGTGGGTCTTGATTAGTTTACTGGAACCCTTTAAAAGAGGAAGCATTTTGGGGAGACCTATGAGAACCACACAGAGCACACCAGCCAGCAACCTTTGGAGATGAAGAGGGGAGCTTCTTGACTTTAGAACTGTAAAGTTTCAACTTAATAAATTACCCCTTTTAAAAACCATTCCATTTCTGGTATATCACATTCTAACAGCTAGCAAACTATAACAGTGGTCTACAACAAATTTTGTAAATCAGCATAAATGAAAAATAAACACCACACATGGTAAAAACTTTCAAAGGGAAAGAAATAATACAATTGTGAAACTTCACCTTCTGTGTGAGACCAAAGGGAAAGATGCTTATTTGGTGCAAAGTTTATATTTTGGGTAGGGCATTATCTAATTTAACTTGTATGATCAGTTTATTTTAACAACATAAGTGCATGGAATGTTGAATAAGGCATGAGACCTTGTGTGTTTGTACAGGTTGGTGTGATGTCCTGATAGATCCCAGAGTGGTTTGGGCAGAGAATAGTGTCCCCTTGGTGGACTGCAGAAAAAGGAAATATTCAACTTCCCCATTTGAGGAATTCCTGATATTCTCACAAGCAGTGCGGACAACCCATCTGTTCTAGCTTGCTAGATGCCAGAATGCAATATATCAGAAAGGGAATGGCTTTTAAAAAAGGAAATTTAATAAGTTGCAGTTTGCAGTTCTCAGGCCAAGAAAGTATCCCAATTAAAACAAGTCTATAGTAGTGTCCATTCTAAGGCATCCAGGGAAAAATAGCTTGGTTCAATAGGGCAGATGTTCAGTGCTTCTCTCTCAGCTGGAAGGCCACATGGCAAGCATGACAGCATCTGCTAGCTTTCTCTCCAGGCTCTTGTTTCATTAAACTCCCTGGGAGGTGTTTTCCTTCTTCATCTCCAAAAGTCACTGGCTGGTGGTCTCAGGATTCATGGTTCTGTGGCATTCTGAAGTTTTTGCTAAAATACTTCTTCTTTATAGGATTTCAGTAAACTAACCAAGACCCACATAGAATGGGTGGAGACATGTCTCCATCAAATCAAGTTTAATGCCTGCAATTGACTGAGTTACATCTTCATGAAGATAATCTAATTAAAGTTTCCAGCATACAGTACTGAATAGGGAGTAGAAGAAATGGCTGCCTTTACTAAATGGGATTAGGATTAAAATATGACTTTCTCAGGGTACATAAGTCCTTTTGAGCCAGCATATTCTACCCTCTGGACCCTAAACAAGACAAGTTTTCCCCATATACAAAATCCATTCATTCTATTGCAATATCAGAAAACTTTAAAACATTCAGTGAGAATCAAGTGCAATGCAAGGTTGAAAACATTACAAAGCCTCATCAAGGTTAGTTACAGGAATGGAAAGTCCTAAGGCAAAATTTTCCTCTGGATCTGGACCTGTGAAAATTCAAGCAAGGTTATTTGCTGCCAAAATACAAAGGAGGGACAGTCATAGGATACATATACTCATTTCCATAGGCAAAATTGGAAGGAACATGGAATCACAGGATCCAAGCAGCTTTGAAAACCCATAGGACAAAGTCCATTAGATTTCAAAGTGTGAGAGTCATTTATCTTTTGGTCTTTAGAAAGTAGATATCCCACCTTTTCCAAGGGTCTAAGCATCAGCTTGCCTCTCTCTGAATGCAACATGGGGGACATTAGGGAGATCAACTTTTTCTTGGCTCCACCCTCTCCAAGAATTGTGGCTATACCCAGGCTGTCCACCATCTCTGGGGCACATGCTCAACCCCTCCATGCAGTGGCATCCAGGCACTCCCCAACCCCAAGGAATGAGCTCCACCCTCCCCAAAGCCTGAGGTGGCATGACTCTTCCACTGCAATGTGGTGGAATGCCTGTCCTTTGCCTTCAGAGAAAGTCACCCTCTCCATATGCTTGAGTGGGTCTGCCCTCCTAGCCTGAGGCTTCTTGACTTCAGACCCCGGTCTCCATGATTTACCTCTGAAGTTATTTTTCCTCCAATGTGTCCCTTCTCTGTCCCTCTCAGACCCAATTGGCCATGGTTTTCTTTATAGAGATCGTGCAACACACTCATTGGCTTTCTATGCAGTAGCCTTGGATAGTGCCCATCAGACATAAGGAGTTCCTACAAATCCTTCCTGGATAACTCTATGTACAATCCTGACTTTCTCTAAAATGGCTGACTGTTTCCACATTTGGCCAACTCCTCACAGAGGGCACCATTCTCTGGGGTCTCCCCTCCTGGAAGCCCAGAATTTTACAAAACATCAATTTCTGGTTTCTTTGTACCCAACAGTTTGGTTTTCAGCTTTTCTCTCTCCTGTCATATTTCACTATAATCTGTGAGCAGAAACCAGGCTGCACTTTCCATATTAAATTTGCAAATCTCTTCTGCTTTTAATGTCTGCCTTCCAGCCAAAGCCACTAGTCAATTTTGCCAGATTATATGCCATTTTAAAACAAGGATTACCTTCCTACCAATCTGCAGTAATACACACCTCATTTCTGTCCAAAGCCTGATCAAAGATATTTTAGAGTTCACATTTATACCAACAGTCTCTTCAAAGCATTTTAGATCTTCTCTAAAGTTTCTCACACCCCTCCAGATTCTTCCCCTTATCCATTTAAAAATCTGTTCAAATATGTTTGGTATTTGTGAACCACAGCAGCACCCCACTCCTGGTACCAAGCTTAGCTAGAGTTCTCTAGAGAAACAGAATCAGCAGGAGATATCCATAGATATAAAATTTATAAAAGTGTCTCACATAACTTTGGGAATGTAGAGTCCAAGTTCTCTAGGGTAGGCCACATGTTGATAACCAATGAAGGTCCTCAATGAACTCCTATGAGAGGCTGGCTGGGCAACTGTGGGAAAGTAAAAGTCCAAGGTCTGTACAGCAGGCCAGAAGCTGGTAACTCTGATGAAGTTCCTCAGTGAACTCTCAGGAGAGACTGGCTTGATAACTGTGGGTATGGAAGAGTCCAAATCTATAGGGCAGGCTGTGAAGCTGGTGACTTCAATGAAGGGTCTGGATGGACTCCACAGGAGAGGCTCACCAACTGAAACAGAAAGAGTGACTGTGTTTTCTAAATCATCCTTAGAAGCTTTTCTATGATTAGATTAAGCATCACTCATTGCAGAAAACACTCCCCTTAGCTAATTATAAATGCAATCAGTTGTGGATATAGTCAACATAAACATAATTTAAATCCAACAATGGCCTCATAGCAACAGACAAGCCAGCACCTGCCCAATCAGATGACTGAGCACCATCACCTGGCTAAGTTGACACATGAACCTGATCATGACACCATCCAATGGTCTTAGCCCTTGATCTTGGTTTTCAACCCTATAAAACTTATTCCTGCAAAGGAGAAGCTAAGCCTATGTAAAATTAAGCCTGAGTCATCCCCCAAAGAATCTCTTTTGTTGCACAAATGTGGCCTCTATCTCCAGACCAGCTTGGCAGGTGAGCTCACTGCCCTCCCCCAACATAGGACATGAATCTCAAGGGTGTAAATCTCTGGCAAAGTGGGACAGAACTCCTGGGATTATCTGGGACCCAGCATCCTGAGATTGAGAAAGCCTTCTTGACCAAAAGGGAGAAGAGACAAATGAGACAAAATAAAGTTTCACTGGCTGAGACATTTCAAACAGAGGTGAGAGGTTATCCCACAGGTTATTCTTATGTATTATATAGCTATCACTTTTCAGTTTTATGGTGTAGTGGGGTGGCTAGAGGTAAGTATCTGAAACTGTTGACCTGTGCTGCAGTAGCCTTGATTCTTGAAGATGATTGTATAACAATATTGCTTTTACAATGTGATTTTGTGACTGTGAAATCCTTGTGTCTGATGTTTGTTTTACCCAGGGTATGGAAAAATGAGTAAAAAATGATAATAAATAAATAAATAATAGGGTAGACAAAGGATAAAATAAATTGGGGAAATTGAAATACTAGTGGTCAGTGAGAGGGAGGGGTAAGGAGTATTGGATGCATGAGCTTTTCTTTTATCCTTTTATTTCTTTTTCTGGAGTGTTTCAAATGTTCTAAAAATGATCACAGTGATGAATACACAACTGCGTGATAATATTGTAAGTCACTTGTATACACTTATACACTCATATACACACTGTATGTGTGTGATGATTTCTCAATAAAAATATTTTTAAAAGGGAAAGAATACACTAAAAATTAAATCTCCTTTCAACTCTAGAATACCTGCTAGAGGTAAACATATTTATTTTTATATAAGACACCTACAAGTATTCACATATCACCCATGTTTAATAGAAAAATAAACTTTATTTCCAAAGTCATACAAAAGTCTTATATGCAAATTGTTTTTAAAAGGAGAATGGAAGTAATGTTGTAGATAATGTTGCACATGAAATAACAGAATTCATGGAAGCATTTTCAAGGTGGAGAACATAGCATTTGTTTTGGTGTTAGGAAGAAATAAACACACTGACACTTGTAGGTAGTGTAAAGTACACTCAGAGAGACAAAATCAAAATGTTAGGCAAAGCAAGCAGAAGAAAAACACTTCTAATATTTTGGTACAACAGTGACTAGGCTAATTTTGTTGGAATTAACAGTGGGTTAATTTGAGAGTTGTGAAATGTAACTCAGGGTCCTAGAAAGCCTTGATGAACAGACTAAAGAGTGTAGAAATATTTTATGTTGTATTGAATGAATACAGAAAATATATTGAAGTTCTTTGAAAGATTACATTATGCACACATTCTATATGATAACTTCTGGATAAAACTAAGGCAGGAACCTACCACAAAAGTCTAAGAAGAAAGTAGCCAAAACCTGAAATAAGTAGGTGACAAAGAAATTAAAAACAAGTTTAATGAGAGATATTTCCAGGTAGATTTAGAGAGATGTTGAGGAGAGAATATACCAAACCTTTTATTACCTTAATGGTAATAAAACACAAATATTTGCAATTTATTACAATAAGGTAGAACTAAGGTTCATCATGCCAGTGGGTTGAGAATGAGTTTGACCTCCTTTATGCTGATAGCTGTTCTGGATGTTGAAAATCTAAATGCATTCAGAATGTGCCCAAGGACTTCTGAAGGGCACCACTAGGAAGAACTCTACACAGACTGTCACTGATGCCACCTTTGGGGACCAAGTACTCTTCTATGTGCAACGAATGCAAAGATGATAATCAGCCATGCTCCTTATTGAGTGTTTTCAGATAATAAACCCTGCAAATACTAGTTTTATAAAGAATGGACTATGTGCTTAACAACTCCATTTCTGCTTCAGGAATGCATGCATGTTTAAGATTTTGAAGGTAGTCAGACTTGTGTGCTCAACCAGGTGCTATTGTTTATTTAAGTAATGCTTAAGCAATGTCAAAAAATGTCAATTAACATTAGTGAAACTATAAAAATTATGTAAATAGCAAGGCCTTACAGGAATGAACATTATTGTAGAGAGTTTGTAATAATGATGCACCATAAATGAGAACCTTTTAGAGAAAGCAATTCTAATAGAAGTGTTTAAGCTGTGGAAGCATTTCAACATGAGGGACAAGACCAATATGAGATAAAATGGCCAGGCAAGGCATCATGGGAGAGCTAGGCACCCCCAAGAGTTGTTGGTATTCAGAGCCTGAGCAGAGATCCCAAAGGGGAAACACCAGAATTAAAATCAAGAGGTTCCCAGCATGAGTGTGAGCTGTCAGCAGATGGGGAAGTAGGAAGTAAGCAAGAGGTAGGAATCATTCAGGAGTACTGTGTGCTATTCTTTGCCTCTGTTTCCTTGGACAGTTAATTAACATTTCTGCCTCAGTCTGTTCCTCTGTCAAAGCAGCATGCCCAGATCCCAAATGAGTCCTCTCCAAGTGCTGGGAATGTAGGGCACAGTGGCTCTCAAAAGGTAGACTCTGGTGGCCTCCCTCAGGGGCACAGTGTGGTGGTTCAGGTGCTAAGGGCTGTTGTCACAGATCCAATACAGTGGCCAGGTGCTCCTCCTTGGCCACCTGCTCCTCCTTGCAGAAGCAGGTAAACTTTTCCAATGCAGCTCACAGAGATGTGTCTCTACAGGCCACAGCACTCAGCACCAGCTGCAGCAAACTGTCCACCATGCTGGACACCTGCCTGTTGGGCTAAAAACTCTTCCTGCAGAAGCAGCCAAGGCACTGCAGACAAGCACAGTTGCACTTCTGGGCACTGTCTGCCTTCTTTCAGAACTCAGATGTACCTGAGGCAGAAACTGTGGCTGCAGTCAATAGTAATGGGGTCCTGCCTGAAAATCCAGACAGAAGACCTCTTCCTGCAGCCAGTCCCTTGGCAGCCTGGGGGCCAGGCTTGCCCAACATCACCTGGCCCCACTGATAGCAGCATTGCCTTTCCTTGGTTACCCCAATATCTCCTCTTGTGGTCTGACACACAAGGGGAGGAATCCACAGTTTCAGGAGAAGTAAGCATGGGATGGGTTTTTGCACCGGCTCAGATTCAAGTCCAAATAAGCCCACCCTGTGAAACACTTTATTTTAGACATGCTCAACCACAAATATAAAGTAAACATTCTAATACCCCTCAATATACAGGAAAGTGAATATTGCTAATTGGAATTCCTCTTATTGGACCTAATGGAAATTATAATCACCTATTTCCATTTGTGAATAACTTTGGAGAACATTTTATGTCTTCCTTTCCATTATTTGCTCAAGTATCCCTGGAATGTCCCTTCCTCATACTCAAAATTAATTTTTCTTTTTAACTTTTTTATTGTATAATATAATATATAAACAAAGAAAAGAAGGAAAAGATATAATAGCTTTCAAAGCACTCTTTAACAAGTAATTAAGGGCAGATGCCAGGGTTTGTCATGGAGTATGATATCATCATCCAGATAAAAATCATTTTCTGTAATCTTTTTCGAAAACCTCTACTTTCTATCTTCAATTCATTACTTCATCATAAAGAAATGAGACAATGTATAAAGGGGAGATGACAGAATGCATGTGTATAATGATAAGATTTTGCCCCAGGAATAATTCATTACATGTAAATTAATATTTGGTCCAGGTGGCAAAGATACTAAAACAAATACACATGTACTGTGATTGTTGCAAAATACATTTAGGCCAAGACACCCTCAAGAAGGAATAATTCAAGTAGAGGCATTTCCTGCTATACCTATAGAACCAGGGAGGCTGAGACAGACATAGAAGGAAGAATATGGTTTGGCAGAGAGGATGCCTTTGCTGTATGGCAGACTGAATCAGGATGGTCATTAAGAAAGTAGAAAAGTACAAAGGTTTCATCTGAGTAAAATGTAATTTCAATAGTAATGTGTTCAAAATTGATAGATGGACAAACCTGAAGCAATTCATTTAATCCTTACCTTCTTCAATCAGCACAAGTTTGGTGGTACCAAGTACAGAGGGCACAGTGGTGAGCAAAATGGATGTGGCTGTGTTTCTCAAGGAGCCTTAGCATTAACGGGGAGAGGTCAACATCTCATGAGGCAAATACATAATTACAAACTAATTACTGGGAAAAATGAAATACAGCAATGCTGTGGGACTATACAAGGGGATCTCACACTAGTCTGCAGCATTAGGGACAGGGTCTTGGAAGTTTTTAAACCAATATCTGAAGGATAAGTAGAGCTGGCAAGCAGGAAGTGAATCTTTGGCAGGGCTGCTCAGCTAGAGGGCACTGAATGCAGAGTGGAATGAGGCAGAAGGGAGTAGTGTGCACCCAGATACTGGGAGAAGGCCAGGTAGGCTGGCTGAAGTGCTGGACAACTGTGAGCAGATAAAATTTCTGAAAGGAGTGGGGCCACATAACTCATGTCAGGAATCTCATGTAAGTTTCAGGGGTCCTTACTGTAAGGAGAAAGACTTGGCATAGAGCTTTGACAGTGAGCAAGGTCTAAAGGTTAGACAAAAAATTAAAACTGATAGATTGTTTAAGAACACACATAGATAGGTAGGAGCAAAACATTAAAACCATGAAGAGAGCAAAAGGCAGTGGGCTAAACAACAGGAAAGCAGAACCTGGTTCCAGGCTGAATGTTATAGTTCTTGCTGGCTGAGAGGATTTAGACAATTTCATCCTTCTGTGCCTCATTTCTTCTGACACACAATTAGGACAGTGTTTATGCCATATCTATAGGGATGTTTAGAGGATTCAATAAGCTAGCAGATGTTGCATGATTCAGATAAGTCCTGGCCTGTAGTGCATAAATAAAGAAAATGGAAAAAATAGCAAAACTGAGAACAATACTGAGACAGAATGGAAGCTGTGTTAGAACAGGGTATTTTGACCACTTTATTCAATGCGTGTCTCCAGTACCTTGAATATTACCTGGCACATACAGAGAATCAATAAATAATAGCTGAATAAGTAAAGTAATGAATGAATGAGTGGAATCAGTACAGTTTAGCATATGAGGATGACAGAGGGCAGAATTTTAAAGAAGACCATATTCAATTAAATTCAATAATAGGATCTGAATTTTCTTGTTTAAAATATGATCTTGCTTTATCTCCCTATGATTCTGGCTAATGCTGGAACTTTTTTTCTATTTTATAATTATTTAACTTAAGAAATGTGTCAGTTTGCTAATGCTGCCAGAATACAATATACCAGAATTGGATTTGCTTGTATAAAAGAGATTCATTAAGGGGTGTGGCCAAGATGGCAGCTTAGCAATGTGCGTGTTTTAGTTCGTCCTCCAGAGCAACTACTAAATAACCAGAAACAATACAGAGCAGCTCCCTGAGCCACGTCAGTGACCAGATACACAGCATACCCCAGTCTTGACCAGCTGGACTGGTTGTGAGCCTCCCCAGAAAGGTGTTCCCCAAGCTGTGGTGGCAGGTACCCCTCCCCCTACAGGCTGCTTCCCAGAGGGGAAAGGAAAGAGACTTTAACAGCAGCAGGGGCTAAGTCCAACCAAACACCAATTATGGCATTAATTAACAAATTCTGACTACTAAAAATAAGCCCCCAGCTCAGGTGAAACTGGTCAAGGCAGAGGCTGCTGATTGGGCTAACAGAAAAAGATGAAAGGGGAGGAAATGGAGGTTTTAGTGGCTGTGTTTCTATGGAGGATTGGCTGCCTCTGGATTCAGCAGTGGGACTTCTCGGGCTGCAACTGCCCCAGGCATAGGCAGAAATGGGCTGCTTTCTGGGCTTATCTCCCACCTGTGCCTTCCCCAGGGGAGGGGTGAAGCGCAACTCAGGTGGAATCCCTCCATCAAGGAATTCAGACACCAGGGCTTGGCAATTTGAAGCCATTAAAACCAGACTACAATCTCTCCTGTGTCTCCACCCAGCCCCCAGCAGGCATAGTCTTCCAAAGTTAAATGTACTATATTATCTTATGTTGGTGGGCCCTACAGGCAGACAAGCACCACATACTGGGCAGGATAAGAAAAACAGAGCCCAGAGACTTTTTAGGAAAGTCTTTTAACCTTCTGGGTCTCACCCTCAGGGAAAACTGACACAGGTGACTCCTTCCGCCGGATAGGAGGCCAGTTTAGTTTGGGAAAACTTGGCTGGAGTCTATAATACCTACATAGACCCTCCTAAGGGTGTGGGGGCAGAAGGTACCATACAGGCAGGGCAAGAAAGAAGAAAACAAGAACCGAAAAATTATCCTCTGTTAAACAAAACCTAAGCTAGAGGTCCAGAAAAAGTTGAACTGAATGTCAAAAAACAGATAGACAACAAATTCATCCAGCAAGAAAACCCTAGGTAAGAGAAGTAAAAGCAATCTCCAGAATAAACTAATTAAGGTAATTAAATGTCTAGACACCTGGAAAAAAATAACAAATCACACAAGGAAAATTGAAGATATGGCCCAGTCAAAGGAACAATCCAGCAATTCAAATGAGATACAACAGCTGAAACAATTAATTCAGAATATACAAAGAGACATGGAAAACCTCATCAAAAACCAAATCAATGAACTGAGGGAGGAGATGAAGAAGGCAAGGAATGAACAAAAAGAAGAAATTGAAAGTCTGAAAAAACAAATCATAGAACTTATGGGAATGAAAGGCACAGTAGAAGTGATGAAAAAAAAATGGAAACCTACAATGGTAGATTTTGAGAGACAGAGGATAGGATAGTAAACTGGAGGATGGAACATCTGAAATACAAAAAGAAACAGAAACCATATGGAAAAATGGAAAAATATGAGCAGGGACTCAGGGAATTGAATGATAATATGAAGTGCACAAATATACATTTTGTGGGTGTCCCAGAAGGAGAAGAGAAGGGAAAAGGAGGAGAAAAACTAATGGAATAAATTATCACTGAAAATTTCCCAACTCTTATGAAAGACCTAAAATTACAGCTCCAAGAAGTGCAGCATACCCCAAACAGAATAGATCCAAATAGACGTTCTACAAGACACTTACTAATCAGAATGTCAGAGGCCAAAGAGAAAGAGAGGATCTTGAAAGCAGCAAGAGAAAAACAATCCATCACATACAAGGGAAACCCAATAAGACTATGTGTAGATTTCTCAGCAGAAACCATGGAGGCAAGAAGACAGTGGGATGATATATTTAAATTACTAAAAGAGAAAAACTGCCAACCAAGAATTCTATACCCAGCAAAATTGTCCTTCAAAAATGAGGGAGAAAGTAAAACATTTTCAGATAAAAAATCACTGAGAGAATTTGTGACCAAGAGACCAGCTCTGCAAGAAATACTAAAGGTAGCACTAGAGACAGATATGAAAACACAAAAGAAAGAGGTGTGGAGAAGAGAGTAGAAAGAAGGAAAATTAGATGTGACATATAAAATCCAAAAGGCAAAATTGTAGAAGAAAGTACTACCTGTAAAGTAATAACACTAAATGTTAATGGATTGAACTCCCCAATCAAATGACATAGACTGGCAGGATGGATTAAAAAACAGGATCCTTCTATATGCTGTCTACAGGAAACACATCTTAGACCCAAAGATAAACATAGGTTGAAAGTGAAAGGTTGGGAAAAGATATTTCATGCAAATAACAACCAGAAAAGAGCAGGAGTAGCTATACTAATATCCAACTAAATAGACTTCAATTGTAAAACAGTTAAAAGAGACAAAGAAGGATACTATCTACTAACAAAAGGAATAATTCAGCATGAAGTCATAACAATCATAAATATTTATGCACCCAGCAAGAATGCTCCAAAATACATGAGGCAAACACTGAAAAGGGAAATAGACACATCTACCTTAATAGTTGGAGACTTCAATTCCCCACTCTCATCAATGGACAGAACATCTAGACAGAGGATCAATAAAGAAACAGAGAATTTGAATATTACAATAAATGAGCTACACTTAACAGACGTTTATAGGACATTACACTCCACAACAGCAGGATGCACATTTTCCTCAAGTGCTCATGGATCATTCTCAAAGATAGACCATATGCTGGGTCACAAAGCAAGTCTTAACAAATTTAAAAAGATTGAAATCATACACAACACTTTCTCAGATCATAAAGGAATGAACTCGGAAATCAATAATAAGCAGAGTACCAGAAAATTCACAAATACATGGAGGCTCAACAACACACTCTTAAACAACCAGTGGATCAAGGAAGAAATTACAAGAAATCAGTAAATATCTTGAGGCAAATGAAAATGCAAATGCAATGTATCAAAACTTATGGGATACAGAAAAGGCAGTGCTGAGAGGGAAATTTATTGCCCTAAATGCCTATATCAAAAAAGAAGAAAGGACAAAAATTCAGGAATTAAATGTCCACTTGGAAGAACTGGAGAAAGAACAGCAAACTAACCCCAAAGCAAGCAAAAGGAAAGAAATAACAAAGATTAGAGCAGAAATTAATGAAACTGAGAACATGAAAACAATTGAGAAAATCAATAAAGCCAGAGGCTGGTTGTATGAGTAAATCAATAAGATTGATGGGCCCTTAGCAAGATGGACAAAAAGAAGAAGAGAGAGGATGCAAATAAATAAGATCAGAAATGGAAGAGGAGACATAACCACTGACCCCACAGAAATTAAGGAGGTAATAACAGGATACTATGAACAACTTTATGCTAATAAAGACAACAATGTAGATGAAATGGACAACTTCCTAGAAAGGCATGACCAACCAACTTGACTCAAGAAGAAATAGATGAACTCAACAAACCAGTTACAAGTAAAGAAATTGAATCAGTCATTACAAAGCTTCCCAAAAAGAAAAGTCCAGGACCAGTCGGCTTCATATGTGAATTCTACCAAACATTCCAGAAAGAATTAGTACGTATCCTGCTCAAACTTTTCAAAAAAATCGAAGTGGAGGGAAAACTACCTAATTCATTCTATGAAGCCAACATCACCCTCATACCAAAACCAGGCAAAGATATTACAAAAAAAAGAAAACTACAGACCAATCTCTCTAATAAATATAGATGCAAAAATCCTCAATAAAATTCTACCAAATTGTATCCAACAACACATTAAAAGAATTATACATCATGACCAAGTAGGATTCATCCCAGGTATGCAAGGATGGTTCAACATAAGAAAATCAATTAATGTAATACACCATATCAACAAATCAAAGCAGAAAAATCACATGATCATCTCAATTGATGCAGAGAAGGCATTTGACAAGATTCAACATCCTTTCCTGTTGAAAACACTTCAAAGGATAGGAATACAAGGGAACTTCCTTAAAATGATAGAGGGAATATATGAAAAACCCACAGCTAATATCATCCTCAATGGGGAAAAATTGAAAACTTTCCCTCTAAGATCAGGAACAAGACAAGGATGTCCATTATCACCACTATTATTCAACATTGTGTTGGAGGTTCTAGCCAGAGCAATTAGGCAAGAAAAAGAAATACAAGGCATCAAAATTGGAAAGGAAGAAGTAAAACTATCACTGTTTGCAGACGATATGATACTATACGTCGAAAACCCGGAAAAATCCACAACAACACTACTAGAGCTAATAAATGAGTACAGCAAAGTAGCAGGTTACAAGATCAACATTCAAAAATCTGTAGCATTTCTATACACTAGTAATGAACAAGCTGAGGCGGAAATCAAGAAACGAATCCCATTTACAATTGCAACTAAAAGAATAAAATACCTAGGAATAAATTTAACCAAAGAGACAAAAAACCTATATAAAGAAAACTACAAAAAACTGTTAAAAGAAATCACAGAAGACCTAAATAGATGGAAGGGCATACCGTGTTCATGGATTGGAAGACTAAATATAGTTAAGATGTCAATCCTACCTAAATTGATTTACAGATTCAATGCAATACCAATCAAAATCCCAACAACTTATTTTTCAGAAATAGAAAAACCAATAAGCAAATTTATCTGGAAGGGCAGGGTGCCCCGAATTGCTAAAAACATCTTGAGGGAAAAAAACGAAGCTGGCGGTCTCGCGCTGCCTGACTTTAAGGCATATTATGAAGCCACAGTGGTCAAAACAGCATGGTATTGGCATAAAGATAGATATATCGACCAATGGAATCGAATAGAGTGCTCAGATATAGACCCTCTCATCTATGGACATTTGATCTTTGATAAGGCAGTCAAGCCAACTCACCTGGGACAGAACAGTCTCTTCAATAAATGGTGCCTAGAGAACTGGATATCCATATGCAAAAGAATGAAAGAAGACCCATCTCTCACACCCTATACAAAAGTTAACTCAAAATGGATCAAAGATCTAAACATTAGGTCTAAGACCATAAAACAGTTAGAGGAGGCGGGCCGCGGTGGCTCAGCGGGCAAAGTGCTTGCCTGCTATGCCGGAGGACCTCGGTTCGATTCCCGGCCCCAGCCCATGTAACAAAAACGGAGAAACAGAATACAATAAAACAAGAAAATGTTTAAAAATGTTTCCCTTTCTTCCTTCCTTCCTTCCTTCTATCCTTCCTTCCTTCTCTCTGTCTTTAAAAAAAAAAAAACAGTTAGAGGAAAATGTTGGGAGATATCTTATGGATCTTACAACTGGAGGCGGTTTTATGGACCTTAAACCTAAAGCAAGAACACTGAAGAAGGAAATAAATAAATGGGAGCTCCTCAAAATTAAACACTTTTGTGCATCAAAGAACTTCATCAAGAAAGTAGAAAGACAGCCTACACAATGGGAGACAATATTTGGAAACGACATATCAGATAAAGGTCTAGTATCCAGAATTTATAAAGAGATTGTTCAACTCAACAACAAAAAGACAGCCAACCCAATTACAAAATGGGAAAAAGACTTAAACAGACACCTACCAGAAGAAGAAATACGGATGGCCAAGAGGCACATGAAGAGATGCTCAATGTCTCTGGCCATTAGAGAAATGCAAATCAAAACCACAATGAGATATCATCTCACACCCACCAGAATGGCCATTATCAACAAAACAGAAAATGACAAGTGCTGGAGAGGATGCAGAGAAAGAGGCACACTAATCCACTGTTGGTGGGAATGTCAAAGGGTGCAACCACTGTGGAAGGCAGTTTGGCGGTTCCTCAAAAAGCTGAATATAGAATTGCCATACGACCCAGCAATACCATTGCTGGGAATCTACTCAAAGGACTTAAGGGCAAAGACACAAACGGACATTTGCACACCAATGTTTATAGCAGCGTTATTTACAATTGCAAAGAGATGGAAACAGCCGAAATCTCCATCAACAGAAGAGTGGCTAAACAAACTGTGGTATATACATACGATGGAATATTATTCAGCTTTAAGACAGGATAAACTTATGAAGCATGTAATAACATGGATGGACCTAGAGAACATTATGCTGAGTGAGTCTAGCCAAAAACTAAAGGACAAATACTGTATGGTCCCACTGATGTGAACAGACATTCGAGAATAAATTTGGAATATGTCATTGGTAACAGAGTCCAGCAGGAGGTAGAACCAGGGTAAGATAATGGGCAATTGGAGTTGAAGGGATACAGACAGTGTAACAGGACTAGATACAAAAACTCAAAAATGGACAGCACAATAATACCTAATTGTAAAGTAATCTTGTTAAAACATTGAATGAAGCTGCATCTGAGCT
The DNA here is from genome assembly GCF_023851605.1 of Tamandua tetradactyla. Classification (NCBI taxonomy): domain Eukaryota; kingdom Metazoa; phylum Chordata; class Mammalia; order Pilosa; family Myrmecophagidae; genus Tamandua; species Tamandua tetradactyla. The sequence goes on along the minus strand of NC_135335.1, from coordinate 16,544,971 downwards.
ATAGGTTTTTGCTTTGTTTTGTTTTGATTTTACTATTATTACTTTTATTTTTGTCTGTATATTAACATTCTATATCTTTTTTGGTTATGTTGCTAGTTCTTCTAAACCGATGCAAATGTACTAAGAAATGATGATCATGCATCTATGTGATGATGTTAAGAATTACTGATTGCATATGTAGAATGGTATGATTTCTAAATGTTGGGTTAATTTCTTTTTTTCCGTTAATTAAAAAAAAAAAAAAGAGAAGGGGTAATTGGAGCTGAAGGGATACAGACTGTACAACGGGACTGGATATAAAAACTCAGAAATGGACAGCACAATACTACCCAATTGTAATGCAATTATGTTAAAACACTGAATGAAGCTGTATGTGAGGCATAGGTTTTTTTTTTCTTTCTATTATTGTTTTCATTCTTATTCTGTTGTCTTTTAATTTCTTTTTCTAAATCGATGCAAATGTACTAAGAAATGATGAATATGCAACTATGTGATGTTATTAAGAATTACTGATTGTACATGTAGAATGGAATGATTTCTAATTGTTTTGTTAATTCTTTTTTTAATTAATAAAAAAAACTTAAAAAAAAAGAAAACTGTAGACCAAACTCTCTAATGAACATAGATGCAAAAATCCTCAACAAAATTCTAGCAAATCGAATCCAGCAACACATTAAAAGAATTATACATCATGACCAAGTTGGATTCATCCCAGATATGCAAGGATGGTTTAATATAAGAAAATCAATTAATGTAATACACCATATCAACAAATCAAAGCAGAAAAATCACATGATCATCTCAATTGATGCAGAGAAGGCATTTGACAAAATTCAACATACTTTCCTGTTGAAAACACTTCAAAGGATAGGGACACAAGGGAACTTCCTTAAAATGGAAAAGGGAATATATGAAAAACCCACAGCTAATATCATCCTCAATGGGAAAATACTGAAAACCTTCCCCCAAAGATCAGAAACAAGACAAGGATATCCACTATCACCACTGTTATTCAACACTGTGTTGGAAGTTCTGGCCAGAGCAATTAGATAAGAAAAAGAAATACAAGGCATCAAAATTGGGAAGGAAGAAGTAAAATTATCACTGTTTGCAGATGATATGATACTATGCATTAAAACCCTGAAAAATCCACAGCAAAACTACTAGAGTTAATAAACAAGTACAGCAAAGTGGCAGGTTACAAGATCAACATTCAAAAATCTGTAGTGATTGTATACACTAGCAATGAACAATCTGAGGGGTAAATCAAGAAATGAATTCCATTTATAATTGCAACTAAAAGAATAAAATACTTAGGAAAAAATTTAACTAAAGAGACAAAAGGTGGGCAGGCCACGGTGGCTCAGCAGGCAAGAATGCTTGCCTGCCATGCCAGAGGACCTGGGTTCGATTCCTGGTGCCTGCCCATGTGAAAAAAAAAAGAGACAAAAGGTCTATAGAAAGAAAACTACAAGAAACTGTTAAAAGAAATCACAGAAGACCTAAATAGATGGAAGGGCATACCGTGTTCATGGATTGGAAGACTAAATATAGTTAAGATGTCAATCCTACCTAAATTGATTTACAGACTCAATGCAATATCAATCAAAATCCCAACAACTTACTTTTCAGAAATAGAAAAACCAATAAGCAAATTTATCTGGAAGGGCAGGGTGCCCCGAATTGCTAAAAGTATCTTGAGGAAAAAAAAACGAAGATGGAGATCTCATGCTGCCTGACTTTAAGGCATATTATGAAGCCACAGTGGTCAAAACAGCATGGTACTGGCATAAAGATACATACATTGAACAATGGAATTGAATAGAATGCTCAGATATAGACCCTCTCATCTATGGACATTTGATCCTTGATCAGGCAGTCAAGCCAACTGACCTGGGACAGAACAGTCTCTTCAATAAATGGTGCCTAGAGAACTGGATATCCATATGCAAAAGAATGGAAGAGCACCCGTATCTCACACCTTATACAAAACTTAACTAAAAATGGATCAAAGATCTAAACATTAGGCCTAAGACCATAAAACAGTTGGAGGAAAATGTAGGGAAATATCTTATAAATCTTATAATTGGAGGTGGTTTATAGACCTTACACCCAAAGCAAGAGCACTGAAGAAGGAAATAAATAAATGGGAACTCCTCAAAATTAAACACTTTTGTGCATCAAAGAACTTCATCAAGAAAGTAGAAAGACAGCCTACACAATGGGAGACAGTATTTGGAAATGACACATCAGATAAAGGTCTAGTATCCAGAATTTATAAAGAGATTGTTCAACTCAACAAGAAAAAGACAGCCAACCCAATTACAAAATGGGAAAAAGACTTGAACAGACACCTATCAGAAGAGGAAATACAAATGGCCAAAAGGCACATGAAGAGATGCTCAATGTCTCTGGCCATTAGAGAAATGCAAATCAAAACCACAATGAGATATCATCTCACACCCACCAGAATGGCCATTGTCAACAAAACAGAAAATGACAAGTGCTGTAGAGGATGTGGAGAAAGAGGCACACTTATCCACTGTTGGTGGGAATGTCAAATGGTGCCACTGCTATGGAAGGCAGTTTGGCAGTTCCTCAAAAAGCTGAATATAGAATTGCCATATGACCCAGCAATACCATTGCTACGTTTCTACTCAGAGGGCATAAGGGCAAAGACACAGACATTTGCACATCAATGTTTATAGTAGCACTATTTACAATTGCAAGGAGATGGAAACAGCCAAAATGTCCATCAACAGATGAGTGGCTAAACAAACTGTGGTATATACATACTATGGAATATTATGCAGCTTTAAGACAGAATAAACTTATGAAGTATGTAACAACATGGATGGACCTTGAGAACATTATGCTGAGTGAGACTAGCCAAAAACAAAACCACAAATGCTGTATGGTTTCACTGATATGAACTGACATTAGTGAATAAACTTGGAATATTTTGTTGGTAACAGAGACCATCAGGAGATAGAAATAGGGTAAAATATTGGGTAATTGGAGCTGAAGGGATACAGACTGTGCAAGAGGGCTGAATATAAAAACTCAGAAATGGACAGCACAATACTACCTAACTGTAATACGATTATGTTAAAACACTGAATGAAGCTGCATGTGAGAATGATAGAGGGAGATGGGCTAGGGGCATAAATGAAATCAGAAAGAAAGATAGATGTTAAAGATTGAGATGGTATAATCTAGGAATGCCTAGATTGTATAATAATAGTGACTAAATGCACAAATTTTAAAAATGTTTTTGCATGAGGAAGAACAAAGGAATGTCATTATTGCAGGGTGCTGAAAATAGATGGTAATTAATATTTTAAAATGTCACCTTATGTGTGAGACTAAAGCAAAAAATGTTTATTTGTTACAAAATTTATATTTTGACTAGTGCATTTCCTAATATAACTTACATAGATAGTTTGATTGAACACCATAAGTACTTGGAATCTCAGGTAGGACATGAGATTTTGTTGGTTTGTCCAGAGCGATGCCCCGATGAATCCCAGAGTGATTTGATCAGTGAGTGGAAAAGTATTTGCAAAGCCCCCTTCGGGGAATGGTGAAATGGGAGAAATGCAACTTCCCCAAGTTGAATTCTTGATATTCTCACAAGCAGTGTGGACAAGCAAAGCTATAGGCTGAGCCCCCAGTCTTGGGGTTTGTTTATATGAAACTTAACCCCACAAAGGATAAGTCAAGTCTACTTAAAATTTAGGCCTAACAGTCATCCCCAAGAGAGCCTCTTTTGTTGCTCAGATGTGGTCTTTCTCTCTCCAGCCAACAGAACAAGCAATCTCACCACCCTCCCTCTGTCTACCTGGGACCTGACTCCCAGGGGTTGGACCTTCCTGTCGATGTGGGACAGAAATCCTAGAATGAGCTGAGACTCAGCATCAAGGGATTGAAAAAAACCCTGGAATGAACTGAGACTTAGCATCAAGGGATTGAGAAAACCTTTTTTACCAAAAGGGGGAAGAGTGAAATGAGACAAAGTGTCAATGTCTGAGAGATTCCAAACAGAGTTGAGAGGTTATCCTGGAGGTTATTCTTATGCATTAAGTAGATATCAGCTTGTTATTCAAGATGTAATGCAGAGGCTGGAGGAACTGCCTGAAAATGTAGAGCTGTGTTCCAGTAGCCATGTTTCTTGAGGATGATTGTATAATGATACAGCTTTCACAATGTGACTGTGTGATTGTGGAAACCTTGTGTCTGATGCTCCTTTTATCTACCTTGTCAACAAATGACTGGAACATATAGAATTAAAATAAATACTAGGGGGAACAAATGCTAAAATAAATTTAGTTTGAAATGCTAGTGATCAATGAAAGTGAGGAATAAGGGGTATGGTAGGTATAATCTTTTTTTCTTTCCTGTGTTCATTTTATTTCTTTTCCTATTGTCTTTTTATTTCTTTTTCTGAATTAATACAAATTTTCTAAGAAATGATGAATATGCAACTAAGTGATGATGTTGTGAATTACTGATTATATATATTGATGTTTTATTTGGTTTGTTAATTTTTTAATTAATAAATATATCTAAAAAATGAAAACAAAAAAATAAGGAATAGGGGGAACAAATGTAAAATAAATTTAGTTTGAAATACTAGTGATAATTGAAAGTGAAGGGTGAGGGGTATGGTATGTATAATCTTTTTTTCTGTCTTTTTTTTCTCCATTATCATTTTATTTCTTTTTTTGTTGTCTTTTTATTTCTTTTTCTGAATTGATGCAAATGTTCTAAGAAATGATGAATATGCAACTATGTGAGGATACTGAGAATTACTGAATATATATGTAGAATGGAATTATATGTTAATGTTTTTGTTTGTTCTTTTTTCAATTAATAAATAAATTTAAAAAAGAGATTCATTAAGTTACAAGCTACAGTTTTAAGCCTGTGAATATGTTCAAATTAAGACACCAAAAAGGAGCATATCTTCTCAGAAGGAACACCAATTTTCTCTGTCCTGGGTTTCCTTTTCATATGGGAAAGCACATGGTGACATCTGTTGTCATTCCCATCCAACTTCTGGTTTCAAACAACTCTCAGCTTCTGGCCTCTTCTAGAGCTACTGGCATCTTCTGCATCTCTAAATGTCTGTGTCTGTGTCAACTCTCCAAACATCTTAATTCTCTTTGTGTGGACTCTTGTAAGGACTATAATAAACTAATTAAGACCTGCCTTGAATGGACATCATATCTCAATCTAATCAAAAGATCACAACTACAATTGTGTGTGTCACATCACCATGGAAACAACCTAATCAAAAGATCCCTCCCTAATAATAAATCTGTCCCCACAGTATTGGGTTAGGACTAAAAACCATGGCAGTTTTGGGATACATAACAGTTTCAAACCAGCAAAAGACATAATAGGGCAATATATTTGTTCGAATTTATGTTTGACTTGCTAACACAGATAACTTGCTTTGAGATTTCCTAGTGCCTGGTAAGCTAAGGTAAGGTCACACTGGCTTATGGTAAAGGGGACATTGATGTGGGAGTGTGACATCACATGGCATACATCTTGTCTTTTTGGTTCTGGCATTTATGAGTTGAAAGCCTTTTTTTTCTCTCTGGCATTGGTAGGGTAGGCCAGAGATTTATACCATTGTAATTTGTAAAACAAATTTTCCTACGTCATATCCATGCAGATAATAATGGACTTGAGTAAAACTATATTTCATTGTACTTATAAATGGATAAGTGAATTAATCTCCAGGCACTTTTTTGTTTCATAAGGATGGTCCAATTTACATTTGCATTTTCTCATGGTCTTTCTTCTGGGATAAATAAAACATCTTTTTGTTGGTCCTCATATTACCACATTTTGATGCACCCACTATTTTAATCTTTACCTTAATGCCATCCTTTAACTCCTCTAATAGTTTACATATTTCCAAATCATTTAGCTAACTGTACCCACTGCTCTAATATTCCTGTCCTTTGTACATTTCCTTCTTTGAGCTAATATCAATTCCCTGAATTCCAGAATTCTCCAACATCTGTCCATTCTTCCTTGTTCTTGTTCTCTAACTTCTTGGACATTACATCTTTGAGTTCCTGAAACCAATTCTTCATGACAGACAATCTTTCTTTTCTTCCCTGAACTTTTCTCACAGAAGGCCTGAGCTCTGTGTGGTCATGCATCTTCCCTCAGTGTCAGGGATTCACAATCTTCTTAGCCCATGGCTTAGCCTTCCCTGCCAAAATAGCCCCCTACCCCATAAAAAAGAAGGGAAAATATTCAGAACAAACCCGAAATTCAACAGCCACTGACTCAGCATTTTCCCTCCCTGCTTCTGGTTCTTAGGACCTCTATTTTCATTTAAGCAACATGCATTTTTATCCTTTTCCCTTTTCTCAAGAGCCTATGTTGATAGATTCAGTGGGCTGAGGTTATTTAATTGTCCCTGTGGGCTCAGCCTCCTCTTTGGGTAAAGAGCTTATGCATCTGCCCACATATCTGTATTTATAATGGAGTGTGCTTAAATGGAAGAATTTCAGAGAGAAATATTAAAGCAGAGACAGTTTCTAGTAACTGCAGGAGAACCACAAGTCTCTAAGAAATATGTCAGAAATAATGCTGGCCCTTGGCCTGCAACCCATGCATATGAACTCTAATCAATATCTGTGTATGTTAAGAAGGTGTATTTATATAATAATTTTATGTTTAAAATTGATTTATTGCAAGATATTCTGTTTCATAACTTAGCCTACTCAAGGGCAAGAATGGATTCTGTTCATGGTTTTAATCTCACATTCCCTTCATCTTGGGTCTATATAGAGTAAAAACTCATTATAGCTTCTGGAATAAATTAATAAATACAATACTTCATTTGAGATTAACAATCACTTTCTGAAAAGGTTGGTGTAAACCCTATCTGTATTGTAAACATGAGAAGCTTGAGGCTCAACCAAATGTGCTAGCAAAAACATATCTGTTATTATAGTACCAGATCTGTTCACTGACACTTGTGTCTATTCCATCATTCAATAGACCATTTTAGAAGCCAGGCATCATTTGAATAGCTCAAGACACAGAGCTAAATAAATGGAAAAACCTAGAGCTCATAGTCCAGCTATAGGGAAGAATTGGCATATGGACAAAATCATAAAAAAGGGGGCACAGGGCAGGACATCATAGCTAAGCAGACAGAGTTCCCACCTGCCATGCTGGAGACCTGGGTTTGATTCTCAGGGCCTGCCCATAAAAAAAATAGGACAAATTTTTACTAGAAACACAAACAAGTACATCAGGAACTGCCAGAGGGGACAGTGCATGTGAATATGGGGAAGGAAGGATCTGAGAAAGTTCACAGTGGAAATGTTATTTGAAAATAGTGTACATACAAGGCCTGGAATTACCAGCCCTGCCTCTGCAGTTTTAATGGAACCCAGACAGAATAAACATCTGTGCAAAGCTCAGGAGCAGACAAAAGGTGATACGTTTTGGAACTTCCAGTATTTTGATGAGGCTATAGCTTAGCTGGTGAATGAAATACACTAGATTATAAACTATAATTTTTTAATACCTATTTTTATAGATATAAAAATATCTATAAAAATAGATATTTTTCATAAGCAATGGGTACCAGTGATAATTTTCAACAATTATTATCATGGGATATAATATTCAGGTCCTATTCTGTTTTCAAATGATCATTGGCATTGAAGTCCCATATATTATTGTGAATTAGAGGCTTTGTCTATCATTGCAGACTTTCTATGTAACTGGCAGGAAATGGGACTGCAGAGTTGTGGGCTTTTCTGTCAATCTTTACAGCCAGCCAAAATAAAACTTCATATGATTCCATATGATAAGTATAAAAACAGACTCACTAGGCTTCTCAGGCTACTCCTCCAAATAAGGCCTCAAAAGTTTCTGTGATGACTTTTCAGAGATATCTGAACCCTCTATTCTATCTCTAGTCTATTTAAAGTGCATAGGATTTATCCAGGTATATACAGTTTCAAAGAACCACAACTAATGGTCTACTATGGGATTCAGTGTTTGATATTGTGTTATTATTTATATCAGTTTTTTTTTTCTGAAATTAGTCTTGCATGTGGTAGATTAGTATGCCATAGAATAATTTAATTAAGGCAGTCCCAGGGCTTGTTTTCTTTTCTTTTTTTTTTTCATTAACGGAAAGAAAAAAAAAGAAATTAACACAACATTTAGAAATCATACCATTCTACATATGCACTCAGTAATTCTTAACATCATCACATAGATGCATGATCATTGTTTCTTAGTACATTTGCATCGGTTTAGAGGAACTAGCAACACAACAGAAAAAGATATAAAATGTTAATATAAAGAAAAGAAATAAAAGTAGTAATAATAGTAAAAAACAACAACAACAAACAAACCAACAAGCAAACAAAAACAAAAAAACCCTATAACTCAGATGCAGCTTCATTCAGTATTTTAACATGATTACTTTACAATTAGGTATTATTGTGCTGTCCATTTTTGAGTTTTTGTATCTAGTCCTGTTGCACAGTCTGTATCCCTTCAGCTTCAATTACCCATTGTCTTACCCTGTTTCTAACTTCTGCTGAACTCTGTTACCAATGACATATTTCAAGTTTATTCTCGAATGTCCGTTCACATCAGTGGGACCATACAGTATTTGTCCTTTAGTTTTTGGCTAGACTCACTCAGCATAATGTTCTCTAGGTCCATCCATGTTATTACATGCTTCATAAGTTTATCCTGTCTTAAAGCTGAATAATATTCCATCGTATGTATATACCAGTTTGTTTAGCCACTCTTCTGTTGATGGAGATTTCGGCTGTTTCCATCTCTTTGCAATTGTAAATAACGCTGCTATAAACATTGGTGTGCAAATGTCCGTTTGTGTCTTTGCCCTTAAGTCCTTTGAGTAGATACCTAGCAATGGTATTGCTGGGTCATATGGCAATTCTATATTCAGCTTTTTGAGGAACCGCCAAACTGCCTTCCACAGTGGTTGCACCCTTTGACATTCCCACCAACAGTGGATTAGTGTGCCTCTTTCTCTGCATCCTCTCCAGCACTTGTCATTTTCTGTTTTGTTGATAATGGCCATTCTGGTGGGTGTGAGATGATATCTCATTGTGGTTTTGATTTGCATTTCTCTAATGGCCAGAGACATTGAGCATCTCTTCATGTGCCTCTTGGCCATCCGTATTTCTTCTTCTGGTAGGTGTCTGTTTAAGTCTTTTTCCCATTTTGTAATTGGGTTGGCTGTCTTTTTGTTGTTGAGTTGAACAATCTCTTTATAAATTCTGGATACTAGACCTTTATCTGATATGTCGTTTCCAAATATTGTCTCCCATTGTGTAGGCTGTCTTTCTACTTTCTTGATGAAGTTCTTTGATGCACAAAAGTGTTTAATTTTGAGGAGCTCCCATTTATTTATTTCCTTCTTCAGTGTTCTTGCTTTAGGTTTAAGGTCCATAAAACCGCCTCCAGTTGTAAGATCCATAAGATATCTCCCAACATTTTCCTCTAACTGTTTTATGGTCTTAGACCTAATGTTTAGATCTTTGATCCATTTTGAGTTAACTTTTGTATAGGGTGTGAGAGATGGGTCTTCTTTCATTCTTTTGCATATGGATATCCAGTTCTCTAGGCACCATTTATTGAAGAGACTGTTCTGTCCCAGGTGAGTTGGCTTGACTGCCTTATCAAAGATCAAATGTCCATAGATGAGAGGGTCTATATCTGAGCACTCTATTCGATTCCATTGGTCGATATATCTATCTTTATGCCAATACCATGCTGTTTTGACCACTGTGGCTTCATAATATGCCTTAAAGTCAGGCAGCACGAGACCTCCAGCTTCGTTTTTTCCCCTCAAGATGTTTTTAGCAATTCGGGGCACCCTGCCCTTCCAGATAAATTTGCTTATTGGTTTTTCTATTTCTGAAAAATAAGTTGTTGGGATTTTGATTGGTATTGCATTGAATCTGTAAATCAATTTAGGTAGGATTGACATCTTGACTATATTTAGTCTTCCAATCCATGAACACGGTATGCCCTTCCATCTATTTAGGTCTTCTGTGATTTCTTTTAACAGTTTCTTGTAGTTTTCTTTATATAGGTTTTTTGTCTCTTTGGTTAAATTTATTCCTAGGTATTTTATTCTTTTAGTTGCGATTGTAAATGGGATTCGTTTCTTGATTTCCGCCTCAGCTTGTTCATTACTAGTGTATAGAAAAGCTACAGATTTTTGAATGTTGATCTTGTAGCCTGCTACTTTTCTGTACTCATTTATTAGCTCTAGTAATTTTGTTGTGGATTTTTCTGGGTTTTCTACATATAGTATCATATCGTCTGCAAACAGTGATAGTTTTACTTCTTCCTTTCCAATTTTGATGCCTTGTATTTCTTTTTCTTGCCTAATTGCTCTGGCTAGAACTTCCAACACAATGTTGAATAATAGTGGTGATAGTGGACATCCTTGTCTTGTTCCTGATCTTAGGGGGAAAGTTTTCAATTTTTCCCCATTGAGGATGATATTAGCTGTGGGTTTTTCATATATTCCCTCTATCATTTTAAGGAAGTTCCCTTGTATTCCTATCTTTTGAAGTGTTTTCAGCAGGAAAGGATGTTGAATCTTGTCAAATGCCTTCTCTGCATCAATTGAGATGATCATGTGATTTTTCTGCTTTGATTTGTTGATATGGTGTATTACATTAATTGATTTTCTTATGTTGAACCATCCTTGCATACCTGGGATGAATCCTACTTGGTCATGATGTATAATTCTTTTAATGTGTTGTTGGATACGATTTGCTAGAATTTTATTGAGAATTTTTGCATCTGTATTCATTAGAGAGATTGGTCTGTAGTTTTCTTTTTTTGTAATATCTTTGCCTGGTTTTGGTATGAGGGTGATGTTGGCTTCATAGAACGAATTAGGTAGTTTTCCCTCCACTTCAATTATGTTGAACAGTTTGAGGAGAGTAGGTACTAATTCTTTCTGGAATGTTTGATAGAATTCACATGTGAAGCCGTCTGGTCCTGGACTTTTCTTTTTAGGGAGCTTTTGAATAGCTAATTCAATCTCTTTACTTGTGATTGGTTTGTTGAGGTCGTCTATTTCTTCTTGAGTCAAAGTTGGTTGTTCATGTCTTTCCAGGAACCTGTCCATTTCTTCTAAATTGTTGTATTTATTAGCGTAAAGTTGTTCATAGTATCCTGTTATTACCTCCTTTATTTCTGTGAGGTCAGTAGTTATGTCTCCTCTTTCATTTCTAATCTTATTTATTTGCATCCTCTCTCTTCTTCTTTTTGTCAATCTTGCTAAGGGCCCATCAATCTTGTTGATTTTCTCATAGAACCAACTTCTGGTCTTATTGATTTTCTATATTGTTTTCATGTTTTCAATTTCATTTATTTCTGCTCTAATCTTTGTTATTTCTTTCCTTTTGCTTGCTTTGGGATTAGTTTGCTGTTCTTTCTCCAGTTCTTCCAAGTGGACAGTTAATTCCTGCATTTTTGCCTTTTCTTCTTTTCTGATAAAGGCATTTAGGGCAATAAATTTCCCTCTTAGCACTGCCTTTGCTGCGTCCCATAAGTTTTGATATGTTGTGTTTTCATTTTCATTTGCCTCTAGGTATTTACTAATTTCTCTTGCAATTTCTTCTTTGACCCACTTGTTGTTTAAGAGTGTGTTGTTGAGCCTCCATGTATTTATGAATTTTCTGGCACTCCGCCTATTATTGATTTCCAACTTCATTCCTTTATGATCCAAGAAAGTGTTGTGTATGATTTCAATCTTTTTAAATTTGTTAAGACTTGCTTTGTGACCCAGCATATGGTCTATCTTTGAGAATGATCCATGAGCACTTGAGAAAAAGGTGTATCCTGCTGTTGTGGGATTTAATGTCCTATAAATATCTGTTAAGTCTAGCTCCTTTATAGTAATATTCAGATTCTCTATTTCTTTATTGATCCTCTGTCTAGATGTTCTGTCCATTGATGAGAGTGGGGAATTGAAGTCTCCAACTATTATGGTATATGTGTCTATTTCCCTCTTCAGTGTTTGCAGTGTATTCCTCACGTATTTTGGGGCATTCTGGTTCGGTGCGTAAATATTTATGATTGTTATGTCTTCTTGCTTAATTGTTCCTTTTAATAGTATATAGTGTCCTTCTTTGTCTCTTTTAACTGTTTTACATTTGAAGTCTAACTTGTTGGATATTAGTATAGCCACTCCTGCTCTTTTCTGGTTGTTATTTGCATGAAATATCTTTTCCCAACCTTTCACTTTCAATCTATATTTATCTTTGGGTCTAAGATGTGTTTCCTGTAGACAGCATATAGAAGGATCCTGTTTTTTAATCCATTCTGCCAGTCTATGTCTTTTGATTGGGGAATTCAGTCCATTGACATTTAGAGTTATTACTGTTTGGATAATATTTTCCTCTACCATTTTGCCTTTTGTATTATACATATCATATCTGACTTTCCTTCTTTCTACACTCTTCTCCATACCTCTCTCTTCTGTCTTTTCGGTTCTGACTCTAGTGCTTCCTTTAGTATTTCTTGCAGAGCTGGTCTCTTGGTCACAAATTCTCTTAGTGACTTTTTGTCTGAGAATGTTTTAATTTCTCCCTCATTTTTGAAGGACAATTTTGCTGGATATAGGAGTCTTGGGTGGCAGTTTTTCTCTTTTAGTAATTTAAATATATCATCCCACTGTCTTCTAGCTTCCATGGTTTCTGCTGAGAAATCTACACATAGTCTTATTGGGTTTCCCTTGTATGTGATGGATTGTTTTTCTCTCGCTGCTTTCAAGATCCTCTCTTTCTCTTTGACCTCTGACATTCTAACTAGTAAGTGTCTTGGGGAACGCCTATTTGTGTCTAATCTCTTTGGGGTGCGCTGCACTTCTTGGATCTGTAATTTTAGGTCTTTCATAAGAGTTGGGAAATTTTCAGTGATAATTTCTTCCATTAGTTTTTCTCCTCCTTTTCCCTTCTCTTCTCCTTCTGGGATACCCACTACACGTATATTTGTACGGTTCACATTGTCCTTGAGTTCCCTGATACCTTGTTCAAATTTTTCCATTCTTTTCCGGATAGTTTCTGTTTCTTTTTGGAATTCAGATGTTTCACCCTCCAAATCACTAATTCTATCTTCTGTTTCTTTAAATCTGTCGTTGTAGGTATCCATTGTTTTTTCCATCTTTTCTACTTTATCTTTCACTTCCATAAGTTCTGTGATTTGTTTTTTCAGTTTTTCTATTTCTTCTTTATGTTCAGCCCATGTCTTCTTCATGTCCTCCCTCAATTTATCGATTTCGTTTTTGAAGAGGTTTTCCATTTCTGTTCGTATATTCAGCATTAGTTGTTTCAGCTCCTGTATCTCATTTGAACTATTGGTTTCTTCATTTGACTGGGCCGTATGTTCAATTTTCTGAGCGTGATCCGTTATCTTCTGCTGGCGTCTGGGCATTTAGTCAGATTTCCCTGGGTGTTCGACCCCACAGGTTGAAAGATTTTTCTGTGCAATCTCTGGGTTCTGTTTTTCTTATCCTGCCCAGTAGGTGGCGCTCGTGGCACACGTTTGTCTACGGGTTCCACCAGTGAAAGTTGCTGTGGGTCCTTTAACTCTGGAAAATTCTCGCCGTAGGGGAGGTTCGGCAGCCGAAGCGTCTTGGAAGAATGCCAGCCGGCCTGGGGTTCCGAATGCGGGGAGGGTCGCCGGCCGCCGCAGCACGGGAGAGCGTCCGGCCGAATTAGCTAGTCGGCCCGGGGCACCAAGCGTGGCGGGAGGGCGCCAGCTGTCGCAGCCCGGGAGAGTGCACTATTCCCAGCCGACGGGGGAGTCACGTGTTTGGAAGGGATCCCCCGGTCACTGTTCTCCGCAGTCTGGGAATTTCCGACCCAACTATCTCAGTTGTTCCGGGGGGCCTCGTGTGGTGGGGGCACCAGCCGCTGCGGCCTAAGGGGACCGCCTGTCCAATTCTACCAGCTGGCCTGGGAAGGTGGAAGGGAGGGACTCCGGTCGCTTTCCGTCCCACCCAGGAAAGCCCGTGCCCCTTGGTGATCTCACCGGAGCTGGTTCTCCCAGATAGTCAGCCGTTCCAGGATGGGGTACGCCGTCCCTTTGCTCTCCCTCGTGGCTCCGGGAGCTGCTCTGTATTATCTCCACTCCCCCAGTAGCTGTTCTGGAGGAGGAAAGGTGAGGGCGGCAAGGCTGTAGAGGCTGGTGGTGGAGGAGCCGGTGAAGGCGGGGGAAGAGGGCACTGTGGTGGTTCGAGAGCGGCCGGAGCAGGAGGGGGAGGAGAGGGGAGAAGGAGGGCGGGCGGGTCGGCTGCTGCGGGGCGTGGGCGCCGCGCGGCGGGCCGGCGGAGAAAGAGAGGGGAGAAGGAGGGCGGGCGGGTCGGCTGCTGCGGGGCGTGGGCGCCGCGCGGCGGGCCGGCGGAGAAAGAGAGGGGAGAAGGCTATATCAGTTTTTTTAAAAAAATAATGTATTTGCTCTTAGTTGTTACATAATATACCCATACTAAAAATATCCATGAGTTCAAGAGATTTTTAAAAACACAAGAATATTTACATGAAGAAAAAATTAATGACATAATGCAGGTTTTTTCTTCTTTCTATATGATTTAAAGTAAGACAAAGGGGATATTTATTGTATTTATTGGTGGTAGAGTTGGGTGGGGAGCAAATCAGGAAGGAATCTTTCTTTTTTAAAAAAAGTGGACAAATTTTTGAAGTTTACAGGTAAAGAAGGAGATAGAGCCACAGTTGGAGTTTTCAAAAGATAATAAATTGCTCTGAAACCATTATTCATTGATAAATTTATTGGGGAAAGATATTACTACAAAAGGGAATGATGAAAAAAAGGGAATGGTGTGGAATCAGTGACCCTCAGTTCCCCCTAAGACCTCCAAGATGCTATATCCTGAAAGTTCTCCTCACTCACACTCCCAGGAAGTCTTTTCTAACCAACTGCATTTCTTGAATCCTACTGCATCATTTTTGTGATATGAGTTCTCTTCAATGCAAGTGTTAGGTCTCTTGATCATTTGTCTCTTGTTAGCTTCTGAAGTAACTAGCAAACTCATAAATCTTGCATCACACAAATAACTAGCATTTCCTCATTTCCTTTGGTGGTCTTTGAACTTGATTCCACTAATATGGCACTTACATTTCCTATGAATGGGTTTAAAGAAGTGCGTGATTGTGAAAGACAATAAGTTTGAGGCTAAAAGAAGCCTAAATTCAAACACCACTACTCTGATGTAGTACTTCTGTGTCCCTGGTGAGTTACATAAACTTTTCTGTGTATGTTCTCATGGGAGAAATGGGTCATTTCATTGGGCTTATGTGTGATATTAAAGTGTCTGACACCTAATATATACTCAATGAATGTTAGTCCAAATCCCTTGCTCCCCTCTCATATAATACACCAGGGAGAAAGTAATGAAAAGACAAACCTTTGGGGATATGTTGTGTTCAATTGTCTATGTAGATTAATTATCTGAAGTTTCCTTATCTCAATTGTGTGATCACATGGAAATCTTTAGAAGTAAAGGTTTTCAACCTAATTATATGCCAGCAGGCTTATTAAGATAACAAATTATCTGCTAATTTCAAGATGTGACTGTCTTTAAAAGAGTAATCATGAGTACAAAACTACTTTATCTGCAGCCTTCCTGAAGCATGCTGCCTTCTCTGAGGGCTGTGCTTCAAGAGACTCCTACATAAGATAGCATGCATCCATTTGAGAATCTAATGAGACCTTTCAATTCTGCCAAGAGAAAAGCTTGAAAGGAAGTGGAAATTCTTAATCTGATTTAGAGAAAACAGAGAGAAGATAAATATATATGATTTTTACAAAGAGGAATTCAAATCTCTCTGTATGATGTTTGAAGTAGAAATACTTTAATAGATGGAGACCTTTGGAAAATATGTTTTATTTCAATAAAAAGGAAAACATTCTAAACTCATTACTGAAGTATTCAAACAGAATACTCTTAAATTGGAATGACATGTAGTAATATTTTGATTAGCTTTCAAATTACCTCTAAATAACTGGAATTTTCACATAATGTAATATATGACTATGAGAAATAATTGCATAATTTAAAATTTCCTATAAACTTATAAGGAATTAAACATAAATGTAAAGAAAACAAAAATTTCTAGTAAATATAAAAGCTTTTTTTTTCTTTTACATGGGCAGGCACCAGGTCTCCAGCATGACAGGTGAGAACTCTGCCAGTGAGCCACTGTAGCCTACCCTAAAATAGTTTTAAAATAGAAATTCTGAATGAAAATTTGTGTAGTGGAAAGAGTGATTAGATTTGTGGTTACAGTGTGGTACACATAAATGGCTGGTTATTTTTAACTAGCAATATGTGATTATTGACATCTAAGAAAATATGATCAAAAATGATTTTAGGTTCAGAATAAGAAACCAGTGACTGGATTCTCATTCCTTTATGAAGTAAAATATATAGCAAATGGCCGTAGCTGAACATCCCTCAACATGTATCATGCAATGTATTACCAGGTGATGTGATACTCTTGAAAATTAAAGGGCTATTAGAAAGAAAACTAGAATTATATATAGATTTTGGAATGAGGGAAAGATCACCTAGTCTTTTTCATTTTGAAGGACACAGAATAAGGCCTTCAGAAATTAAGTTCTTATATATACCATGGATGCATGATTGCTTATGTTATGAATATAACCTGTAATGTATATTACAATTTGAAACCTATAATGTATACTATCAATTATAATTTATATGATTTAATGGTGCATATTTTTAATCATCACCATGAACATCATTCTTACAGGGTATATTTATCCATCTGTCTTCTAATATCCTCTTGCCATAGAAAAGAGATTCACCCTCCTCTCATGACATGGTTGAAAATTGGAAGGGAGCATCCTAACATCCTCCCATAGTTATCCACTATGGAATAAAGTGAACTCCAAAGTTCACCTTATTCTGGCTGCCCTGCTGACTTGTGAAGCATGACATGCTCTGGGTTATGGCTATGTATATTGCCTATGCTCCACATTCTCTCTGGTTTGTTCTCTTGCATGTGTAGGCTGGAATCTCCCTTGGAGACTTGGACACCCTCTAACCTCCTTCTATCGAGCTGTGGCTGATGTATACAAAATTGTTATTTCTCCTCTGCAGCTGGCAGAAAAAGTGACACCATAATCTGCTTTGCAAGAGATATCATTCTTTTCTCTATTTTTCAGTAAGGAGGAAGGAGTTACAAGATACAGATTTGTGATCACAGCTGAAAAGCCCATTCCTAATACCAGGCTATTTACTACGTAGTCTTTAAATGGTGTTATAAATATTTTTTTTCAAAATTTGATGATGCAACAAAATATTTGAGAGAAATTACCTCAAGGTAGCTGTGTACAGATTATGTACAGAAATAATTGAATTGTACTCCATATGCCTGTAGTTTCTTTCCTTCCCCAAGTTTCCTAAAAAACATACACAGGAATCATATTATTTAAAAATATATATTAGTTAAATCAAGCATCAGTAGCAATAAATGATAACAGCCTACCCCATGAGACTATAGGCTTTGTGTGATTCACTGATGTAATCCAATCAACATGTGGGTGTGATTGATATATCCCAATCAAAGTTTGCATGATTCATTGGTGTATCTGAAGGCATCTTAGAGCACCTGGTACAAAGTTGAATAAATGAATGATTAAAAACAAACATTAAGTGAAAATTTTCTTTTATTTTTATTCATTTATTTATTCAATTCTTTAATATCTTCAAAAGACATAATTTTAATTTAACTAGAAATATTAATAAACTCTTCTTAATTATAGAGAATTTCAATACATGTGGACTTTTTCTCCAATACTGCTTTATTACAGATGAGTTGTGAACCTTTTTTGGTTAATATTCCAAAACTTACACTAAGACTGTTTTCTCACTCTAATTCAGATGTTGTCTTTTCTTTGGTAAATTGACAGTCACACTTAGAATTAACTTGGAAAAAGATTGGTAATTGGTAATTGCAGAATTACATCCATCCTCTGAGTGTTTTATCAACAACTCAGCCTCAGTGTGCAAAGTTGAATCTCATAAGACTGTTTTCCTTGTTTAGTAACATGAATGGCAAATTACAGAAGAATATCTGAGAGCTGAATTCTCAGAAGGGTAACGTCCCCAAGAAACATGGGATGATTGAGAGATGACTGTTTAACCTACTATCTCACATCAGTAGAAGATGTCAAATTTCATATCATCCAAAGAATGAACCATCTTATTTGGCTCAGAGGAGGGCAATGCAGACTCTGCACAGCCTGCTCTAGCCTTAAGGCTCTGGGAAATCATTGTCTACCACCTGTGCTGACTGACCCAAAGAGAACAGGTAGGTGAGAAAAATGCAGATAGGTGAGTATTTTTGAAGCAGGAAGTCAATGTGTGTGTGTATGTGTCCCTGTCAAATGTCATATAAGTCCCATCCATTTGGTGGTTACAGTGGGTGGTTGTTGAATCTTAAAATGAAACTGACCTCAAGAAATTGTTCTTCATTATCAAGGCAAGTTTAGTTTTTGTAGATGTCCCCTCTATTTTGGCACAAGGTAAATTATCTTGTCAAAATTGATAACCACAATAACTTGTAAGTAAATAAGAAACAGATCTTCAGAAACCAAAGTTTATTAAGTTATCACTGGTCAAAATTATATTTAATAAGAATAACATACTTTACTATGTTTATTTTCACATAATTTCAAAGAAAGTGGTAATATTAGATATGAAATTATACCAGCTGCAAGGTAGTGGTAACTGAAGTAAATAGCATTTTGGAAGTGTTTCAGCTCATTGCAATTAAAATAACTCTACCTCTTGGACCTAATTAGTATTTAAGTAACCAGTATTTCAAATTGGTGATTTCCTCATCACTGAAAGTATTTCAGCAAAGAAAGCAAAAACTTTCAGTTAACTTGTTCCTTTGAATATGTTTTGTTGGAGGGACTTTGGATGACAAGGGAATTCAGTGCAATGTCCTTGGACCTTGCTATATTGTAATACAATGCATTTTTACTTTCATTGTTGTCTCTGAAAAGAGATCCTCATTTTCCCCCATATTAAATTAGTTTGTATGATCCACTGTCTGTTTAAAAATTTAGTACCACAGTACTATTCTTACAAGACTGAACGCCAAGGTCATAAAAAACCATTTTCCTTGATGGCCTTGTTATTTTACGGAGAATTTTGAACCTTGCTGTGAGCCAAGAAATCCACCATCATACTTCCTTCTTTCTGAAAAATCAATCTATGTGCATTAAATAATAGTGTCCCAACACCTCTTGGGTATTCATTCCAATGGTTTCAAGGCAGAATCCAGCACTTTCAGAATATTCTGCCTTCAAAGACACATAAAACCAGTAAGGTAAATTCTAGGAAGAGTATTCAGGTAAGATGATATTTGAGCAAAGATTGGTAGGACATGAGAATTGTGCCACCTGGAAATTTTTAGAAGATTGTAGATAATTGGAAGTGTTAGGTGGAAAGATGGGAAAGTTTGTATAGTATGAAAAATAGTAAGGGAGCTGCAGGACCAGGAGCTGTCTGGGCAAGGAGGAACAAAAGGTGAAAAGTTTGGAAAGGTAATTAGATGAGAGGACAAGTAGGGTCTTATAAACTGTCAAGGCTTTGGCTTTCTCTGGGTAAGCAAGGAGTTGCTAAGTGATTCAAGCAGAGGGATAGTGCTCTGTTTTATGTTTCAAAAGTTTTGCTGTTGTTAAAAAAAGTTTTTCTGTTGTTGCTTTATTGATTATTTAGTAAAGAATAGCAGGTGGAAGCCAGAAAGGAGACATTGCAATGATCCAGATGAGAGATAATGGTACTTTTCCCAGGGTGGAAGCAGAGTTAGTGTGACAAACACCAACTGGATTCTGGATATACTTTCAAATTAAAAATAGCAGGTTTTGATGAAGGATGGCATGAGGGATTTGAGGAAAACAAGAGTTAATTTCAAGGTTTCTGGGCTTACAAGTGAAAGGATGAAGTGGCAAATAATAAGATGGGAAGACCCAATTAAGCAGTTTAGGACATGTTAAGTTTGAGGTGGCAATGAAAATAAGGATGGATGACAGGTTAATATATGGAGGCCAAATGTGAACAAGGCAGAACACTTTTGGTATATGGCAGGAATAAACCCTGATTGTAGGAGATTTAAGTAAGGAAGGAAATACTAATAGGCCACCTGGGAGAGGCAACATCTTTAAAGAATGGAAAGAGTTTATAAAAGTGAACAAATGCAGATAGCATTAGGACAGCAGAGTAGAACAAAGATATTTCATAGTTTTTAAAAAATATTTTTTAACAGGAGGAGAAAATTAACATATGTACATGTTGAGGAATTGATCAAGTACAGGGGGGCATTCCTGATTTGGAAGAATAAGAGGAGGATGTGATACCTGCAATATCTTCCAGCACACAGGAAGGTAGAGCAACCAGTCTCCAACTGGATGGATTTGTCTTAGACCTGGCACAAAAAGTTTAATCAGAAGAAAACAATAAACAGGGTACATCTAAATATAATAACTAGCATCATAAGGCTTCTAGAAGAAGAAGAGAAAAAAAGAAACAGACTTTTGGACTATGCTGGGGTGGATTCAGGGCCTATTCACTTGCAGGGTCAGGGCTGGAGTTTAGGGATTAGGCTCCTGACTGCCCAGAAACCCAGAAAAGATGGGCTAGGGGTTGGGCTCAGAAAGGTTCAGAGACATGGCCAGAGGCCAAGTGTGGATGCTTTCAAATCAGGATGGGATCATGGAAGGGATTAGAATGTAATCTCAGGCAGGATCAGAGAATCAGTGTTTGAGTTTGGGCAAAGATAAGGGAGTGGCTAGAGGTTTAATTCCACTCAGTTAAGGGGTGGGATCAGGGCCCAGTCAGGTGGTATGCTGTCTCTGTGTCCATGGCCCATGGGAAGTTGGTATGGAGCAAAGCAGGGAAAGGCTGTTTTGGTGGAGTCTGCAGATGCTGCTGCTACT
The DNA here is from genome assembly GCF_023851605.1 of Tamandua tetradactyla. Taxonomy (NCBI): domain Eukaryota; kingdom Metazoa; phylum Chordata; class Mammalia; order Pilosa; family Myrmecophagidae; genus Tamandua; species Tamandua tetradactyla. The sequence goes on along the minus strand of NC_135335.1, from coordinate 16,523,929 downwards.
GCTTCTGCTGGTGGTAGTCCTATCTGCTGCCCATTTTGTGGCAAAATCCCTTCCCACTGACCCTCCAATGCTCCAGGTGAGGAACAGACCCTACAGGGAGAGGGGTAGGCAGCGTGGCCCCACTCACCCCAGAAGTGGAGGTATCCAGAGTGGAGCCCAGAGCTTGAGGTCAGAGTGGGCTGGTGAAACCTGTCAGTACTGAATCCCAGGTATGTAGGGCTGGGATCAGCTTAGGTGGGAAGTGCTAAGGAGAGTTGGGTCTTGTGAGGGAGCAGGAAGGGTTGGGGTACAGACAAGGATCCTTGGTCCTTGGATGTCACTTGAGTCTCATCTCCTCTGTAAACCCCACAACCAAGAGGCCCCAGAGACAGAATCAATTGAGATCTAAGATATTCACAAGGTCTAAGATATTTCCTGTGTTTTCTTCTAGATGTTTAATAGTCAGCAGGAGAGACACCTACAGAAATGTCAACCCTCTCTAATACAAGTGTGATGGTGGCCAGCAAAAGAACAACTCACATAGGCTCTGATGGAAAGATGTTTTATTCACATAAGGAAGAGACAGAGCAAATTCAGCTTCATATTGTTGGCATTGTTTTCCCATAGCTAGCAGGTCTCAATCATTAGCTGATGCAAGCAGAAATTCTCCAAAGGAGAAATATAAGGGGGAAAAGTACATGAAAAGATACTCATCATCACTAGTCCTTAGGGAAATGCAAATAAAAAAATGAATTACCATTTTCCACACGCTCAAGTGGCTACTATTTTAAAAAATGGTAAATAATTTTGGAGAAGATTTGTAGAAATAGGAATATAGGTTCATTTTTGTGAATGTGAATTGATGTAGTTACTTTGGTAAAAAATTTAGCAGTTGTTTGGACAGTTAAGTATAGAATTACCATATCACCCAGCAATCCCACTTCTAGGTATATAACCCAAAATATTGAAAGCAGGAACTTACACAGATGTTTGTACACTGATGTCCATAGCTGTATTTTTCACAATTGCCAAAATATGGGAACAATTTAAGTATCTATCAACACATGAATGCATACAAATATGGTACATATGCACAAAGTAACACTATTCACCTATAAAAAAGAATGAAGTTCTGATTCATGTAACAACATGGATAAACCTTGAGGACATCATAATGTGTGAAAGGAGACACAAAAAGACAAGCATTGCCTGACATCACCAATATGAAATTATTAGAATAAGCTGTGTTATAGGGTCAGAAGCTAGAATAGAGGTACCAACTGCTGTGATAAAAGTAAGGAATAGGGATTGTTTCCAATTTCTAGGCTGTCCCAAGAAAATACCATGAAATTGATTGGTGGAAACAATGGGGATTTATTAGCTTATAGTTCTGAAGCTGTGAAAATACCTAAAATTGCATAATCGAGGTGATGCTACCTATGCCAAAACTGTGTGCTTTTAACCTCTGACTCCTCTGTCATATGGCAAAGCAAACAGAAGCATTTTCTGGCCACTTCTTTCTGTTCTGAGTTCTGGTTCAGCTTCTTTCTTCCTGTGGCTTTCTTTCTTTGTATTCATGTCATTTATAAAGGACTCCAAAAATAGGATTAAAGCCCTTCATGAATGAGGTAGGTCACAACTTAATGCAGTAGTCTCATCAAAAGTTTCTACTTACACACACAGGAATGATAAATTTAAGAATAAGTTTTTTCTAGGACACATATGGTTTTAAGCCACCATGCTTCATTTAAAGATACCAGCAGGCAGTCTTCAATTAGAAAGCATCACCTTGATGATGTCCATGATAGGGGCATTTTCAGAGCCTCAAACTCCAAGCTAATATATTCCCATTATTTAATTCAACACATTTCAAGGTATTTGATTGGAGTAGCCTAAGAATCTAAAACAGATTTTGTTACAGACTGCAGGGTGATGCTGTGTTAAAAATGTGGAAATGGCTTTGGAATTGAATAATGGGAAGAGGCTGGGAGAACTGTAAGATGCTTCTTAGGAAAGGCCTGGATTGCACTGAAAAGACTGTTCAGTAGACAGATCAGTAATAAATATTGATCTTAAAGGTATTTCTGATGAGGCCTTAGAAGAAAATATGAATTTGTTATTGGAAACTGTAGGAAAGATAATCCCTGTTTTAAAGTGGAGATAATTTGGCAAAATTGAGTTTGTGAGTGATGAACTCAAATATTTAGCTAAGGAGAGTTCCATATGAAATGTGGAACATGTAACCTGATTTTCTCCTTGCAGTTTATGGTAAAATGCAAGAGGAATGGGTTAGGCTTCTGAACAAAAAGAAGCCTGAAATTGATGGTTTTAAAAATTCTGAGCTCCCTGAAAGTGAGTCCCCAAAGAATAGTGCTCTATTTGAGAGTTTAACTGAACATGGACCCAGCCTGCCATTTCAGTGAAAGCCAGGATTGATGATGCAGTCGTGCAGTAAAGTTCCTTTGTATGATGGTTTGGACCTGTGTGTACTCCATGAAAAACCTGGCAAGTTTTTTGTGTGATCTGCATGAATGGAACCACTGCCATTCTGGACTAGAAGAGACAGAAAAGGGACAAACTGAAGGAAAATTCACTTCAATGGCAGAACAATGGAAGCTGAAGTCTGGACCACAGACATCTTCTAGGGGTAAGAGAGCAGGCCCACCCATGCATGTGGAAAGGATGGGTTACCCACCACCATGCTTGGAGAGGGTGGGCTTTCTATTCTTTCATTCAGGAATAGTGCTGCTTCCCCAAACTTCATAGGGGCTGAAACATATACTCTGGGGATTGTGGAGAGCCTGGCTTCATCCCCAGTATTTTCAGAAGAAGGAGTCTTCACCCCAGCCCTTGGGGAGATCATGACAATGAGTGGGGTTGCACAAGCACTTAAAAAGGATGGAGGTGCCACTCCATCAGGCCAGAAGAATGAAACATTATGCCATAGATGATTCTCAGACCTTGAAATCTAATGGAGTATTCCCTGCAGGGTTTTGTAATTGTTTGGGATCTGTGACCCCTAGTTACTTTCCAATTTCTCCCTGAAGAAATGGGAATTTTTCATTGTTTATTGGAAGTAGGTAACTCATTCTCTTGATTTCACATGTTCACAGATGGAGGGCAATTGTGCCCCAGGGCAGACTACACCCATAATTAATTTTGAGGAGACTTTCTATTTTGCATTTTACACAGATATGACTCATGATTTTTGAATGTTTTGGTGGAGTAAATGTAGTTTGAATTTGGATATAATATATATTTTTCAGGTAGAGAGGCTGCAGTGTAGTGGCTTGAAACCTTGGAGGCTAGAAGGCACTAGCCTCCAAGGGATGACATATTTAAAGTGATGTGAAAGAAAATGTCAGCCAAGAATTACATCTTGCTAAATTCTCCTACAAGCATGAAGGACAAATTAACACATTCTCAGAGAAACAAAAACTGGTATTAGTTATTGTTAGCAATCAGAAGGAATGCTAAAAGGGAAACTTGAACTGAAATGAAAGCCATACAGAAAAGTCAAAACACCAGTAAATATGCAAGTATAAGTGTTGTACTTTGTAGTTGTAACTCTTTTTTATTCTTACATGATTTAGAAATCATAAAATCCAAATGGCAACAGAAAAAGACATGGATTGTCTACAATATCTTACAAATTAGAATTTAAGACAAAAAAGTTATGGCATAAGTAGGACAACATTACAATAAAACATGAATTCATCAATAAGATGTAACAATTATAAAATTAGGTGAACATGACAACAGAGCACCAGGATACATAAATCAAAAACTGGTAACATTAAAGGTAGAAATAGACAGTTCTATGATTATACATGAAGGCACTAGTATTCCACTCTCATTAATATATAGAGCAAGTAGAAAGTGATTAGTGAGAAAAGAGAGAACTTGAACAAAGTTATAAACTACACAGTACTCACAAACTATGAAGAGCACTCTGCACCAAAGGAGAAGAATAAGGCCTGTGCTCAATTACATGTGGGATGATCCGCAAAATAGACCATACATTAGGCCACAAAACAAAGCACAATGCATTTAAACAAACTGATATCATACAAAACATATTTCCACCCAATGGAATGAAATTAGAAACCAATAAGAAAATAAAAACTGAAAAATTCACAAATATGTGGAAATTAAACAAAGACCCTTTACAATCAATGAAAGAAGAGAACAAAGAACTATGAGAAAATATTTTAGAAAATCTAAAAAGAAAAGCCACATATCAGTAAGATATGATGCAGAAAAGAAGGTCTCAGAGGAAATTTTATACCTTCAAATAAATTCATTGAAAAACAAGAAATTTTTTTTTATTAATTAACGGAAAAAAAGAAATTAACCCAACATTTAGAAATCATACCATTCTACATATGCAATCAGTAATTCTTAACATCATCACATAGATGCATGATCATCGTTTCTTAGTACATTTGCATCGGTTTAGAAGAACTAGCAACACAACAGAAAAAGATATAGAATGTTAATATAGAGAGAAAAAAATAAAAGTAAAAAAAGTAAAAAAAAAACTATAGCCCAGATGCAGTTTCATTCAGTGTTTTAACATGATTACTTTACAATTAGGTATTATTGTGCTGTCCATTTTTGAGTTTTTGTATCTAGTCCAGCAGCACAGTCTGTATCCCTTCAGCTCCAATTACCCATTATCTTACCTTGTTTCTAACTCCTGCTGGACTCTGTTACCAATGACATATTCCAAGTTTATTCTCGAATGTCGGTTCACATCTGTGGGACCATACAGTATTTGTCCTTTAGTTTTTGGCTAGACTCACTCAGCATAATGTTCTCTAGGTCCATCCATGTTATCACATGCTTCATAAGTTTATCCTGTCTTAAAGCTGCATAATATTCCATCATATGTATATACCACAGTTTGTTTAGCCACTCGTCTGTTGATGGACATTTTGGCTGCTTCCATCTCTTTGCAATTGTAAATAATGCTGCTATAAACATTGGTGTGCAAATGTCCGTTTGTGTCTTTGCCCTTAAGTCCTCTGAGTAGATACCCAGCAATGGTATTGCTGGGTTGTATGGCAATTCTGTATTCAGCTTTTTGAGGAACCGCCAAACTGCCTTCCACAGTGGTTGCACCATTTGACATTCCCACCAACAGTGGATGAGTGTGCCTCTTTCTCTGCATCCTCTACAGCACTTGTCATTTTCTGTTTTGTTGATAATGGCCATTCTGGTGGGTGTGACATGATATCTCATTGTGGTTTTAACTTGCATTTCTCTAATGGCCAGGGATATTGAGCATCTCTTCATGTGCCTTTTGGCCATTTGTATTTCCTCTTCTGATAAGTGTCTGTTCAAGTCTTTTTCCCATTTTGTAATTGGGTTGGCTGTCTTTTTGTTGTTGTTGAGTTGAACAATCTCTTTATAAATTCTGGATACTAGACCTTTATCTGATATGTCATTTCCAAATATTGTCTCCCATTGTGTAGGCTGTCTTTCTACTTTCTTGATGAAGTTCTTTGATGCACAAAAGTGTTTAATTTTGAGGAGTTCCCATTTATTTATTTCCTTCTTCAGTGCTCTTGCTTTAGGTTTAAGGTCCATAAAACCGCCTCCAATTGTAAGATTCATAAGATATCTCCCAACATTTCCCTCTAACTGTTCTATGGTCTTAGACATAATGTTTAGATCTTTGATCCATTTTGAGTTAACTTTTGTATAGGGTGTGAGAGATGGGTCTTCTTTCATTCTTTTGCATATGGATATCCAGTTCTCTAGGCACCATTTATTGAAGAGACTGTTCTGTCCCAGGTGAGTTGGCTTGACTGCCTTATCAAAGATCAAATGTCCATAGATGAGAGGGTCTATATCTGAGCACTCTATTCGATTTCATTGGTTGATATATCTATCTTTATGCCAATACCATGCTGTTTTGACCACTGTGGCTTCATAATATGCCTTAAAGTCAGGCAGTGCGAGACCTCCAGCTTCGTTTTTTTCCCTCAAGATGTTTTTAGCAATTCGGGGCACCCTGCCCTTCCAGATAAATTTGCTTATTGGTTTTTCTATTTCTGAAAAATAAGTTGTTGGGATTTTGATTGGTATTGCATTGAATCTGTAAATCAATTTAGGTAGGATTGACATCTTAACTATATTTAGTCTTCCAATCCATGAACACGGTATGCCCTTCCATCTATTTAGGTCTTCTGTGATTTCTTTTAACAGTTTTTTGCAGTTTTCTTTGTATAGGTTTTTTTGTCTCTTTAGTGAAATTTATTCCTAGGTATTTTATTCTTTTAGTTGCAATTGTAAATGGGATTCGTTTCTTGATTTCCCCCTCAGCTTGTTCATTGCTAGTGTATAGAAATGCTACAGATTTTTGAATGTTGATCTTGTAACCTGCTACTTTGCTGTACTCATTTATTAGCTCTAGTAGTTTTGTTGTGGATTTTTCCGGGTTTTCGACGTATAGTATCATATCGTCTGCAAACAGTGATAGTTTTACTTCTTCCTTTCCAATTTTGATGCCTTGTATTTCTTTTTCTTGTCTAATTGCTCTGGCTAGAACCTCCAACACAATGTTGAGTAATAGTGGTGATAGTGGGCATCCTTGTCTTGTTCCTGATCTTAGGGGGAAAGTTTTCAATTTTTCCCCATTGAGGATGACATTAGCTGTGGGTTTTTCATATATTCCCTCTATCATTTTAAGGACGTTCCCTTGTATTCCTATCCTTTGAAGTGTTTTCAACAGGAAAGGATGTTGAATTTTGTCAAATACCTTCTCTGCATCAATTGAGATGATCATGTGATTTTTCTGCTTTGATTTGTGGATATGATGTATTACATTAATTGATTTTCTTATGTTGAACCATCCTTGCATACCTGGGATGAATCCTACTTAGTCATGATGAATAATTCTTTTAATGTGTTGTTGGATACGATTTGCCAGAATTTTATTGAGGATTTTTGCATCTATGTTCATTAGAGAGATTTGTCTGTAGTTTTCTTTTTTTGTAATATCTTTGCCTGGTTTTGGTATGAGGGTGATGTTGGCTTCATAGAATGAATTAGGTAGTTTTCCCTCCGCTTCGATTTTTTTGAAGAGTTTGAGGAGAGTTGGTACTAATTCTTTCTGGAATGTTTGATAGAATTCACATGTGAAGCCCTCTGGTCCTGGACTTTTCTTTTTAGGAAGCTTTTGAATGACTAATTCACTTTCTTTACTTGTGATTGGTTTGTTGAGGTCATCTCTGTCTTCTTGAGTCAAAGTTGGTTGTTCATGTCTTTCCAGGAACCCGTCCATTTCCTCTAAATTGTTGTATTTATTAGCGTAAAGTTGTTCATAGTATCCTGTTATTACCTCCTTTATTTCTGTGAGGTCAGTAGTTGTGTCTCCTCTTCCATTTCTGATCTTATTTATTTGCATCCTCTCTCTTCTTCTTTTTGTCTATCTTGCTAAGGGCCCATCAATCTTATTGATTTTCTCATAGAACCAACTTCTGGTCTTATTGATTTTCTCTATTGTTTTCATGTTTTCAATTTCATTTATTTCTGCTCTGATCTTTGTTATTTCTTTCCTTTTGCTTGCTTTGGGGTTAGTTTACTGTTCTTTCTCCAGTTCTTCCAAGTGGACAGTTAATTCCTGAATTTTTGCCTTTTCTTCTTTTCTGATATAGGCTTTTAGGGCAATAAATTTCCCTCTTAGCAATGCCTTTGCTGCGTCCCATTAGTTTTGATATGTTGTGTTTTCATTTTCATTTGCCTCGAGGTATTTACTAATTTCTCTTGCAATTTCTTCTTTGACCCACTCATTGTTTAAGAGTGTGTTGTTGAGCCTCCACATATTTGTGATTTTTCTGGCACTCCACCTATTATTGATTTCCAACTTCATTCCTTTATGATCAGAAAAAGTGTTGTGTATGATTTCAATCTTTTTAAATTTGTAAGACTTGCTTTGTGACCCAGCATATGGTCTATCTTTGAGAATGATCCATGAGCACTTGAGAAAAAGGTGTATCCTGCTGTTGTGGGATGTAATGACCTATAAATGTCTGTTAAGTCTAACTCATTTATAGTAATATTCAGATTCTCTATTTCTTTATTGATCCTCTGTCTAGATGTTCTGTCCATTGATGAAAGTGTTGAATTGAAGTCTCCAATATTATGGTGTTTGTGTCTATTTCCCTTTTCAGTGTTTGCAGTGTATTCCTCACGTATTTTGGGGCATTCTGGTTCAGTGCATAAATATTTATGATTGTTATGTCTTCCTGTTTAATTATTCCTTTTATTAGTATATAGTGTCCTTCTTTGTCTCTTTTAACTGTTTTACATTTGAAGTCTAATTTGTTGGATATTAGTATAGCCACTCCTGCTCTTTTCTGGTTGTTACTTGCATGAAATATCTTTTCTCAACCTTTCACTTTCAACCTATGTTTATCTTTGGGTCTAAGATGTGTTTCCTGTAGACAGCATATGGAAGGATCCTATTTTTTAATCCATTCTGCCAGTCTATGTCTTTTGATTGGGGAATTCAGTCCATTAACATTTAGTGTTATTACTTTTTAGATAATATTTTCTCTAACATTTTGCCTTTTGTATTATATATATCATATCTGATTTTCCTTCTTTCTACACTCTTCTCCATACCTCTCTCTTCTGTCTTTTCGTATCTGACTCTAGTGCTCCCGTTAGTATTTCTTGCAGAGCTGGTCTCTTGGTCACAAATTCTCTCAGTGACTTTTTGTCTGAGAATGTTTTAATTTCTCCCTCATTTTTGAAGGACAATTTTGCTGGATATAGGAGTCTTGGTTGGCAGTTTTTCTCTTTTAGTAATTTAAATATATCGTCCCACTGTCTTCTAGCTTCCATGGTTTCTGCTGAGAAATCTACACATAGTCTTATTGGGTTTCCCTTGTATGTGATGGATTGTTTTTCTCTTGCTGCTTTCAAGATCCTCTCTTTCTCTTTGACCTCTGACATTCTAACTAGTAAGTGTCTTGGAGAATGCCTATTTGGGTCTAATCTGTTTGGGGTGCGCTGCACTTCTTGGATCTGTAATTTTAGGTTTTTCATAAGAGTTGGGAAATTTTCAGTGATAATTTCTTCCATTATTTTTTCTCCTCCTTTTCCCTTCTCTTCTCCTTCTGGGACACCCACAAAATATATATTTGTGCGGTTCATATTGTCCTTGAGTTCCCTGATACCCTGTTCAAATTTTTCCATTCTTTTCCCGATAGTTTCTGTTTCCTTTTGGAGTTCAGGTGTGCCATCCTCCAAATCACTAATTCTATCTTCTGTCTCTTTAAATCTATCATTGTAGGTATCCATTGTTTTTTCCATCTTTTCTACTTTATCTTTCACTTCCATAAGTTCTGTGATTTGTTTTTTCAGTTTTTCTATTTCTTCTTTTTGTTCAGCCCATGTCTTCTTCATGTCCCCCCTCAATTTATCGATTTTGTTTTTGAATAGGTTTTCCATTTCTGTTCATATATTCAGCATTAGTTGTCTCAGCTCCTGTATCCCATTTGAACTACTGGTTTGTTCCTTTGACTGGGCCATATTTTCAATTTTTTGAGCATGATCCATTATCTTCTGCTGGCATCTGGGCATTTAGTCAGCTTTCCCTTGGTGTTGGACCCAACAGGTTGAAAGATTTTTCTGTGAAATCTCTAGTTTCTGTTTTTCTTATCCTGCCCAGTAGGTGGCTCTCGTGGCACACGTTTGTCTGCAGGTCCCACCAGTAAAAGGTGCTGTGGGTCCTTTAACTTTGGAAAACTCTCGCCATAGGGGGAGTTCACCAGCCGAAGCGGCTTGGAAGAGTGCCAGCCGGCCCAGGGGTCCAAACGCGGGGAGGGTCGCCGGCCGCCGCAGCCCGTGAGAGTGCCCCTCCGAATTTCCTATTCGGCCCGGGGCGCCAATCATGGTGGGAGGGCGCCAGCTGCCATGGCCCCAGGAGAGTGCACTGCTCCCAGCCAGACTGGGGAGTCACGTGTTTGGAAGGGACCCCCCCGGTCACCGTTCTCCGTGGCCTGGGGATTTCCGATCCAATTCTCTCAGTTGGTCTGGGGGGCCGTGCATGGTGGGGACGCCAGCCACCGCGGCTTGAGGGGACCACCTGCCCAATTCTGCCAGCTGGCCTGGGAAGGAGGAAGGGATGGACTCCGGCCTCTTTTACCGCCCCGCCCAGGGAACCCCGCGCCCCTCAGCGATCTCACTGGAGCGGGTTCTCTCAGCCAGTCAGCCGTTCCAGGATGGGGTATGCTGTCTTTTTTATCTCTGTCAAGGCTCTGGGAGCTGTTCTGTATCGTTTCTACTCCCCTAGTAGCTGTTCTGGAGAAGGAACTAAGATCTGTGCGTCTTACTAAGCCGCCATCTTCCCTGTCTCCGAAAAACAAGAAATTTTGAAATGCATATTCTAATATACTATAAGAAACAAGAGAAAGTATGTACACAATTAAAATCAAACATAAAGAAAAAAAATAGAGGAAAGATAAGCAAAACAGAAAATAAAAGGAAAGCAGAATCAACAAAAACAATTCTGTTACTTGACAAAATTGACAAATATTTTTGGTAGAATGGGAAGAGAAAAAGAATGAAAACTCAAGTCACTAAAATCAGCAACAAAAGTGGGGACATTGCCATTGACACACAGAAGTAATTTTAAGAGAATACCATATGTAACTGCAGGTCAACAAATTAGATAACCAAAATTAAATGGACCAATTCCCAGAAACATACAGAATATTACTCAAATTATTAAGAAATTGAAAATGTGAATGTATTTGTATTAAGTACAGTGACTAAATTTGAAAAAGAAAGGAAAAGTTTTGATAAATAAATCCCAGGTAAATTCACTGTTGATTCTATTAAATAATTTCAAGAAGAATTAGCATCAAACTTCCTCAAAGATAAAATAAGAGGTAACCTCCCTATCCATTTTATAAGTTCAGTTTTACTGTCATAGCAAGCAAAAGACATAACAAGAAAATAGAGACCAATATCTCTTCTGATATAATTACAAAAACCCTCAACAAAGTACTAGAAATCCAAATCAAACATTGTATTAAAAAATTATATACTATTACCAAGTCAGATTTATCATAGGGATGAAAGGGTAGTTGAAACTTGAAAATCAATCAGTGTAATTAATATAGTACATTAATTAAATTTAGGGAAAGAATCCACATGATCATCTCAGTTTTGAAGTAAATCATCTGTCAAAATCAAAACCATTTCATGATTAAAAAGAGAAATATCTCAACAAGCTAGGAAATAGGGGAATTATACAGTCTGACTAAAGGAATCTATGAAAAACTCACAGCTAACATACTTCATAAAATCAGAAACAATATGGGATATCTGTTCTCACTACTATTATTCAGCATTGTAATGGAAGAGGTAACCAAAGACATTAGAAAAAGACAGAAAATACATCCAAATTAGGTAAGAAAGAAATAAAAATATGTCTCTGCATACAAGACATGATCACAATATAGAATATACTAAGAAATCCACACATGCAAACAAGCCATAAGAAATGTTACAGAATGTAAGACCCATATACAAATATCAGTTGCATTTCTAAACCATCAATGAAGAAACTAAAAATTAAATTAAGGAAATAATTCCACTTACAATACCTTGGAAAAGATTAAAATTCTTAGGAATAAATGTAACCAATAACATGAATGGTTTGGATACTATTTTAGTGTGCCAAAGCTGCTAAAATGCAACACACCAGAGATGGATTGGCTTTTAATAAAAGGGGGTTTGTTTCATTAAAACACATAATTCTTCAGAAGAAAGGAGCTAACTTTCAACTGAGGTTCTTTGTTACATGGGAAGGCACAGGGTGATCTCTGCTGGTCTTCTCTCCAGGCCTCTGGGTTCCAACAACTTTCCCTGGGGTGATTCCTTTCTGCATCCCCAAAGGTCTGGGCTGAGCTGTGAGAGCTGAGATGAGGTATGCTGAGCTCCTTGGGCTGTGCTACATCAAGCTCTCTCATTTAAGCTTCCAGCCAATGAAATCAAACATCATTCACTGCGGCAGGAATGCCTCCTAGTTGACTGCAGATGTAATCAGAAACAGATGAAGTTCACATGCCACTGGCTAATGTCCACAGCAGCAGAACTAAGCACCTACACCTGGTTAAGGTGACACCTGAACCAAACTACCACAGATACTGAACTGTACAAAAGATTATTGGTAAATATTAAATAGGATATAAGTGAATAATATGACCTGTGATCATGGATTAAAAGACAATATAATTAAAATGGCAATATTCTCCAAAGTGATGTCTAAATTCAATGCAATCCATATTAAAATCCCACTACCTATTTGAATAAATGGAAAAGCAGATGCTCAAATTTATAAGAAATTGTAGGTCATTTTGAATAGCCAAAATATTCTTGAAAAAGAGGAACAAAATTGGAAGACTCATGCTACCTGGTCTCAAAACTTATTATAAATCTAAGATAATGAAAACAGTGTGGTACTGGCATAAATAAAGACAAATGGCTTGTTTGAATAAAAATAAGATTCAGAAATATATCCATATATGTACTGTCACAGTATTTACATGGGTTAAAACTGTATTCAATAGGTAGTAAATAATCTCCTCAATGAATAGCTCTGGGGAAACTGGATATCCACCAAAAGAAAAATATGGAAAGTTACCTCTTCTGACATAAAAAAATTAAACAAAATAGGCCAATAACATAATTATGAGAACTAAAACCATAAATCTACTTGAATAAACACAACAAAAATCTTCATTACCTTGCATTTGGCAACAGATTCTAAGACAGGAGACCAAAAGGACAGGCAAGAAAAGACAAAGTGGTAAGAAAAAAAGATAACAAATTCTACACAAACTGTTTAAGAAAAATAGAGGAGAGGCATTACAAAACTCATTTCATGAAGCCAACATTACTTAAATATCAAATTTCACTAGAAAAATAAAATGACAGACAATCATAAATTATGAACACATACCAAGAGTATTTAACAAGATATTTGGTAATGGAATCCTTTAATGTATATAATTTTTTAAAATCCATTCATAAAACTTCTATTCCACTTACATCACACGTTCTCACAGGTGTTCTTGATAATTATGTTTGGCTTGTTCATGAAAATTTCATAAGACATTTAAAAATGCCAGCAATCATTAAATTATTTCCATGTTAACTATTTTAAGAGTATATGGATATTAGGCATGCATCAAAAATTAACTGAAGTAAAAAGCTGGAAAAAATTAAATAATAGTGTTTGTTTTATATTGTGCTTGAAATACATGAAGTAATGGATATCAAACAACACATTTTTTTGTTGATGTTTAAGGAAAGTTTCACTAATGTGTTCATATATCAGCAGTTATTGCAATGGTTTAAAAGGCAGACAGACCCACTATTATAGGCTGTAAAGTAACAAAAGTGTTTTATACAATTAAAATATTATACAGACTTATGGGATTTATTGAATATCTAACAAACCCATAAGAAAAATTAAATCTGAAAACTAAATCCAATATTAGAACCTACAATATCTCTGAAAATAAAACTTATAACTGTTTATTTCTTCTAATATACTTCTTAATTCTCTCCTAAATACATTGTTCAAAAACCCCACAGAAGAATTAAGGCATAAGAAACCCTGATACTAAGAAATGAACAGACAAAAGAAGAACTGGAAATATTGACTTAGACTTGGCAGTTGTACTTGGAAATCACTTACTTTACTTGAACCATAAGATTTCTGTGTGCTGAATACTGTAGTTGAAGAAAGTCTAGGATTCTTAAGGTTTGCCAGAAGGGATAGTTAAAAATGAACAATAAACAGTATTATTCCTATTGAATTTTTCCTCATAAGTTATATTCATAGCAAAACTATAAATGTTTATTAAACTTACTTATTATACATTCAGGAACATAGCAGGAAACATTAATGTGTTTCATGGTTTAGCCTCCACTTTATTCTGCTTATTTATTTTTGTAATGAACAAGCAAAACACGTGTCTTCCCAATATTCAATGCAATAATGCAAAGTTCTCCAAGGAAAATAACTAGAAATTGCATTAAATACTGGTTTAATTAAGATTAACTGCTATAATGAAACAAATAACATTATACATTATTTTTCTAATGAGCTCTTGTTTGAGAAACTAAACAAAAAATTGACCTTCTTAACATCTGACTCATGGCAAAACTGATAATTCCTTGAAATCTGGGAGATGCATTAGCAAAAGCAGACACAGCCTATTCCTCACCAAAATCCCAGAGAAAATTATTTTATTAACTTGGGAGAATAAGACTGAACACTGGTGAAGATATAACTTCTTGAAGTCTAAAGCCATGTGGAAAGGTTACTGAGAGGAATGAAGAAACCCAGTGGTACTGGTGGCACTTAAGAAATCAACTTCGCATTGGGATGACAGCATATTTTATTAAATGGCTTTAAGTAAAAAAAGTGAAAGGCTTCATTGTATTTTCTCAGAAAATAATCAAATGATGACAGAGTCCTATACAATTTTGGGACACAAAGTGGATGCTAAGTGACTAGAGGTCACCCCAGGTGTGGAATTTTAGAAAGTAAGTCCTTGGAATAAATGGCACCATGGCTCTAGGAGCAGATACAAAGGAATGATGCTGTGGAGAGGAGGTAGGGGAAACTTTGTGATCAGCCAGTGGACAGACGAGGGTCCAAGCTTAAGGTGGAATCTTTAATTCTATGGTTTATCTTCCACTGCTCATGCCTCTGTCTTAATAAATGGTTATTTCAATAACTCAAAGTCCTCTTTCAATGGGATCTTTCAGGAGGAGGTCCTGAGGAGCATATATCTTTGCATTCTGTTCTTGCATGTATTTGGAGACTTTCTTCAGAGCTTACATGCATAAGAAGATGGTGTATTCCATTAAACAAGCCAAACAGCCTTAAAGGTATGACTGGCCCACAAGCTTCCCTGCTTCTGATAGAGGCTATTTAATGTTCATACTGTTCCTTCAAATGTACATCCCCAGCTCTGTGGGGAACTTGGTCTGAACTGGCAGAGTGTGCCACTGCTGTAGTCACACTAAATGAAGACCTTCCCAGACTCCGGGGCCTGTTGCAGCCTCACGGTGATGACATGACCAGCTGCACAGCCTCCTCTGCCCCTCTAGCTGCTGTCATGTCACCTTCCCTGTCCACAACAACTCATTTTTATGCATCATAAATTGTAGATTTGTCCTTGGGTTG
This sequence comes from Tamandua tetradactyla, assembly GCF_023851605.1. Lineage (NCBI taxonomy): Eukaryota > Metazoa > Chordata > Mammalia > Pilosa > Myrmecophagidae > Tamandua > Tamandua tetradactyla. Next base: position 16,508,724 of record NC_135335.1, on the reverse strand, counting down.
CCTCAACATTTAAACACAAATAAAATGAGTAGCAAAAATAATAAGGTAACTTACCAAATCATGGAATCTGAAATGATTATGCCCTTCTCCAGAGTGAAATGGGCCAGAACATTGTCTAAAGGAACATTTCTGCAGTGTAATAAAAGGTAAGCACTCTGAGTTTTTTATTGCAAAAATAGACATGGCTGAATATGTAGTATCCATGGTATATCTATCTAACCCAGCCTTGAAAGTATACCAAACCTTAAAGAACCCTTGATAAGTGTGATGGTTAAGTTCTGATGTCAACTTGGCCAAACGATTATGCCCAATTGTCTGGTCAGGCAAGCACTGGTCTGACCACTGTGTCAAAGATATTTCATGGCTTGTTGATAAACTTGATGGCTGGTGTATTAAGCCATCAGTCACTTGTTACATCTGTGATCAACTAAAGTATGTCTCCCACAATGAAATAATACAAATAGTTCAAGGCTTTTAAGGAAGAGAGAGAGACTCTTTCACAGCTTTGCCAAGCCTCTCCTGTATAATTCATCCAGACCCTTCACCAGAGCTGCCAGCTTCAAGGCCTACTGTATGAATTTTGGACTCTTCCCTTTCCATTCTTGTGTGGGAAACCTTTATAAATCTCATATTTACAGATCTTTCCTGCTGGTTTTGTTTCTCTAGAGAATCCTAACAGCTTAGTACCAGGAGTGACTCTTGAGAAACATAGCCTTAAAAATTAGTTTCTACAATTGATTTTTATACTCTGACTAGACTCAGAGGCACTAATGCCTCTGTATCCAATAATCAAGATGGCACTTATAGTCCATAGGGTGAATTTGCAAAAGAGATACTCAAAATATCACCATTAGACTCTGCTAATTGTACACTTATATGAAGAAAGGCTCTGGGTGAAATGTTTTTGACATCTTTATGGAGATTTGTGGAATTAAGAGGTATAATGATATTGGCTGGTTGTTGTTTGAGACATTGGATATAGTGATGAGGGACGAGGATGAGCTGAAGGCTTTAGATTTGAAACTTCAGTGCCATATGAATGATGTGAAAGTTTCCATGTGTGCTCTGAAAGATAATCTCATTTCCTGTGGATACAGACTTGAGATCTCTGAAAACCAGACACAAAGCCTCATTGTGTGAGTAGAAGATTTACAATGTAAAACTAAAACCTCATCCTCACATGGTGTCTGCTGTTAAAGTAACTGCTTTAATTGGAAAAAAGTGGGATCCTGAAATGTAGGATGGTGATATATGGCTTGATAAAGTTGGCAGGATCCTGAGAATCTGGCCCACACGCCCACGTGCTGCCCCCACCCCCATCACACTGCCTTCTCTTTCTCAGAGCAGAGCTATGGCCTTTTGGGGAGTTCCTTACAATCAGTTGACTATGGAGGAGAAAGCTTGGACATGGTTTACTGATGGTTCAGCATTGAATGCTGAATCTTTGCTTAGTGACCACTATATAAGAACCACAATGCAGATCCTTATAATTTTTGAGTAACCCCTTACCATCCACTGCAGATAACTACTCTCCTTTTGGAAAAAAAGGATTTTCACCTGCTAATGGGCCTAGACTGAATGCTTACCCATGGGCCACAAAGTCACCATGAAATTTGAGTTGCCTATCATGATCTGGGTTTTGTCTGACCCACCAAGTCATAAAGTTCTGTGTGCACAGGAGCACCTCATCATAGAACAAAACTGGTATATTAGAGATAAGGTTCAAACAGATCCTGAAGTGACAAGTAAGTTACATGAAGAAGTGGCCTATATGCCCATGGCTCCCATGCCTGCTACATTACCTTCTCTTTCTCATACCAGAGCCATGGCCTTTTGGGGAGTTCCTTACAATCAGTTGACTATGGAAGGTAAAGCTTGGACCTGGTTTACAGATGATTCTGCTCAATATGCAGATACCAGAACTGAAGAGCTGCAGCAATACAACCCCATTTTGGGATGCCCTTAAAGGATGGCAGTGAGAGGAAATCTTTCTAGTAGGTAGAATTTTGAGTAGTCCTTCTGGCTGGTCATTTTGCTTGGGAGGAGAACTCACCAGATGTATGCTTTATACTATCTCATGGGCTACTGCTAATGGTTAGGTTGGATGGTAAGGGACTTGGAAGAAACATGATGGCAAAATTGGTGACAAAGATGCCTGGGAAAGAGAGACCTTTCCAAGTGTGCAAAGAACTTGAAGATATTTGGGTCCCATTTGAATGATTACCAGAAGGTGATTTTAGCAGAGGATGGTTTTAATATTCAAGTGGATAAGATTATCTATCCTGTGGATCCAACTCATCCTCTTTTCTGAGCCACTTTTGCCATTGCCCAATGAGTTCATGAACAAAGTAGGCATTGTGGTAGGGATGCAGGTGATGTCTGGATTCAGCAACATGCGCTTCCACTCACCAAGGTTGACCTGGCTATAGCCATTGCTGAGTGCCCAATCAGCCAGCAGCAGAGACCCATACTCAGTCCCTGATATGGCATCATTACTCAAGGTGGATCAGCCTGCTACTTGGTGGGAGATTGATTACATTGGACCACTTGTATCACGGAATAGACACATACTCTGGATATGGTTTTGTATTCCATGCATGTAATGTTTCCACAGAAACTACCATCTGTGGACTTACAGAATATCTTATCCACTATCATGGTATTCCACACAGCATTGCTTCTGACCAAGGAACCCACTTCACAGTCAATGAAGTGCAGGAATGAGCACATGCTTATGAAATTCTCTGGTCTTTACATGTTCTCCATCATGCAGAGACAACTTGGTTGATAAAATGGTGGAATGACCTTTTGGAGACGCAATTCCAGTGACAATTAGGTGGCCATACAATGCAGGGCTAGAGCAATGTTCTCCAGGAGGCTGTATATGATCTGAATCGGTATCCATTGTATGGTGCTGTTTCTCCCATAATCAGGATTCACACATCCAAGAATCAAGAGGGGAAATGGGATGGCACCCCTCACTATCACTCCTAGGGATCCACTATGAACATTTTTACTTCCTGTGCCTGAAACATTAAGTCTACAGGTTTTAGTTCCAAAGGAAGACTTCTCCTTCCAGGACACATGATATTTCCATTGAACTGAAAGTTAAAGCTGCCACATGGCCGCTTTGGGTTTGCCATAAACTGGTACGAAAGGGGATTACTATTCTGTCTAGGGTGATTTTTGCTGACTTTCAAGGCAAAATAGGACTGCAGCTACACAATGGAGGCAAAGAGGAGCTTTTATCTGGAATACAGGAGATCCCCTAGGGTCTTTCTTAGTACCAAAAGGCACAGTGACTAAAGTCAATGAAAAAATGTAATATCCAATCCAGGAAGGAGTCCCAATTGCCCAGAAAGTTCAGGAATGAAGGTGTGGGTCATCCCACCTGGCAAAGAACCATGTCAGGCTGAATTATTTGTTGATGGTAATGGAACTTGGAATGGACAGTAGAAGAAGGAAGTGATAAATATGAACTATGACCAAGTGACCATTTACAGAAATGAGGACTGTGATTGTAAGATTGTTTCATCCCTGTTTTGTTATGATTTATTTTGTATTTGTGCATAAGCAAATATCTTGTTTTCCTCTTATCATATGACATAAGTGGTATTGTTCATGTTATAGTATTTAAGTCATAGGATATGAAGTTTAATAGTGAATATTACCTAAGTACTTGCACCCTATTCTGGAGAGATGTAGTGCATTTCCAGTTGTATGCAGGGCAGTTGAGTATTGTCAGGTGAAACATATATCTTTTATGGTGTTCTAATTAGAAATTAAGCATGTTTCAAGTTGATGTGCATAGCTGGCGAGTTGACAAGTGGTGGAATGTGATGGTCAGGTTCTGGTGTCAACTTGGCCAAATGATTATGTCCAGTTGTCTGGTCAGGCAAGCACTGGCCCAACCTTTGCTGCAAAGATAATTTGTGGCAGGCTAATTAACTGAAACTGTTTGATTAAATCCTCAGTTAGTTGATTTGATCTGTGGCTGATTACATCGGCAATCAACTTAAGATGTCTCCTGCAGTGAAATAATCTAATCAGTTGAAGGCTTTTGAGGTTGGAGAGAAAATCTTTCACTGCTTCTTCAGTGAGTGAGCCTCTCCTTTGGAGTTCATCCAGACTCTTAGTCAGAGCTGCCATCTCCACATGCTGCCCTATGGATTTTGGACTTTTCCATTCCATGGTTGTGTGAGACACCCTTAGAAATCTCATATTTACAGATCTCTCCTGTTGGTTCTGTTTCTCTAGAGAACACTGACTAACACAATAACTATGCTTGTGACTGGAATTAATTATCCCTTTTATCCCCTGCCAGGACAAATCACAATATAGGTGTTTTCTCTTTGCTTGGAAACAGTTTTAACACTGGTCCTGTGAAGCCACAATGTAAAAAATGTTCTATGCCAAGCGTTTCTAAGTTTTTAAAAAATTCTGCACACCCATGTTGGCCACTTCAAGATGACATCAGACAACTCTTTAAATATTAATTGCCTCTGCACCTTAAAATTAAATGTAAAATTCACATAGAAAATGCAGAAATTTAAATAGAAGTAGCATAAACCTGTCGTAAATTATAACTGAAAAACTATTTGTGGGACACCATGGAAGACAAATGGTCTTCTGTGTAAATTTAAATGAGGCAACCAAAAATTGGAAAGTCAGTTAATTTCCCCAACTTCTCCTGCTTCCATGTCTTCTCCCTGGGTTTCTGATGTCCACAATGTCAAGTGGTTTCTCAGTAATTGCATTATTAGTGTGCTGTTTTCATAGGGCTCTTTACATAACATATCAAGTTCAAGATTGGCTCCATCAAAAGCTCTCTTTATAAGTGGGCAGGCTTCCTGTGGGACTTCAGAATCCCACAACAGCACAGGAATGTTAAGGGCTAGCCCTAATCTGATAGGATGCATTGGTTTGATTTCCTTTTTCTGATTCCCAATGCTTTTTTCTTTGCATGGCAGGCATTAGCCCAATGCTTCTTTAGTAATTTAAATATATCATCCCACTGTCTTCTTGTCTCCATGATTTCTGCTGAGAGATCTACACATAGTCTTTCTGGGTTTCCCTTGTATGTGATGGATTGCTTTTCTCTTGCTGCTTTCAAGATCCTCTCTTTCTCTTTGACCTCTGACATTCTGATTAGTAAGTATCTTGGAGAATGTCTATTTGGATCTATTCTCTTTGGGGTACACTGCACTTCTTGGATTTGTAATTTTAGAGTTGGGAAATTTTCAGTGATAATTTCCTCCATTAGTTTTTCTCCTTCTTTTCCCTTCTCTTCTCTTTCTGGGACACCCACAAAATGTATATTTGTGCACTTCATATCATCATTCAATTCCCCGAGTCCCTGCCCATATTTTTCCATTTTTTCCCTATAGTTTCTGTTTCTTGTCAGATTTCAGATGTTCCATCTTCCAGTTCAGTAATTCTATCCTCTGTCTCTTGAATTCTACTACTGTAGGTTTCCACTGTTTTTTTTTCATCTCTTCTACTATGCCTTTCATTCCCATAAGTTCTGTGATTTGTGTTTTCAGACTTTCCATTTCTTCTTTTTGTTCATTCCTTGCCTTCTTCATATCCTCCCTCAATTCATTGATTTGGCTTTTGATGAGGTTTTCCATGTCTCTTTGTATATTCTGAATTAATTGTTTCAGCTCTTGTATCTCATTTGAACAACTGGTTTGTTCCTTTGGCTGGGCCATATCTTCAATTTTCCTGGTGTCATTTGTTATTTTTTGCTGGCATCTGGACATTTAATTACCTTAATTAGTTTGTTCTGGAGATTACTTTCACTTCTCTTATGTAGGGTTTTCTTGCTGGATGAATTTGTTGTCTATCTATTCTTTGACATTCAGTTCAGCTTTTTCTGGACCTCTAGCTTAGGTTTTGTTTAACAGAGGATAATTTTTTGGTTCTTGTTTTCTTGTTTCTTGCCCTGCTTGTATGGTGCCTTTCCCTCCATCCCCACCCTTCCCAGACTAAACTGGCCTCCTATCAGGGGGAAGGCTTCATCTGTTTTAGTTTTCCCTGAGGGTGAGACCCAGCAGCTTAAAAGACTTTCCTGTGAAGTGTCTGGGCTCTGTTTTTCTTATCCTGCCCAGTATGTGGTGCTTGTCTGCCTGCAGGTCCCACCAGCATAAGATGATGTGGCACCTTTAACTTTGGAAAACTCTCCTTGCTGGGGGCATGGTGGAGACAGAGGAGAGGTTGTAGGCTGGTTTTAATGGCTTCAAATTGTTAAACCCTGGGGTCTGAATTCCTTGAGGGAGGGATTCCACCTGAGTTGGGCTTCATCCCTCCTCTGGGGAAGACATAGGCAGGAGACAAGCCCTGAAAGCAGCCCATTTCTGCCTATGCCTGGGTCAGTTGCAGCCTGAGAAGTCCCACCACTGAATCCAGAATCAGCCAAGCCTCTGTAGAAACACAGTTACAGAAACCTCCATTTCCTCCCCTTTCCTCTTTCTCTGTTAGCTCAATGAGTGACCTTCACTTTGGCCAGTTTCACCTGAGCTGGGGGCCTATTTTTAGTAGTCAGAATTTGTTAATTAATGCCACAATTGGTGTTTGGTTGGACTTAGTCCCTGCTGCTGTTAAAGTCTCTTTCCTTTCACCTCTGAGAAGCAGCCTGTGGTAGAGGGGTGCCAGCCACCATGCTTTGGGGAACTCATGGTTCTGGGGAGGCTCACAGCCAGTCCAGCTGGTCCAGACTGGGGTACACTGTGTGTCCAGTCACTGATGTGGCTCCAGGAGCTGTTCTGTACTGTTTCTGGTTATTTAGTAGTTGTTCTGGAGGATGAACTAAAATGCACACATTGCTAAGCTGCCACCTTGGCCACACACCCCCATCCCAATGCTTCTTAATATTGGAAATTAACTTTAAAAATATATTCAAAATCTGTATATGGAAACTAGAAAACACTTCAGAGAAAATTAAAAATATAAATAAATGTAAAGATAAACTAACTTGATGGATTAAAAGACATTATTTTTGCAATGTCATTTTTATAGATTCAATTCAATTCCATTTAAAATCAGTGGAGATTTTGGAGAAATTTGCAAGCTTACTGAGAAATCTACTCAGAAATTTAAATGACCTTAGAATAGCACATCACTTTCTAAAAAGCAACATAGTTAGAAGATTTACTGTATCTAATTTCAAGACTTTTTACAAAGCTCCAATACCAAAGACTACGCAACACTGGTATAAGGATTTGTGGTGCAGAATAAAAATTCCACAAATAGACTCAAATATTTTAATTTTTTACAAAAATAATTCAATGGAGCCAGAAAAGACTTTGCAATAACTTCTGCAAATTAACTAGGTATACATATAGATAAATTAAAACATAACCATTAATTCAGACCATACATAAAAATTCCAAGTGGGTAAATGACAGACCACTGTGTTAAAGATAAATCTATAAAAATTTAGAAGACATTTTTATGTCTTTGGAATAGACCAGTATTTCTTAGATATGACAGAATAAGAAGGAACCTTAAGAAAAAGGTGAAATTTGAACTTTGACAAAATTTTTAAACCTGTTCAAAGGAAGACATTATTTTAAAAATGAAATGTCAAGTTTTGAGAACACTCAAAACTCTTGACATTTCATTTTTAAAATAATGTCTTCTTTTGAGAACACTCAAAACTCAGTAAAAAGGTTAATATAAACTCAGTAAATAGGTTAAAATGGGCAAAAGCTTTGAACAGAAACTTCACAAACAAAGACATTTAAATGGTCAAAAAGATGGAAAAAATCAGCCTCATTAATCCAGAGAGACATTCAAAATAAAACCACTATAATCTACCACTAGTATCTCCTAGAAGAAACAAAAGGAAGAAGAAACAAAAGGAAACAAGCCAAAATGCTAAGTGGTAAGGAGGTAGAACCATAAGATATTCTTGTGGTTTGTATATATTTATATTTCATAATCTGCCTGTGGACATCAGAGCAAACTTTAATGTGTAGCTCTATGGGGTTTCTACCTACTACTGAAGCCCATTAGTAAAATGTGGAAAACAATGTAAGTGATCTTGCAATTTACATTAATTACCATTATTTTTGTGACTTCACTGCTCCACCTCTCAGATAACCTATACAAAAGAATAAAGATAACCAAAAATGGTAGCTACACAAGAAAATACATGATTTTTCTCACATTATTTAAATGTTTTAAAAATATTATAAGCCATTAACTCAAAAATAAGCACCACCTGAATATCTTGAGTGGATGTGATCATTTTTGTATAACATTGATTGATTGAAGGGACTTAAGAGACTGGATTTACAGGAGTTCTCATGCTCAGTTGTGTGATTTAAAAGGCATGCATATAAACCTGTATTTGCAAAAGTGCCTACGAGTCAGTACATCATAATAGATTTGGAGGTTTAGAGCCTTTTCTTCTACCCTACAGATGGGAACCATCATACAGTGTTTATATTTATATACAGAAGCCAGTGAGAAAATCATATTCAGTTAGATCTCCTTGCTAAAGAATACCTAGAGGAGGAAGATAAAATCTGTAGGGAGGAGGGCTCCACTTTGGTTTCCTCCATGTCAGCTTCTGATGTGGACCTGGTTTAGGCTTACTTTGAAATGTTCCTTCAGTAGTCTAAAGCTTTGTCTTTATGGGATGGATGCAGAGCAGGATGCAAGGCATGGTGCTGGGAACAACAGTGTGGTGGTGTGTTGCATCTCAGATATAGGCACAGGTTGAGGACACTATGCTGGTGCCTCTGAGCATGGGATGCTTGTCTCAGAGTTGCAGAGGTGTGGTGTGGGGCCTGAGGGTATGGGGTGCAGCTCAGGCAGAACCTGAAGAACAGGATCAGGGTGCTTTGTGGGGGACACAAGGGGTAGAGAATGGTGGGAGGCAGATGAGGAGGCTGTGTGGATGCACAGGTGCTTCTGTGCAGGTAGAATGTGGGTAGGCATGGGAAGTATGGGGGTCATGAGTATTAGGGTGTAGGGTAGGTATTACAGAGGTCAGGGCATGGGAGGACAGGGTGCAGGTGTCTCCTTGTGCAAGGAGAGAGGTCCAGAGTGCCTTGGATGCAGATGTGTAAGTGTGTAGGGTCAGGCACAAGTCATCACTATTGGGGAACATGGGTCAGAGGGTGGTTGGCATTGGGTGGGTGGTGCACTGGCATGGATGTGCAGGTGTGGCACAAGTGGGAACATGAGTGTGCACATATATGGAGGGTGGAGGCTATGTAGCACAAATTCACCCATGAGCACCTACCAGGTGTGGGAGCAGGGCACTTGTGCATGGGGGTGAGAAAGTGTACACATTTGTGGGGCAAGGTGCTGGAGTGCAGTGGTCAAGAAGTCAGTGCAAGAATGTGTCGGTGCCCAGCAGCATGATGTAGCTGTCCAGCTGCATGTATTTGGGGAACAGGGCCCTTGTGCGTGCTGGTCTAGGGCACAAGGCCCTCTGTGCATGTGTAGCACTCACGGGCAGCCAGCAGGGGTTGTGTCTGTGTGGGCTGGGGGCAGGTGTGGCCTGGATGTGCATGTCAGCACTTGCCCAGAGATTGGGGCCATGACTGGGAGGTCATGCACACGTGCAGATTTGGGTATCTACAAACTGATATATGCATGCACAGAGCTCAGAAGTGTGGCTGTGTGACTATGTGGCCTGGAGGTAGGTGTAGCTTGGGTGTGAAGGTAAGTGCTGCAACCTGTATGTGGTGATGCAGCAGTCAGGGAGGAGGACGTGGGCCTCTGGAGTGTTGGATAAGACTGTGCTTGTTCAGGAGAGGTGGGTTGGGCAGAGGCAGGCATGTGTGTGCTTAGGGTAGGTGGTTGGGGTGGGTACACAAGTGATGGGGGCAATGGGGTGGATGTGCTTTGAATGCAGGGTGGCAGATGATTGCATTCAGCTATGGGGGGATGAGTCACATGTCAGGTGGCTCTGCTGGTGAGGGTAGCACATTCAAGCAACACAGCTTGATTTACTTCCTATCCCCATCTGTACACTCCTGAGGATACCAGGCTACCATTTGGAAAGGGGCACCCTATGCTGTTTACACCAGTCAGAGGGTCTCTGTTTCTCTGCTTCTCAATTCTTCAGCTTTTGCAACCAGGGCCTCTTACGTGGTGGAGAAGACCATCCTGGGTCACTTACACCTTGGAACTGCCTTCTCAATTGCCTTCCCATCCCTTTTCTAGCTGCTCCTTTGAAGAGGGGCAAACTCTGACCTATCCTATTCCATGATCTTCCTGAAATTCTATCTGGACTGGTTTTTAATAATGGCACTTACTTAATTTAAAAATTACAGTTCTAAGGCCATGAAAACTTCCCAATTAAGACATCAACAGGATGAGACCTTCTCTGAAGACTGGTTACCAGTGAAGCTTCTCTGGGGCTTTTTCTGTGAGCTTCTCTTAATATCATCTCCCAGCTTCTGTGTGTTTTTCTGTGTGTCCTTTATCCTATTATAAAGACTCCACCTTGAATGATATGGATCACATCTCAACTGAAATAAGCTAATCAAAAGCTCATACTATAATAAGTCAGCACACAGGAATGGATTAAAAGAGCATGATCCTTTCTGGTATATATAAAGCTTTGAAACTAACAGAATGATATACTAAAATATTCTCTCTTTCATGATTATTTATATGATTGCTATTTTCCCATCCTGTGATTTTTTTGACATTTTTGTTCTGTACATATTTTTCCATAGTTGAATTTTTAGAACATTTTCAAAGCCAAATTACTATTTTTATAGCTTGCTTCGAAATATTTTCTTAGCTTTACACTTCCCTAAATATTCTTCCACATGTTTTGCATTTAATTTTTAAAAAAAATTTTGGTTTTATATTTCATATTTAAAATTTTTGATCCAGCTGGAAATTTATTTTGAGATAGAAAATTAAACAGAGAATGAATTTTAATTATTTATCTTGATGGTTGGTTATTACTTTATCTTTCACCATTTCTTAAAGCACAACTTCATTATATTCTAAATTCTTACATGTGTTTGGGTCAATTTCAGTGTTCTATTCTGCTTCAAAGATCTCTTTATTCATGTGCCATTTAAAACATTATATAATTGCACTAAATCTATAATACTGTTTAATAACTAAGTCTAATATTCTTTCACTATGATCCTTTCCTACAGATATTCCAACTCTTGCATATTTATTATTCACATTAAATTCAAAATTAGCTTTTCTAAGAACAAAACAAAGTACAGTTAGTGTTTTCCATAAAATTGATTTAGGAAGAGTTTATATATTTACAGAATTGAGAATTTCTTTTCCTTATTTCAATTAGTGAAGTACTCTTTTATACTTCTAGAAGTGCTTCACATTTTCTTCATATAATATGTCAGTTTGAAGCTGTTATGTACCCCAGAAAAACTATGTTTTAATTCTGATGCAATCTTGTGGGAGCAGCCATTCTTTAATCCTCTTTTGATATTGCTGGGTGGGATCTTTTTATTGTTTCCATGGAGATGTGATCCATCCAATTGTGGGTGGGACCTTTTGATTAGTTTGTTATCATGGAAATATACCTTCATCTATTCAAAGTGGGGTTGCTTACTGGAGCTCTTTAAGTGAGAACCATTCTTGGAAAAAACTTTAGGGCTTTGATAGCCCATGCAGCCAGGGATCTTTGGAGATACAGAAGGAAGGCATCCCCAGGGAAGCCTTATGAGATGACAGGAAAAATCTAGCAGAGGTCACCATGTGCCTTCCCAGCTGAGAGGTGTTCAAAACCAAAACCCCCAGCAGAAACCAGCCACATGACTTCCCAGCTGACAGAGATGTTCCAGACAGCATCACCCTTTCTCAAGTGAAGGCAACATCTTGTGGTGCCTTATTTGGACATTTTCATGGCTTTAGAACTGTAAACTTGCAACTTAAAATATCCCCTTTAAAATCTGTTCTATTTTGGTATATTGCATTCTTGAAGCTAGCAAACTAAAACATATAGATTTAGCACTTTTCCTTATACATTTAATGTTTTGTATATTCTTATTGCTCTTGCTATTTTACACTGGAACTGGCCTTCTATTGTATTTTCCAAAGGTACTTTTTTCTAAAGATATTTTGTCTGAAGACAGTGAATCTATGTATTTAAAAAACATTAAATATATTTATCCTGTGGGGAAAAGTTATTTTTTTAATTGTACAGTTCAATTGTACAGTACAATGAACTTGTAAACCCCACTGATTAGAATCACCACAATTCTAATACAGACTGATTCTTCATCTGAAAACTGCTTGTGCCCCTTTGCAGTCAAGCCCTCCACCTACTTCCAGGCCCTTGCTAATCTTGATTGGTTCCTATATTTTTGCCTTTTTTGAAATGTCATGCAAATTTAATGTATTAGTCTTTTAAGCTTGGATCCTTTCCCTTTATGTAATGCATTTGAAATGTGTCCTTGTTGTGTATATCAGTAGTTCATTACTTTTTACTGTTAAGTAGTACTCCAATTTGTGATCACATGACAGTTTGCTTACCCATTTTCTGATGAAGAAATATTTAGGTTGTTTTTGCCAGAAATTTTGCAGGATTATTTTAAAGAAATACATGAAGTAAAAATGATTTCAGGGAATTAAAAGCTAAAAAGATCTATCAGCAGAAGGCTTGAATTACAAGACATAATAAAGGAAGTCTTTCAAGTAGAGGGAAAGTAATATTAGATGGAAATATGGATGTACACAAAGGAATGGAGGCTATCCAAAATAGTAACTACACACATAAATATATAAGACTTTTCTCCTGTCATTTAATATATATTTCCACAGTTAAAAGTAAAATAAACTCATCCTATATAACTTGGCAGACTGTGTCAAATTTATGATTAAATGGGAGGATTTAGGAGACAAGAATTTCAGCATTTCTCATCCTCTGAATAAGTGATATAAAATGGAGGATACAATTTTTTGTGTGTGTCTGGGAGTCAGTATATCATAATCTATTTGGCAAAATAGTGCAGGCTCATCTTACATCCTAATTAAGGAGAATCTTGCAGACAAAGAAGTAAGTACCATGCCTATATGTGGAAGCCCTTGAGGAAATCCCACTCAACCCCAACTCATTGTAACAGAAACCTAGAGAAGGAGAAAAACAAGCTGTATAGAGGAGGGCTCCACTTCCACTTCCTCTAAGCCTCTGCTGTGTAGTTAGTTGCAACTACTACTGGGATCACCTGGAATGGTGCAATTCACTTGGAACTTTGAGTTCTGGTCTTTTCCATACTTAAGGAGATGATGAGTGGAGGGATGGTATCTTCTTTACTGACAGAAAGATTCACCATTGAGGGCTTCCTTTCTGGCAAAAGTGAGAGTCCTTGGGGATGCAGTGAAACACCTATCCACTTATGTAGGCCATGGCTTTCATCAATCTGTCTGCTTTGTATGAGTTCTATCCCAGTAAGAGTATGTCATCAAAGACAGGAGAAGACTGATACCTACAGTGAATGTCCTGGAATTCTCAACTAGCTTGATCATTGATTCCATACAGACAAGAATGGAATTGATTTTATTATTTCCTCCCATATGATTTTGTCTTCCATGGCCAAAAGCTTCAGTAGGTCAGCCAGGATGTATACACAGTTTGGGGATACTTTACTTTGGGAACTAGAACTAATATTTCTGAGGAGACAAAAAGCAGTTATATGGAGAACATAAGTAGACATATTAAAATTAAATGGGAGCAGGCCACAGTGGCTCAATAGGCAGAGTTCTCATCTGCCATGGTGAAAACCTGGGTTCAATTCCCAGTGCCTGCCCATGCAAAAACATAAATAAATAAATGGGAATCTCCACATATTTTCATTGTTTGTACAGGAAAGCATAAAGGCAAAAGTTTTATAGAAACAATTACTGATGATTATGCCTGATGTCAAAACTATTCCTATTTTTCTGACAAGTACAAGGTAAGGTTTTCTTCTGAGATGAAAGGGAAATTTCTGGGACAAGGATTATAAAAAATTGGTACACAAGTCAGAACATGTGCTAAGAAGAATTTGTAGAAGAGTTACTGGTGGGAATAGACAGAAAATTTGCCCAAGGAACATTGGAAACTAGGTCACATTTGAGGTTATAATTTTTGTAGGTACACTCTAGGGTATGATTGTGTAATTTTCTTCAGCACTGCCAAACAATTAGGCAAAGGGAAAAAGATAGTGCTAAAATGTATGATTTCAGTAACTCAGTAAGTGTAGAGTGTTATACAGACACAGAAAAAGGTTTATTTTGACTTCATTTGTAAGTATTGTTATTCATTCCACACTACTTGGAATCTAGATAATAACAAAATTATGTTAATTTCTTTTTTAATAGACAAATCTTTATGAAGATAACAATGCATTAGTCATGATAAGCTGCATTTTCTGTTGAAATGAACCCTGAAGTCTCTGTAACTCAACATTTACAAATTTATTTTTGTCCAGGCAAAGTCCATGGTGGGCTGGGTATACATATAGGATCTGTGTAATAAACCTGTGTAGTTGCTCAATTGTACAGGTTGCTTTCTCTTAGCACTGACATCTTAATGTATTTTCCCAGGCTTGCTGCAATAAAGTAAAAGGAGTCTGGATAGTAGCACACTGATTACTAAATGTTTCAGCCTAAGTGTGAAACACTACACTTCTGCAAGCCAATAATATGCTCTTTCTTAAACACAAAGAGGCAGAATACGTTTGCACAACTTGGTATCTGGTGATGAGCAAATGGAGTGGATTCATAGAGAAAAAGTGACCTCTCAATTGGAATGAATTATTTGCTAATTCTTGCATATTAATTTGGGTTAATATAGCTCTTTCAAAGATAAAAGGGACATTGCATTGATTAGCAGGGTATTTGTCCTGATCCTAATCTTGTTTCTTTTGTCTACATTCTTTCTCTTAGAATTGTACTGTAAGTGACTACTTCTCAAGTGGAATGCAATTGGTCTACAATTTTCTATTCACTTTGAATGTGCAGAAGTTTCTCATTGGAAGGGACTTTATTCACCTTTTAATTAAAGTTGATATTTTATAAAAGGGGAATCACACAAGATTCCACACAACAAGGGGATAAGTAAGTATAATGCATATTTTGACTGTAAGACCATTATCATCTGAATTACCACACTTTTAAGCTAAAAATATGAACCATTTATCTTCTTTAGTTTCATGATTTGTTACCCACAATAATCCTTTGGCTCCAGAGCCTCATCATTGCCTTTTTCACCTCTGCATTTCTGAGTGTGTAGGTTAAAGGGTTTAACAAGGGTGTTATCATAGTGCAAAATACAGCCATTACTTTATCAGTAGGTAAGGTGGTCATGGGATGAAAGTATACAAACATGCAGGGCACAAAGAATAAGAAAACCACAGCAACATGTGAGGCACATGTGGAGAGTGCCTTCTGTCATCCTTCAGAGCTGTGAGACCTCAGGGAATAAAGGATGAGGACCTAGAAGGTGATAAGAATGGAAAAGCTGAGCATGCACAGAAATCCACTGTTAGCAGCAAAAAAGAGTCCAAAGATGTGTGTATCAGTGCAGGAGACTTTCAGCAGAAGGTAGAGATCACAAAAGAATTAGTCAATGACATTGGGACCACAGAAGGGCAATCACAGCATAAAAAGGATTTGAATCAGACCATGAAGAAATCCCCCAGCCCAGGATATGGCCACCAGGAGACCACAAATCTGCCAGCTCATTGTGATTGCATAGTGCAGAGGCCTGCAGATAGCCACATAGCAGTCATAGGCCATCACCGTGAGCAGGATGACCTCAACTCCCTCAAGGAAATGCATTGTAAAGACCTGAATCATGCATCCAGTAAAAAAGATGGTTTTCTTCTCTGCGAGTAAGTCAGATATCATTTTGGGGGCAGTAGTAGAAGAGAAGAAGCCATCTTGAAAGGACAAGAAAGAAAAAAATACATAGGGGAGCCTAGGGCTGGACTGGTGGCCACTGTTACTATGATGAGTCGGTTGCTTGCCATGGTGAGAGAGTAGATGATTGTGAACATGAAAAAGAAGAGTTTCTGGATATCTGAGTCAGGCCAAGTAGGATGAATTCTGTCACATTGTTCAGTTGTTCCATGGTCTAGTTTTCAATGGATAATGGATTTATCAGCAAATAGCACAGAGATTGCAGGAATGGTAGATCAATTTTCATCAATAAAATAAAGTATCTATTAGATGATTTTTTTCTTCTAAGATTGATGGGACCCCAAACAGATAAACCCTAGACTTAAAGTATTGCTGCATTGTTAATTACATGCAATGTTGACTATACTCTTCTACATATGCATGCAAACACACATAACACTGTTTATGATTGTTTTCATGCCACACCCAATTCCTGCATCAAATATGTCTGGATCTCTCCCTATTACTGCCAAAGTGTTTTCTCACATAGTAAACATGGGAAAACCTTTAGGGATGAGTGGAAACTTGAATTCCTGAGAGTTAGACCCCTGTGTCTCTTTCCTGCTCATTCAGACTGATGAAGGTAAACTTCTGAGCATCTAATCCTTTTTATGCTAACTAGTTTCAGGATGACTATCAAACATCAGTGAGTTCTATTTACAACTGGGGATCATTTAATCACATTTCATGCTTAACTGAACTGGGTGAATACTTGAAGCTGAAGATACACTATGGCAGGTAGATTTGTGAGCTCATGCTTAATTGAAGCAAACTTGCTTAAGAATATCATGGATCCCTTATCAAACACCTCTGTAAGAATGATATCCTTAGGAAGATAAAACATATAGCTTGATGCAGCAAATAGTCCCCACATTTATTTCTTAGGAAATTTAAAATCCATTGTTGGGAGAAGTTATGTCATAATCAATTTCAAGGGTCTCTTGCAATTCAACACTCCTTTTAAGAACATTAAAACATTCTCCAGACCTGTTCACTAAATAGATATTTTAATATGAGGACACAAAAGCACCATAATTTATTGCTCAGAGCATGTTCTTTAGAATAGACAGAATACATTTATGTTTTGTTTTCACTGATAAGTGGCTGAATGATGTTGTACATGGACCATAGTCTTGCTGAGCTGAAATGATGTTTTTATATATGATGTAGGAATAATAACAAAGGCCATAAAAGAATTAAAGAATATCATTATTCTTTATGTCAATGTTTGTATCCAGAACATAAAAATATAGTGTTCTGCACATCTCCAAATGATTATTATTAAAAGATCCAAAATGAGAAAAGCACATATCCTAAATCTTATGTTTGAAGTAATTCCTTGACATAATATTAGGAGAAAAATAAATGAACTATGAGTGAACATAAATAAGTATTCACTGGAAGATGTTTGAAAAAATCAAATACATTTTGAAAAATTTGCATGCAAAAATCAATATATTGGGCAATAGAAAATGGTTACCCTTGATAAATAAATTTAAAAGCCTATTGATATTTAAAGATACTCTTAAAAGCGATGAATAAGGTCAATAAGAAGCTGGTAAGGTAAAATCTCTAAAGGACCTTAAGATAAACAATATTTTAAATAATATCATGAATATTTTATTAGATGTAATAAAAGTTTGTCAGCCACTGGTAGGTATTTATCAAAACAAAACAGTTTACCCTGTATATATATCAGTAGAAAAAAATTAATAAGAAAGTATAGTTCTGTGTCACAAAAACAGTGAACCCTAATATAAACTATGGAATACAGTTAATAGCACAATTACAGTAATAATATTTAACCAATTCAAGAAATA
Organism: Tamandua tetradactyla; assembly: GCF_023851605.1. Classification (NCBI taxonomy): domain Eukaryota; kingdom Metazoa; phylum Chordata; class Mammalia; order Pilosa; family Myrmecophagidae; genus Tamandua; species Tamandua tetradactyla. The sequence goes on along the minus strand of NC_135335.1, from coordinate 16,491,010 downwards.
TACCACAAAATGTAAAGTGTTAATAATATGAAGTGGTCATATTAGAACTTTGTTTTTCTGTATGATTTTTCTATAAACCTACAACTTCTCTAATTTAAAAAAAAGCAAAGAGAAATCCTCCAAATCAAAGTTAAGTCCACTCTCAATATCATCACTAAATAAAGGGAAAATAAATATGCATGTATTAAAAACTGAAAGCATCAACCTGTTTAAAAACAGAAAACATAGAAATAAATATATAACTGATCTCTGGAGGGGAGGGAGAGGCATGCAATGCAAATATGCAGTGATACACAAGAGACAAAACTGATGGAGTCAACTACAGAAATACAGGGAACAAACTCAAAACATATTCAGAACATTTGACGTACAACTGTTACTACAGAAATAGCATTTGCAATGAAAGAAAATGTCTGTGTCCACTATTAGAAAGAAAAGGAAAAAATAATGAAAAGGTAATTCTCAGGAAAAAATAGACATATAAAATACCCTCTATTTATTAAGCTCTCCAAGAAATGCAATTAAAAATATGAAATATTTTAAATTGTAAATTACCAGAGATTCCCAAAAGCTCTATTATTCAGTGATGGTGAGCATGTGTTGGGATTAACTATTCTGGAAATAAACATGATTAAAATGAACTGGTTATTTTTCTTGGCCCAGTACTCCTTATTCTCAGGAATCTAGTTTAAATAAGGAGTATTGGGAAAACTTAAGCCTATAACTTTGTATTTCTCAATATTTTTTTCATAATGTTAAAAATGTAAAGAAAACCATAAGTCCACAAAAAGGCAAACAGTAAAATGTATTACAATGTGTAGTTTTGAAATCTCAGCTGAACAATAAAGTTATTTGTAAGAAAATTTATTGACGTGGAATGGTGGTTTCAGTATAATAGCATGAGTTTAAAAATGCAAATATAAAATAGCCCTTTTAATCTGAATGGTCTAAAATGACATATAAAATAGACATATCTCCAGAGAAGACACTAAAACTAATAGTGCCTACTTGTACAAAGGATTATAAACAATTTATGCTGTCTTTTAAAATCAATTTTGTGATCCCAGTTTTTCACAAAGAAGATATGCTGCCTTATCAGTAAAATAATTGAACTAAAGCTTTACTTATTATCTATGGACTGACCTCATAATATTTCAATATTCTTTTCTAGGATATTATGTATGCTGGTCATTATTCATAAAGAACTGTGATAATAGAAACATATTTAAATCCAACTTACCTGTAAACTTAAGGTCCTACTGCCACCTGGGGAGAAAAATACCAATAAAGAAGTCATTGACCATACTTAAGTCTCTGTATATGTTTAGGCAAGTAACAAGAACAGTCTATAACAAGTCATCTTATCTTCAGAGAACAGTCTGCATGAGTTTGCAATCACTGACCCCATCGCTAAGTGCTGCTTTGCAAATTCATCCATTTTTATCTTAAGTATAATATTTCTTTCCCTCAATTACTGACTCAAATGATTGTTAGAGAAACTTGCTAGGTAAAGCAGGTTCATGGGCAGAATATGTTTTCCTCTATAAGGTGAAACCATCTTGTGAATGTGGACCACAAGCATCCCTACTCATGTAATTATTTTTTTAAACAGATAATCTCCAAAGCTTTAGGCTTCAGTGGAAATTGATGGGGAAAATCTCAACGTTTTAGAAGACCTCTCTCCACATGCTTCTTTCTTATGCATTTGGTCTTTTGCTCTTTAGTATTTATATGAGTTGTTATAGAGCCACTTGAGATTAGTTGAGCAAGATATAAAATGCTGAAAATAGAAAACTAAGTTGAAGCAGAAAAATGATGACTTGCCAGCATCATGAACTGGCTGCAAATGCAGTTATCATGGAGCAGGAGGTTCCTAATTTGGTCTCTTTTAAGAGTGCTCTAAGAACTCCTGTGCACAGCCTAGAGCTAGCACCTTTGGTTATTGGAATCTGGGATCCACATGTGTTGGAAACACAGATCAACAGCATTTCTTATCTGTTGCTGTGTATGTGTATATGCTGTTTCAAGCTCAGTTATCCCTAGAGTCTGTCCTCATGTACATGTCAGGTGTGAATTCAGGCATATATTCAAATTGATTATTACTTACACTCATCTAGTTAAGGGTGTTCTGAACTTTCAGTTTCCAGAGGATTAGAATTAGCTAGCAGCTTCACAATAATGGAAGCCATACCAGTTCATGCTGTTCTCTCTTGTGGCTGTAGCATCTGTGACTATGGGGTGTGGGAGGGGAGATACAGTTAGGCTGGGCTAGTGCACTCTTTATGGTTTGGACTTGATCTTAAAGTCTGGGACTCAGACACAGAATCTTGAGTCATGGCAGTGTGGGTGCATGAACTAATCAAAGCCTATAAAACAGCCCTTATAATACCTGTCTCACAGATCTATGGGAAGGATTAAGCAAGATAAACTGTGAAGAGATCTAGATCAGTGGAAACTGCTATCCTACTGCTGAAGCCCTGAAGATAGACACACTCAGGCTAAACAAACTGATGTCCAACATTAACAATCCTGAGAATAGACCTTTAGAGCACAAATATAACCTCTCATGGCTGTGTCTTCTCCTTACTATACGAATTTGGGCAAGTTTCTCAGTTTCTTTAAATCTGATCTTCATGCCTGTACAAAGAGGGTGATAAGGAACCAATCTCCTAGGACTGCCATGGGTTTCTATGAGATAATGCATGCACTGTGCCTAGGATGCTGCCTCATGTGGAGTAAAGGCTCATTGTTGGCTATCACCATCTGCTGTACAAGACAGGAGAGCTTATGGGGGGACTGATCATGCTTATGGCAATAGTCATATAATTCATATGTGTAGCTTGCTTCATTATTCCACATATTTGATAAAATTCTGAAAGAATGTTTAATTTAGGAGAAAAGAGAGGCCAAGTTTTGTTATATTCATTACTGATTCAAGAGTCATAGCAATTCAAAAGTCTTCTGTGAGTATTCAATCTCTCCACTAACATAACTGACAGGGATGCTGAGATTCCCTGAAGAGGCTACAGGAGTTAACAAAACTATGAATACTATGTGAATTAACAAACAACAAGCACTGGTCATGTGACAGTAACTCTGCTAAGTTTAGTATAGCATCTGATATCATCTCCCTGATATTAATACTTTCATTTTGTATATAAGGAAATTAATTCTAACTTTTGTCAACATTTGGACAAGATTTAAGGGCTAGTTATAAGTCAAGCTTGGTTTTAAATCCAGACTGACCTGATTTCTAAGTCTAAGTTCTAATCAATATATTACTGTACCTCTTCAGATACTGGTCCTATGGTGTGTCTTATCCACTGGATGTGATGGGAGAGGAATACGTACTTGGACCAGCTCTTCTTCTGCATCAAATGGCAGGCAGTCTTGTTCTTCAGACAGATCCCTTGTGTAATGCTGCTTAGGAAAGAAAGATGGAGAAGTAGAGTATCTTGTAACTTCCTTTCCTATCTTTTGCCCATCCTGAGGAATTGCCTAAGCACCATCTAGACAGCTTTGAATCTGGGAATTTCTTAGAACCTACAGGGTGGAAGGAAAGTGTTAGTAGAAGTTCAGATTTAGGACCAGGGACATGAATGCCACATGATAAGATTCTTGAGAAGTTATGCATGTATCTAAATTTTCCAGTGCTGTAAATGGCAATATCACACAATGGATTGTCTTAAACAAAAAGTGTTTATTGGATATATTGAGATATATTGAAAAATCATTTATTGGAAGTCCATAATCAAGTTATCAGCAAGGTCTTGCTTTCTCTCAGAACTATAAATTTGTAAGTTAATAAATCCCCATTGTAAAAATAACCACTTCTGATATATTACATTTCATCAAATTTACAAAACTAAAACATAAAGCTAGCATTTCTGTACTACAATATTCAAATACTTTGAAGCCATTGCCTTTTTAATCCTCTAAGACATTTATGAAATACATATTATTATTCCTGGTTGGGCACTTATATGAATTATAATTCCTGCTTTCCAGTAACTGAAGCTTGCCTAACTTGTATAACATATTCAAGGTGACAGAGTTACTGAATGCTCCAGGTTGGATTTTATTTTTTAATTTTTATTTTTATTATGGTAACATATACATACACATACAATTTTCCCACTTTAATCACTTTCATGTATACAATTTAGTGGTTTTAATTACAATCACAGTGTTGTGCTACCATCACCACCACCCATTACTAAATATCTTTTAATACTCCAAATAGAAGCTCTGTACTCAATAACCAATAAATCTCCTATTGCTACCTTTTCTTCCTACAGGGTAGAAGTTGAAAGCATGTAGGTTGACACCAGAGCCTACAATTTTAAACCCTTTGTAGGGCAGAGACATTGGCAATAAATAAGAAAACATATTTCAAGATAAATTCAGAGTGAAATGTGCTAAAAAATGGTGGTGGGGGGAATTGAGTGATAAAGACTAACTACCACTACTTAGACTGGGTGTCAAGGAAAATCCAAGAGGAAGAATTTACAGTGTTCATCTAATGACATACAGAGTAAGAGGCAATGAGATAAAAGGACATGGTGAAAATGATTAGAAGGTTTCTTTTTTTGGCTGTGGGATGAAGAATTTATGACCAGGTTGGTGATACTGCCTCATGATCACCAACAACCTTAAATACATTTTCCTTAATATAATTCTAAATTAAACTCAGAATGAAGAGAAATAAAACACGTGTACTCAAGTACCATCTTAGCCAAGAAGATTTTGTGTGTCCTTTCTGGCAGTTGTTCTTTGGTGGAATCTTCATGCAATTAAAGAAATGAGTTCCACTTGGTCTTTTCATGACCTTCTAGTATTTTACTCAACCATTTTTCCCCTACAAACTTGTCTTTACATTCATTTTGAGCAGCTGAGCTAAGTTGATTAGTAGAAGGAACACTCTCTTCATCAAATTTACACAAATTGTAATTGGTCTTTACGTGGCCTGTGAGACTCTGCATAATTGTCCCCACTGAAACACTCATCTATGCAATCTCATCTAATCCTGTTGACCCATGTGCACTCTTTTTCCCTTACAGTGGCTGATATCAAGACTTGGGGCTTTGTGCTCACTCTGTTTGCTTCCCTGGGAATGTTTCTTTTGTTCTTCTTCTAGAAATTCACATGGCTGACTCAGCCCCACCAGTCAGTTTGCAATTCAAATGCCCCCCTTTGGAGATGATTTCCTAAACCAACTATTGCAAAGATTTCCACTATCTTCTTAATTTACTCTCTATCCCATCTTCCTGTAACATTTTTGCTACAGCATTTATATTATGGGATGTGGTGGTTAGGTTCTGGTGTTAACTTGGCCAACTGTTGATGCCCACTTGTCTGGTCAGGCAAGCACTGACCTGACCACTGCTGCAAGGATATTTCATGGCTTGTTAATGATCTAGAAGGCTGGTGTATTAAATCATCAGTCTGCTGGTTGCATCAATAGCTAATTAGATCTGCAATCAATGAAAGTGTATCTCCCACCAATAAGATAATCCAGTCAGTTGAAAACTGACTTTTAAGAAAGAAGAGAGAATTTGCTCACTGCTTCTTCAGTCAATGACCCTCTCCTGTGGAGTTTACACACACCCTTCATCAGAGCCACCAACTTCACAGCCTGCTCTGTGGATTTTGGATTCTTTCATTCCCATGGATACAGGAGACACCTTTATAAATATCATATTTACAGATGTCTTCTGTTGTTTCTATTACTCTAGAGAACCCTGATTAATACAGCGTGATACCAGGAGTGGTTTTTGAGAAACAGAATCTTAAAAATGAGGTGTTACAATGGGTTGCCTACTTTGATTAGACTCAGAGGCACTAACGTCTCTGCTTCCAATAGTCAAGACCACACTGCCAATCCATAGGGTGAGTTGGCAAAAGAGATACTCAAAATATCACCATTAGATTCTGCTAATTGAATGCATATATAAGGAAATGCTCTAGGTGGGAGTGATTTTGATATCTTTACAGAGTTTGTATAATTAAGATGTATAATAATGGTGGCTGGTAGTTGTTAGGTATCTTAGATACAGTGATAGGGAAATGGATGAGCTAAAGGCTTCAAATTAGCAAACTGAGCATGGTATGAAAGATGTTTAAAGTTTCAATACTTTCCAAGAAAGTCTGTGGTTGCAGACTTGAGATTTCTGAAAAACTGACACAGTGCCTTGTTGTGCAAGTACAAACTTTACAATATAAACTAAAATCTCAACCTACATGGTGTTTGCTGTTAAATTTAGAGCTTTGATTTGAAAAGAATGGGATTCTGAAACATGGGATGGTGACATATGCCTTGATAATGATGGTTATTGTGAGATGGACTCCCTGGAATCTACTGAGACTTTTACTAGAGAGAGAGTAAAGGATGGCCCTGCGGAAAGAAATTACCCACCTTCTGCCTTCCTTGAGGAAACAGTTACTTGGCCTTCAGTCTGACCAGACTAGTTGGCCATCCAACCTCCACCTAACAAGATTAACTCTTCAGTGTCAGCTAACCCTGTAACCACCTCCCCTGGGAAACAGCCCTCACTGCTCTGACTGGAGCAACTTATTCTATTTCACCATATACAACTTCAAAGGAAATTCCCTGAGGTAATTGGCTTGAAAGACACTTATATTTCTTTTCATGACCATCCCCACCACCACTCTTTTCTTAAAGACCTATAACTAACTAAAGTCTCAACAGGCTCCAAACAGTGAGGTAGAAGTGTGACCCAAGAGGAGGTACATATATTCCAAAAGGACTACATGAGTTTTCCAATCTATACAGATAGAAATCAGGGGAATACATGAGGGAATGGAAATTAAGGGTGTAGGATAATGGTAGAAGGAATATGAAATTGGATCAACCTGAATATATTGATATGGACACACTAAGCAGAGATTCTGCATTCAATTTTGTAGCTCAAGGAGTTAGAAAGGGCATTAAAAGTTTGTTCAAATGGCTAGCTAAAATATGGATCAAAAGGTGGCCAACATTATCTGAGGTTGAAATGCCAGAACTTCCCTGGTATAATATAGATGAGGGGATCTAGAGGCTTAGAGAGAATGGATTATTAGAGTGGATTTATCATCGGAGACCTGCTCACACACCCCAGGATGTCCAGAGGACACATCTTTCACCAGAACCTTTACAAATAAATGTGAGAATAGCTCCATCATCCATGAAGATTTCTGTAGGCACCTTCTCTGTAGGTCAGATATTAAGGTGGAGACTGCTGTTACTAAGCTGGAATCCTTAAACACAATGGGGATGATCAGGCCCTGAGTTGGCAGAAGCCATGTGACAGTTAATCACCATAGATAAGGTGACCATGGCCACCATAATGGACAGCAGACTAAAAACATCCATGAAAATAATCTGGCCTACAGAGATTTGTGGCATTAGCTAGTTGAACATGGGATACTTAGAAGTGAAATAGAGAGGCAGCTTACTAAATTCTTATTTGAGCTGTAAAACCAGAAGTATTCTAGATCAAGTGAGCAGAAATCTATCTTGAATGATGAAACCAGCAAGTCATGGCTCCTTAATCAATTCCCAGACTTGAGACAGTTTACAGACCCAGAGCCCTTTGAATGAGGGAAGGGCCAGTTACCCTCTGGGGAGGACTGTCAACACTGCCCAAAATTTACATGGTAACATTCCTCCTAGCCTTCCCCAAGGAGACCTATGGCCTTCTACCAGGGAAACTGTGCACTGAGCAAAGGGAAACAATCAGATATTTCAGGTATTATTAAACAGAGGCTCAGAAGTGACACTGATTCTAGCAGACCTAAAATATCACTCTGATCCACCAGTCAAACTAATGGCTTAGAGAAGTCAGCTAATCAATGAAGTTTTATCTCAGGTCTATCTCACAGTGTTTCTAATGGGTCCCCAGACCCATTCTGTGGTCATTTCCAGAAGGCAAAATTGGAATCTACATACTCAGCAACTGGCAGAATCCCCACATTGGTTCTCTGACTCATGGAGTGAGAGCTATTATGATAAGAAAGGCCCAATGGAAACCACTAGAACTGCCCCCATCTAGCAAAATTGTAAACCAGAAGCAATACTGGATTCCTGGAGGGATTGCAGAGATCAGTGTCACTCTTAAGGACTTGACAGATGCAGGCATGGTGGTTCCCACCAAATCCCCATTCAACTCTTCTATTTGCACTGTGCAGTAAACAGATGAGAACTGGAGAATGACAGTGGGTCATAAACTTAACTAGGTGGTGACTCCAATTGCATGTACTGTTCCAAATGTGATATCACTGCTTGAGTAAATCAACACATCACCTGGTACGCAGCTATTGATTTGGCAATTTTTTTTTTATCAATAATTGTTATTAAGGACCACTAAAAACATTTTGCATGCAGCTAGGAAGACTGGCAGCATACCTACACTGTCCTACCTCAGGGGAATATAAACACTTCAGCCCTATGTCACAATCTTGTCTTCAGGGATCTCTATCACTTCCCCTTTATCCTTTTTCCTCTTATCATATGGCATAAGTTCTATTGTTCATGTTATAATGTTTATATAATATTTAAGCTATAGGATATTAAGTTTACAGAAAAATATTACCTATTGTACTGGTTTGAAAGGATGTATGTCCCCTGGAAAAGCCATGTTTTAATCTTAATCCCATTTTGTAAAGGCAGAATAATTCCTATTCAATACTGTATATTTGAATCTGTAATTAGATCATCTCCCCGGAGATGTAACCCAATCAAGAGTGATTGTTAAGCTGGATTGGGGAAAATGTGTCTCCATCTATTTGGGTGGGTCTTGATTAGTTTCTGAAGTCCTATAAAAGAAGAAACATTTTGGAGAATGAGAGATCTGAGAGACAGCAGAGAAGAATGACAGCCACGTGAGGCAGAGTTCACCAACCAGCAACCTTTGGAAATGAAGAAGGAAAACACTTCCTGGGAAGCTTCATGAAATAGGATGCCAGGAGAGAAAGCCAGCCAATGATGCCATGCTTGCCATATGCCCCTCCAGCTGAGAGAGGAGCCCTGACCATGTTCACCATGTGACTTTCCAGATGAGAGAGAAACTCTAAACTTCATCAGTCTTCTTCAATCAAGGTATCTTTCCTTAGATGCCTTAGATTGGACATCTCTATAGACTTGTTTTAACTGGGACATTTCTCAGCCTTAGAACTGTAAACTAGTAACTTATTAAATTCCCCTTTTTAAAAATCATTCTATTTCTGATATATTGCATTCTGGCAGCTAGCAAAGTAGAACACCTATGCACGCTATTTGTAGTGCATTTCTGGGTGTACTCAGGGGAGTTGAGTATTGTTAGGTGAAATATGTGTTTGTTATTTTTTTCAGTTTGGAAATTAAGCATGTTTCAAGGTGAGGTGTGTAGCTACCAAGTTGACAAGGAGTGGACTATTGTGCTTAGTTTTTGATGTCAACTTGGCCAACTTGGTGATGTTCCCAGTGGTCTGGCCAGGCAAGCACTAGTCTGTCCATTGCTGCAAGGATATTTCATGGCTGGTTGAAATATCTAATAGCTAATTGTTGGAAGGCTGTTGTATTAAATCATCAGTCAGTTGATTGCAGCTGTGGCTGATAACATCTGTGATCAACTAAGGGTGTGTCTCCCATCAGTGATATAATCCAGTAAGACATTTAAGAAAGAAGAGAGGTGTTTTTCACTGCTTCTTCAACCAGCAAGTCTCTCCTGTGGAGTTCATGGAGACCCTACATCAGTGCATCCAGCTTCACAGCCTCGCTTTCGATTTTGGGCAATTCTATCTGCATGGTTGCATGAGGCACTGTTCTAGTTTGCTAGCTGCCAGAATGCAATATACCAGAAATGGAATGGCTTTTAAAGAGGGGAATTTAATAGGTTGTTAGTTTACAGTTCTAAGGTTGAGAAAATGTCTCAGTTAATGTCCTAGAAGAAAATTTCTTCACATCAAGATCACATCAAGATGTGATTCCCTAAATCAGATCTCCAGGGAGATGATCTAATTACACTTTCAAACATACAGTACTGAATAGGGATTATTGTAAACAGTTACCTTTACAAAATGGGATTAGGATTAAAACATGGCTTTTCAAGGATACATACATCCTTTAAAACCAGCACACTGTTCTTCTACTGTCTTCTTGATCTCCTTTATGTCACTTGCTATCTCACTTATTTTATTAAGTAGAATGATATGAACATCTTTGATTAGTTGTTCCAACATCTCTATCTCCTCTGGCTTTTTAATTTGGTCATTAGGCAGGTTTATATCTGTCTGCACTGTGATATGCTTAGTGATCTGCTGTTTTCATGGCATGTAAATATCATGATTGATTTACTTTGGAATTTTCTTTCTATCAGGAGTCTAAGGCCTTATGTTTATGGGATGGTTGTACAGCAGGGAGCAGGATACAGTGCGGGGCACTCAGGGCAGTGATTTGTTTCAGGGCAGGTATAGGCACAGGTTGGGGATGTTACACTGATTTTTGTGAACATGGGTGCCCAGTGGCCAGGGAGGATGTGGTTGTGTGGGTGCTCCAGTCTGGGGGGGGGCATAATCCTGGTGTGCACTGGTCTAAGGTATGGGATCCTTTGTGTGGATACACTAAGCTGTGGAAGCAGGTCACCATTATGCCTTCATGGATTGGGGGCAGATGTGACCCGGCTGCGCAGATCAGCACTTTCTCAGAGCTGGAAATTATGGCTGAGGGCCATGCACACTCATGGTTCTAGGACTGCTGTAAAGTGTGGTTCTCAGAGCTGAATGATGTGATTTGGGGGCCTGTGCATATGTGTGGTCCTAGGAGTGACATAAACTGATGCACAGGATTCAGGGATGCAGAGTGAGGCTATGTGACAGACACCATGGGCAGCGGAACAGAGGTATCCTGGGTATGGCGGTTAATGCCCACAGCCTTTATGTACTGGCAACAGCTTACAGGTAACAGGGAGGAGGAGGTAGTGCTCAGGAGGGGTGCGGGAGAGGTGGGTTGGACTGCATTTGGGGTGGGGGCTGGGGGCAAGTACACGCACTGGGGGCTGGTGGGTGAAGACACCTGGAGCATAGAGAGTGGGAGTGGGTGACAGGGTTCGGGTGCATGGAGTGTGGGGTGAATCACTGGTCACAGGGCTGTGCTGGTGAGGGTAGCATGCCCAAGTAACATGGTCTGGCTTATTTCCTAGTCCCCGGCTCCCATCCATGCACTCCTGTGGGCTCCATGCCTCCGTGCCAGGCTCCAGCTTTCTGCCTCTCAGTTCCTTGGCCTCTGCAGCCAGGTATGCCCCATGTGGTGCAGAAGGCTCTCCTATGTCAGCTGCACTCACGAATTGCCACCTCAGTCACCCTTCTGTTCCTTTTCTAACTTTTCTAGCAGGGCTAATCTCATGCAACTCTATTCGGTCATCTTTCCAGAAGTCCCTCTACTAGATTTAAGAAAATGAAAAATGCAAGTGTTAATTTAACTAAATTAAATTATTATTCTGACAAATTTTCAAGAATAACTGAATTTTGTAGGATGTCCTCTTGAACATATTTTCCTAGATCTTTTTGGTAATTTAAATATGTATAGTCTGCAAAGTGTATATATAATTTATATACTTGCTTGCTTTTCTTTCAAAGACCCTTTTTTGTTGAAGAGGAAACTGACCTATAGCAGAGCACATGTACTTTCAAAGAAGCATCAGAGTACAAAAATATAACTAACAAGGAAATCTGGTGTTTCTGTGACAAGTAAGTTTTTTTTAAGTAATTAAAACCATGACTGACAACCCTGTTTTTTGTCTAATACCATGCAGAGTAGTGTTAAGGCATAACATGGACAGTGAGAAAATTATCAAGTCTCTATGAATTCTATATAATTTCAAAATATGCGTGTTAATGTTTCATCCATACAAACCTGACAGAAGTGCAGAAAATCTTTTAATTTTTATGATATTTCCTATGCAACTCATAACATATGAAATGAACATGACTATTTCTAGTACCTCTCTTTTTACAAGATAAAAGAATAAATCCTCTGCAAAAGTTTGAAATAAAATTATACACTTGACAGCAGGGCCCTGCCCCAGACCCACGGGCCCGCACAGTCATATTCACCCTGCCACTGAGCACCCATGCTCATGAGCACCAGGGCAGCATCCCCAACCTGCACCTATACCTGTGCTGCAATGCATCACTGCATTGTTGTGCTCTACATCCTGCTCCACATCAATCTTGCAAATAATATATAAGCTTTAGACTACAGAAGGGTAATCAACTTCCAAAGTAAACCAATCAAGATATTTACATGTTGCAAAGACAACAGAAAATCACTAAGTATAACATGATGCAGACAGATACAGCCCAGACTCACAACCAAATTGAAGCACTAGAGGGGACACAGACACTGGAACAACTAATCAAAGATGTTCATATAACTCTATTAAATAAAATAAATGGGATGGCTAATGACATAAAGGTGATCAAGAAGACACTAAAAGAGAACAACTATGCTAGAAGAGCATAAAAAGGATTTGAAAAAATAAATAGAAAAATAGCAGATATCAAGGAACAAACTGCTAGAGAAATCAGTAAATATCTGGAGATGAATGATAATGAGAACACAACATATCAAAACTTATGGGATGCAGCAAAGAAAGTGCCCAGAGAGAAACTTGTTACCCTAAATGCCTATATTAAAAACAAGAATGAGCAAGACTTAAGGGTTAAACTGCTTACCTTGAGAATTTAGAGAAAGAACTGCAAACTAACCCCAAACCAAATAAACAAAGAGAAATAATAAAGGCTAAAGCAGAAATAAACACACTGGAGAACAATTAAATAATAGTAAGATGAATGAAACTAAAAGTTGGTTCTTTGAGAAAATTAATGAAATTGATGCTCCCTTAGCTAGACTAACAAAGAATAAAAGAGAGATGACACAGAAAAACAAAGTCAGAAATGAGAGGGGGGTTGTTACCAAAAATCATGAAGAAATTTAAAATATCATAAGAGAATATTATGAACAACTATATAACTGCAAACTAGACAGCTTAGATGAAATGGACAAATTCCTAGAATGCACAAATTACTGTACTCAAGAAGAAGAAATAGACTCAAGAAGAAATAGATCTCAACAAACCAATTACAAGTAAAGAACTAATCATCATAAGAAATCTTCCCACAAGGAAAAGCCCAGGACCTGATGGCTTCACAGGAGAATTTTATTAAACATTTCAAAAGGAATTAATGCCAATCCTGCTGAAGCTCTTCCAAAAAATTAAAGGGAAAGGATTGCTACCTAACTCATTTTATGAAGCTAACATGAGTCTAATATCAAACTCAGACAATGATGATACAAGAAAAATATCGACCAATCTCCCTAATGAACACAGATGCGAAAATTCTTAACAAAAAGACTAGCAAATTATATCCAATGTCACATTAAAAGAATTATACATCATGATCAAGTGGGATTTATACCAAGAATGCATGGGTGATTCGACATAAGAAAATCAATCAACATAATACAGAACATTAACAAATCAAAAGGGAAAAATCACATGATCATATCAATTGATGCTGAAAAAGCATATGACAAAATCCAGCATCCTTTCCTGATAAAAATGCTTCAAAATTAGGCAACAAAGAAAACTTTCTCAATATTATAAAGAGCATATAGGGAAAACCCATAGCCAGCATCATACTTAATGGTGAGAAGTTGAAAGTATTCCCCTTGAGATCAGGGATGAGACAAGGATACCCATTATCATGACTATTATTCAACATTGTATTGGAAGTATTAAGTGGAGCAATTAGACAGGAGAAAAAAATAAAAGGTATCCAAATAGAAAAGGAAGAAATAAAACTTTCATTATTTGCAGATGACATAATCCTATACTTAGAAAACCCTGAGAAATCTACATTAAAACTACTTGAGCCAAGAAAGAAATTCAGCAAAGTGGCAGGATACAAGGTAATGTACAAAAATAAGTAACGTTTCCATACACAAGCAGTGACATATCTGAGGAGACAACTAAGGAAAAAATTCCATTCAGAACAGCAACCAGAAGAATTAGGTATCTAGGAATAAGCCTAACCAGGGATGTCAAGGACTTACACACAGAAAATTGCAAAAAATTGTTAAAAGAAAAAAATAAAAAATGATGTAAATAGATGTAAAGATATTCCATGCCCATGGCCAGGAGGGTTGAATTATCTTCAAGATGTCAATTCTACCGAAACTGATCTACAAATTCAATGCAATATCAATAAAAATCCAAACAACCTACTTTGAACACTTTGAAAAACTAGTTATCAAATTTATATGGAAGGGAAAGAGACCTCAAATAGCTAAAGTTATCATAAAAAAGAAGAGCAAACTGGGAGATGTGTCACTTTCTGACTTTAAAGCTTACTATAAAGCCATAGTAGTCAAAAGAGCATGGTACTGGCACAAAGACAGGACTGGTCAGTGGAACAGAATCAAGAGCGCATAAATCAACCACCAAATTTATGCACATCTGATCTTTGATAAGTCCCCCAAATCCACTGACTTGGGACAGAATAGTCTTTTCAATAAATGGGCATGGGAGAAATGGATTTCAATAGTCAAAAGAATGAAAGAGGATCCCTATCTTACACCTTATATAGAAATTAATTCAAAATAGATCAAAGACCTAAATGTAGGAGCCAAAACCATGAAACTTCTTGAAAAAAATGTAGAGAAACATCTTCAAAATCTAGTAATAGAAGGCAGCCTCTTAAACTTTACACCTAACACACAAGTTGTGAAAGAAAAAATAGATAAATGGGAACTGCTTAAGATCAAGAGCTTCTGCACTTCAAAGGACTTCGTTAAAAAGGTGAAGAAGCAACTGTCTCAATGGGAGAAAATATTTGGAAACCACACATTGGATAAAGGCTTGATGCCCTGTGTACATAAAGAAATTATACAGCTCACCAACAAGAGAACAAACAACACAATTATAAAATGGGCAGAGGAAATGAATAGGCACTTTTATGGAGAGAAAATATAGATGACTAATAAACACACGAAGAACTGTTCATTTTTGGCTATAAGGGAAATGCAAACTAAGATGACAATGAGATATCATCTGTAAGAATGGCTGCTATTAAACAAACAGGAAACTATAAATGCTGGAGAGGATGTGCAGAAATTAGAACACCTTTTCACTGTTGGTGGAATGTAAAATGGTTCAGCCACTGTGGAAGTCAGCTTACTGATTCCTCAGAAAATGAAATATTGAGTTGCCCTATGACCTGGTAATACCAATACTCAGTATACAGCCAGAATAGTTGAGGGCAGTGACACAGACATTTGTACACTGATGTTCATAGCAGCACTTTACAATTGTCAAGAGATGGAAAAAATCCAGGTGCCCATCAACAGATGAGTGGATAAACAAAATGTTGTATATTCATATGATGGAATATTATGCAGCATTTAGACAAAATGATGTTCCAAAACACATGACAATGTGGATGGACCTGAAGTACATAATTTTGAGTGAAATAAGGCAGACACAAAAGGACAGGTACTGTATGATTCCATTATTATGACTATTGTAAAGCTGCCAGTGTTTTAGAGCATCTAGAAGGAAAAATCTGAGATAAGGGCATGCTAGCCCATGACAAACTCTGGGAACTGTTATGTAGCTGCTTGATGAAGTGTGCTTTGAAAATTGTTGCTTTTTTTCTTTGTTTATATGTTGTATTTTACAACAAAAAAAATGGTTATAAAAACTATAGGCAGCTACAGTAATATTAGATAAAATAAATTCTTGAAATAAAAAATTTGAAAATATTTAGTAATATAGCACACTACTATAGCAAAGTTGATAACTGCAATAACTTTTTACTTGATATTTTGAAAAGCATAGCTTTCATAGTTAATCAAATGGTATTTAAGATAGCATTTAATATACAAATTTTAAAATGTTTTTGTATGAGCAAGAACAAAGGATTGTTGATACTGCAAGGTATTGAAAATAGATGGTAATATTTTAAAATTTTAACTTATGTGTGAGACTAAAGCAGAAAATATTTATTTGGTACAAAATTCCTATTTTGACTAGTGCAGTTCCTAATATAACTTATTTGGACAGCTTAATTGAACACCATAAGTACACTGAACTCTGGGCAGGGCATGAGATTTTGTAGGTTTGTCCAGAGTGATGCCCTGATAAATCCCAGAGTGATATGAACAGTGAATAAAAAAGTATTTGCAAAGTCCCCTTGGGAGAATGGTAAGAAAGGGGGAAAATTCAACTTTGCCAAGTAGAGACTTCTTAATATTCTCACAAGCAGTGGGGACAACCAAAGCAGTAGGCTGAGCCCTCTATCTTGGGGTTTGTTCATATGAAACTTAACTTCACAAAAGACAGGCTAAATCTACTTAAAATTAGGCCTAAGTGTCACCCCCAAGAGAACCTCTTTTGTTGCTCAGATGTGGCCTCTCTTTCAGCAAACACAACAAGTAAACTCACCGCTCTCCCCCTCTCTATGTGGGACATAACTCCTAGGGGTGTGTACCTTCCTGGCAATGTGGGACAGAAATCCTAGAATGAGCTGGTACTCAGCATCAAGGGACTGAGAAAACCTTCTCGACCAAAAGGGGGAAGAGTGAAATGAGACAAAATAAAGCGTCAATGGCTGAGAGATTCCAGAGTTGAGAGGCTATCCTGGAGGTTATTCTTATGCATTAAATAGGTATCACCTAGTTAGTCAAGATGTAATGGAGAGGCTGAAGGAAACTGCCTGAAAAGGTAGAGCTGTGTTCCAGTAACTGTGCTTCTTGAAGATGATTGTATAATGATATAGCTTTTGCAATGTGACTGTGTGATTGTGAAAACCTTGTGTCTTCTGCTCCTTTTATCTGCCTTTTCAACAGATGAGTAAAACTTATGGATTAAAAATGAATAATAGGGGGAAAAATGTTAAAATAAATTTAGTAGATTGAAATGCTAGTGATCAATGAAAGGGAGGGGTAAGGGGTACGGTATGCATGAATTTTTTTCTGTTGTCTTTTTATTTCTTTTTCTGAATCGATGTAAATGTTCTAAGAAATGACCATGATGATGAATATGCAACTATGTGATGATATAGTGAATTACTGATTATATATGTAGAATGGAATGATCATATGGCAAGAGTGTTTGTGTTTATGTTTTAAAAAAAATAATAAAAAATACAAAAAGATAGCATTTAATATTTAAAATTCAAGAAACTCTGATATCTGCATCTATAGATTTATTCCTTCCTTGTTTTAAGTTTAAATTGGTTTATGAAAGATTGTACAAACAGGCTTTATGATGATTACTTCGATTTTTTTAATATACCTATGGATAAAACTAAGATATCTATTTTAGGTGGTTATCCCTTTTAGGTTTCCATATGTTAATTGCAAAAATATCTGTATCTTCATATTTTCCTGAAGTCAGGAATATATTTAGTAACATAGGCCATTACTATAGCAATACAGATATTTGTAAGAACTTTCTACTTGATATTTTGAGAACATTCACAGTTTTGACAGCTGATCAAATGATATCTAAGTTAGTGCTGAATACTTAGAATTCAAAAACTTTGCTATCTGAATTTGTAGGTTTTTTTTGTTTCCTTAATTTTCAATTGGTTTATGAAACTTACTGTACAAACAAGAGAGGCTTTACAATGATTATATGGATAATTTATTTAAATATGCCTATGGTTAAGCTAACTAAGGTATCCATTGTTGGTGGTTCTAAGTGTATTGTTTGTTTTCTTAAAATAAGAAATGATAAAAAAAGAAATAATAAAGGAAGTTCTGTTGGCTGAAAAAGAAGAGAAAGGATGGGGAAATCTGCAGATGGGCACAGAATTGAAAAGTACCAGTAAGGGTGGCTAAAAGGATAAAAAGAGAATGGGGGAAGAATATAGATCTGACAAATAAAAGCCAAAGGAAAATACAATAGATTCAAGAAATATATTTACAGTTATAACTTAGAATGTTAATAGACGTACCTCACAAATTGAAAGATAGATTTGCAGAAGGGATTAGGAAATATGATCCATCTATATGCTGCTTATAAGGTATTCATCTTAGACCCAAGGATACAAATAGATTGAAATTGAAAAGATAGAAGAAGTTGTTCCATGAATACTTAACCAAAAGAAAGCAGGAGTAGCTATGCTAAGAGCAGACAAAATAGACTTTAAATGCAAATATATCATAAGGGCCAAGGAAGGCCACTACATATTAATAAAAGGGACAATTCACCAAGAAGAAATAACAGTCATAAATGTGTATGTTCCCAATCAAGGAGTTCCAAAGAACATGAGGCAAATATTAGCAAAACTGAAGGGAGCAATAAGTGTTTCAACAATAATGCTGGAAGACTTAAATTCACCACTCTCTTCTATAGATAGACAGACAGATGATCAACTAGGAAATAGAGAACCTAAATCATTTGACAAATGAATTAGATGTAACAGACATATACAGATTGCTATGCCCAAAAAATCCAGGACACACATTCTTTTCTAGTGCTTATGAATGTTCTCTAGGATAAATCATATGCAGGGGGCACAAAACAGGTCTTTGTAAATTTTAAAAGATGAAATTACTCAAAACACTTCCTCTGATAAAACAGAATTAAGCTGGAAAACACAATAACCACCAAAGAACCAGAATATACACAGATATATGCAGAATAAACAACACACTCCTAAACAATCAGTGGGTAAGAAGAAATTGCTAGAGAAATTGGGAAATACCTGGAGATGAATGAAAACGAGAATACAACAGATCAGAACTTATGGAATGTGGCAAAGGCAGTGCTGAGAGGGAAATTTATTGCCCTAAATGTCTTTCTAAAAAGAGAAAGAGCAAAAATTGAGGATGTAAGCTGCTTACCTAGAGGAAGTAATGGAAGAACAGCAAACTAATACCAAACAAAATAGAAGAAACATAACAAAGATTAAAGCAGAAATAATTGAATTGGTGAACAAAAATACAATAGAATCAATAAAACCAAAAGTTGGTTCATTAAGAAAATCAGTAACATCGATGGACCCCCAGCTAGGCTGACAAAGAAAAAAAGACAGAGGATGTAAATAAACAAAATCAGAAATGAGAGGGGTGTGGTTACCATGGACCCAGAAGAAATAAAAAAAAAATCATTGGATAATATTGTCAATATCAGTGCCAACATCTAGACAATTTAGATGAAAGGGCCAAATTCCTAGAAATACAAGAACATCCTGCACTGACTGGAGAAGAAATAGAAGACCTCAATAAACCTATCACAAGAAAAAATTCAATCAGTCATCAAAAAGTTTCCTGCAAAGTAAAGCCCAGTGCTAGATGGTTTTACAGGAGAATTTTAACAAACATTTTAAAAAGAACTAACACCAATCTGTTCAAACATTTTCCAAAATTGTAGGAAAGAGACTACTACTTAACTCATTTTATGAAGATAATATTACTCTAATACCAAAACTGGGTAAAGATGCTGCAAGAAAGGAAAACTACAGGCCAATCTCCTTAATGAATACAGATGCCAAAATTCTCAATAAATATTAGCAAATCAAATCCAGTAATCCATTAAAAGAATTATATACCACATCCAAATGAGGTTTATACTAGTAATGCAAGAGTGGTTCAACTCAAGAAAATGAATGGAATACAGCACATTAACAAATCAAAAGGGAAAAATCGCAGTCATTTTGATTGATGAGGAAAAAGTACTCCACAAAGTTCACTGACCTTTTCTGATAAAACACTTCAAAGTTAGGAACTGAGGGGGTTCAATGGTAGTTCAGTGGCAGAGTTTTTGCCTGTCATATGGGAGACCTGGGTTCAATTACAGTCCCATGCTCTTCCCCCAAAAAACAAAGCAGCAAAACAAATAAACAAAAACCCAACTGTGCTGATTTGAAAGGATTTGTGTACCCAGAAAAGCCATGGCTTAATCCTAATGTAATTTTGTGGTAGCAACAGTTTCTTTTAAACTCTTTCAGTACTATATGTTGGAAACATTATTTAGATTATCTCCAAGGACATGTGACACACCCAATTGGGGGTACTAATTTTGATTAAATGGAGATATAATTCCACCTATTCCAGGTGGGTCTTGATTAGTTTACCAGAATCCTTTAAAAGAGGAAGTATTTTGGAAAAGCCTTCATATTCTGAGAGAGCAGAGCCACATAGATCCATGAGAGAGAGTCCACAAGTCAGAGACCTTTGGAGATGATGAAGGAAAATACCTCCATGAGAGCGTCATGAAACAAGAAGCCTGGAGAGAAAGCTAGCAGACATTACCATGTTCACCATGTACCTTTGAGTTGAAAGTGAAACCCTGAATGTCACCGACCTTTCTTGAGTGAAGGTAACCTCTTGTTGATTCCTTAATTTGGACATTTTTAAAGACTTGCTTTAATTGGGACATTTTCTCAGCCTTTGAACTGTAAATCTGCAAAAATTTTATATTTAGGTCTTTGATAAACTTTGACTTGATTTTTCCCCTTTTTAAAAGCCATTCCATTTCTGGTATATTGTATTCCAGCAGCTAGGAAACTAGAAGATCAATCAAACAAAAATTCAACAAACAGCACTGCAATAACAGGCTATTCACATGGAGAAAGAATGAAATGTAACCTCTACCATGCAGCATACAAAAAAAAGGTAGGAATCAAAGGAATCTTCCTCAAAATGATAAATGGCATATATGAAAAACCCATAGCCAGCACTGTAACTGATGAGAGACTGAAAGCATTCCCTCTAAGATCAAGATGAGACAATGATACCCTCTGTCACCACCATTATTCAATATTGTACTAGAAGTTCTAGGTAGAGTAATCAGGCAGACAAAAGAAGTAAAAGACATCCAAATAGGGAAGGAAGTAGTAAAACTCATTATTTGCAGATGACATGATACTATACTTGGAATATCCTGAGAAATCTATGACAAAGCTTCTTGAGCTAATAAACATATTCTGTAAAGTGGCCAAATACAATATTAATGTCCAAAAATCAGTAATGTATCTATAAATAAGCAATGACCTACCTGAGGAAAGGATTAAGGGGAAAATTCCATTCAAAATAGCAACTAAAACAATCAAGTTTTGAGTCATAGACTTAACCAGGTATGTAGAGGGCCTGTACATAGAAGACAACAAAACATTGCTAAAAGAAATCAAAGAAGATTTTAATAGGAGGAAAGACATTCTCTCATCATGGATAGGAAGGTTAACTGTAGTTAAGATAACAATTCTACCCAAACTGATCTACAGATTCAACAGAACACCAAATTTATTTCAAAGGAAGGAAACCTCAAATAGCATTTTTAAAATATTCTATAAAAGAACAAAAGTTGGAGGACTAACACTGATTTTAAAACTTATTATAAAACTACAGTGGCCAAAACAGTATTGTACTGGCAAAAAGATAGAAGTATTGACCAATGGAATCAAATCAAGAGTTCAGAGATAGACCACCAAATCTATGATCAATTGTTCTTCAACAAGGTCCCCAAATCCACTGAGCAGGGGCAGAATAGGCTTTTCAATAAATGGGCATGGGGGAACAGGATGTCAATAGCAAAAAAATGAAAGAGGACCCTTACCTTACACCCTATACAAAAATCCAGTCAAAGTGGATCAAAGACCTAAATATAAGAGCCAGTACCATTAAACTCCTAGAAGAAAAAAAGGGAAACATCTTCAAGACCTAGTAATAGAAAGTAGCTGCTTAGACTTTACACCCAAAGCACAAGCAAGGAAAGAAGAAACAGATAAATAGGAATTCCTCAAAATAAAAAGCTTCTGGGACTTCCGGAGAAGATGGCGGCTTAGTAAGACGCGCGGGTCTTAGTTCCTCCTCCAGAAAAGCAACTAAAGAAACAGAAACAATACGAAACAGCTCCCGGAGTCACGACAGAGACCAAAAAGACAGCGTACCCCATTCTGGAACAGCTGAACGGGCAGGGAGAATCTGCTGTGGTGAGATACCCAAGGGGCGCGCGTTTTCCTGGCCGGGGCGGCTGGCGACTGGGGTCCCCTCCACGCACGTGGCTCCCTGGTCTGACTGGGAACGTTGGATAGCGGGGCCCTCCCGTCACGCTTGGCGTTTCGGGCCAGCTGGGCAATTAGGACCGGCACTCTCCCAAGCCGCAGGGCCAGTGACCCCCGCCGCCACGCGCGGTTTCCCGGGCCGACTGCCGTGCAGACAGACGAGCGCCACGAGCGCCACCTACTGGGCAGGAAAAGAAAAACAGAGCCCAGAGATTTCACAGAAAAAGCTTTCAACCAGCTGGGTCCCACACCCAGGGAAATCTGATCAAATGCCCAGACACCAGCAGAAAATAATGGATGACGCTCGGAAAATTGAAGATATGGCCCAGTCAAAGGAACAAACCAATAGTTCAAATGAGATACAGGAGCTGAGACAACTAATGCTGAATATACGAACAGAAATGGAAAAACTCTTCAAAAACCAAATCAATAAATTGAGGGAGGACATGAAGAAGACATGGGCTGAACAAAAAGAAGAAATAGAAAATCTGAAAAAACAAATCACAGAACTTATGGGAGTGAAGGACAAAGAAGAAAAAATGGAAAAAACAATGGATACCTACAATGGTAGATCTAAAGAGACAGAAGCTACAATTAGTGAACTGGAGGATGGAACATCTGAATTCCAAAAAGAAACAGAAACTATAGGGAAAAGAATGGAAAAACTTGAGCAGGGGATCAGGGAACTGAATGACAATATGAAGCGCACAAATATACGTGTTGTGGGTGTCCCAGAAGGAGAAGAGAAGGGAAAAGCAGGAGAAAAACTAATGGAAGAAATTATCACTGAAAATTTCCCAACTCTTATGAAAGACCTAAATTTACAGATCCAAGAAGTGCAGTGCACCCCAAAGAGAATAGACCCAAATAGGCGTTCTCCAAGACACTTACTAGTTAGAATGTCAGAGGTCAAAGAGAAAGAGAGGATCTTGAAAGCAGCAAGAGAAAAACAATCTGTCACATACAAGGGAAACCCAATAAGACTATGTGTAGATTTCTCAGCAGAAACCATGGAAGCTAGAAGACAGTGGGATGATATATTTAAATTACTAAAAGAGAAAAACTGCCAACCAAGACTTCTATATCCAGCAAAATTGTCCTTCAAAAATGAAGGAGAAATTAAAACATTTATAGACAAAAAGTCACTGAGAGAATTTGTGACCAAGAGACCAGCTCTGCAAGAAATACTAAAGGGAGCACTAGAGTCAGATACGAAAAGACAGAAGAGAGAGGTATGGAGTAAAGTGTAGAAAGAAGGAAAATCAGATATGATACATATAATACAAAAGCCAAAATGGTTGAGGAAAATATTATCCAAACAGTAATAACACTAAAAGTTAATGGACTGAATTTCCCAATCAAAAGACATAGAATGGCAGAATGGATTATGACCCAGCAATACCACTGCTAGGTATCTACTCAGAGGACTTAAGGGCAAAGACACAGATGGACATTTGCACACCAGTGTTTATAGCAGCATTATCTACAATTGCAAAGAGATGGAAACAGCCAAAATGTCCATCAACAGAAGAGTGGCTAAACAAACTGTGGCGTATACCTACGATGGAATATTATGCAGCTTTAAGACAGACTAAACTTATGAAGCATGTAATAACATGGATGGACCTAGAGAACATTATGCTGAGTGAGTCTAGCCCAAAACTAAAGGACAAATACTGTATGGTCCCACTGATGTGAACCGACATTCGAGAATCCGCTTGGAATATATCATTGGTAACAGAGTCCAGCAGGAGTTAGAAACAGGGTAAGATAATGGGTTATTGGAGCTGAAGGGATACAGACTGTGCAACAGGACTAGATACAAAACTCAAAAATGGACAGCACAATAATACCTAAGTGTAATGTAACTAGGTTGGAACACTGAATGAAGTTGCACCTGAAATATGGTTTTTTGTTTGTTTGTTTGTGTGTTTGTATCTTTTGTTTTTGTTTTTTTTCTTTTTCCTTTTTATATATATATATTTTATTAGTATTATTATTTTAATTCTCTTCTCTATATTAACATTCTATATCTTTTTCTGCTGTGTTGCTAGTTCTTTTCCTAAATCGATGCAAATGTACTAAGAAATGATGATCATACATCTATGTGATGATACTAAGAATTACTGAGTGCATTTGTAGAATGGAATGATTTCTAAATGCTGTGTTAATTTCTTTTCTTTTTTTTGATTAATAAAAAAAATTTAAAAAAAAAACCCTAAAAAAAAAAAAAAAGCTTCTGTACCTCAAAGGACTTTTTCATAAGGGTGAAGATGCAGCCAACTAAATGTGAGAAAATATTTACAAATCACATATCAGATGTTTTAGTTTGCTAGCTCCTGGAATGCAATATACCAGAAATGGAATGGCTTTTTTTTTTAATTTAATAGATTGCTAGTTTACAGTTCTAAGGCTGTGAAATTGTCCAAATTAAAACAAGTCTACAGAAATATCCAATCTAAGACATCCATGGAAAGATACCTTGGTTCAAGAAGGCCAATGATGCTCAGCATTTCTTTCTCAGCTGGAAGGGCACATGGTGAACACAGCAGCATCTTCTAGTTTTCTTTCCAGGCCTCTTGCTTCATGATCCTCCCTGGGAAGCATTTTCCTTCTTCATCTCCAAAGGTTACTGACTGGTGGATTCTGTGGTTCTCTCTTCCTTCTGCCATGGTTCTGTGGCTCTCTTGTTCTTAAAAAGGAACTCTCTCAGAAATGTCTCCTCTTTTATAGGATTCCAATAAACTAATAAAGACCCACGTAGGATGGCTGCAGGCATGTCTCCATCTATTCAAGTTTAATACCCACAACTGATTCATATCTCCATGGAGATAATCTAATTAAAGGTTCCAACATACAGCATTGAATAGTGATCAGAAGAAACAGCTGCCTTCACAAAATGGGATTAGGACTAAAACATGGCTTTTCTAGGGTACATAATTCCTTTCAAACCAGCACATTGGATAAAGGTTTTATATCCTGTATAAATAAGAAATCATACAACTCAGCGGTAAAAGAACAAACAACCCAATTATAAAATGGGCTAAAGATACAAATACACATTTTTCCAAAGAGCAAACACAGATGGCTAAAAAGCACATAAAGAGATGCTCATTCTCATTACCTATAAGGAAAATGGAGATCAAGACTACAATGAGATATCACCTCACCCTTATAAGAATGGCTACTATTAAACAAATGGAAACTACAAAGATTGGAAAGGATGTGGAAAAATTGGAACACATTCACTGTTGGTGGAAATGTAAATGGTACAGCCACTGTTGAAGACAGCTTGGCAGTTCCTTAGAAAACTAAGTATTGAGTTGCCCTATGACCCAGCAATACCACTACTCGGTATATACCCAGAAGAGCTGAAAGCAGTGACACAAACTATTTGCACACTGATATACACAGATGCATTATTCACAATTGCCAAAAAGATATAAACACTCCAAGTGTCCATCAACAGATGAGGGGATAAACAAAATGTGGTACATACATACAATCAATGGAATATTATGTTGCAGTTAAGACTAAATGACATCTTGAAGCATATGATAACATGGATGAACCTTGAGGACATGATGCTGAGTGAAATAAGTCAGACACAAAAGAACATATACCGTATGATTGTGCTGTTATGCTCTTCGTAAAGGTAAACTCAAAGGCTTATAACATAGTATATAGGGGACCTAGAGATACATAGAAGCTAGAGATGGATGATCTGTTAGCTCATGAGGCTAAATGAAAATGAAGAAGTGAACAGTAGGGCAGAGGGTTCATTAATGGATTTATAAATAATATTGGTCTATTAAAGGTGACCATGATTGAAAGGGGTTATACAGAGCCATGTATCCCACCAATTAACCCTATAAATGTAAATAAATTCTTCTATGAACTACTTCAAAGATATGACTCTTGTACAAAGAATCAGTAATAGAGGAGTATGGGGGAAAATTACTATTGCATAATATGCACTGTATTTAACAGGAAAACATCAACAGTACCATAGCAATATGAGTGTCAAATAATTGGGGGTAAGGACAAGAGTTAAGGGGAGGTTTGGATTTTCTATGTAGTGAGGTTGTGTTTATTGGTTATTTTTCTCTTTCAGGATCTAAAATGGAGAGTTTTGATGAGTGTACAAATAAGTATAATGTGAGACATGGACTGTTTACTCTGGAGATTATCCGTAATGCCCAATGGATAGAGGTGACTGAAAGAGATACACTGAATGAGAAGTAGAATGGCAAACTGTGGAATATACCTATGATGGAATATTGTGTGGCTACAGAATGGAACAAAGTTGTGAGGCATACAATGAGGTGAATGAACTTCAGGGACATTATGTGGTGCAAAATAAGCTAGAAACAAAAAAACAAATATTGTATGGTCTCTTTTAGGAAATACTTGTAAGAAAACTGGGGCCTAGATTATAAGCTTGTATAATGCAGTGACATTTAGTTTGGAACTGTAAATGGTAGTCTTAGATTTTGAGATGCTGTACTATATATGTATTAGACATATAAACATACAGTATCTCCCTGGAACTCTACTATATGACACCTAAGACTCAGAGTTGGAGTTCCACAGCTCTGAAAGTCAGTTTTGCTACATATAACTGTTAAACCAAAGAAGATATCAGGCTTCCATTAGAGGTAAGAACAAACCAAATCTGGTTGGAACTAAGATAAATCAGAACACAGGGGTAAGGGTGGCATCTGCATTTTCGAACTTCACCTACTATATGAGACTGAAGGAAGAGAAGTTTATTTTGTCCAAAACCTAAATTTTCTGTAACATATAATCTAACTCACCCTGTCTGGATAGCTCATTTAAACAACCCAAACACATGAATGGGTATAAGGGCTTGTAATTCAGTTTAGCTTAATGTAATACCTGGGTACATCCCAGAGTATGTCGGGTAGACAAAAAGTATTGGCAAAGTCCCCTAAGGAACTGGAGAAAAGAATATGAAACTATTAAACTTTATCACCAGGAAAACCACTTAAACTGTCTCAAACATTATGGACTCATGAGTCAATAGACCAAGCCCTCGATCTTGGGGCTTGCTTTTATGAAGCTCATTTCTGTAGCAAAGAAGCTAAGCCTACCTATATTTATGCCTAAGAGTTACTAGTATACCTCTTCTGTTGCTCAGATGTGGCCTGTGCTGGTTTGAAAGGATGTATGGACCCTAGAAAAGCAAAATTTTAATTAAAATCCCATTTCATAATGGCAGAATAATCCCTATTCAATACTGTATGTTTGAATCTTTATTTAGATAATCTCCCTAGAGATGTATCCCAATCAAGAGTGGTTGTTAAACTGGATTAGGAGAGATGTGTCTCCACCCATTTGGATGGGTCTTGATAAATTTCTGGAGTCTTATAAAAGAGGAAACATTTTGGAGAATGAAGGAGATTTGGAGAGAGCAGAGAATGCTGCAGCACCATGAAGCAGAGAGTCCATGAGCCAGTGACCTTCAGAGATGAAGATGAATAATGCCTCCAGGGAGCTTCATGAAACCAGAAGCCAGGAGAAAAAGCTAGCAGATGACACCGTGTTCACTGTGTGCCCTTTCAGTGGAGAGAGGAGCCCTGAATGTGTTGGTCATGTGTCTTTTCACTTCAGAGAGAAACCCTGAACTTCATTGGCCTTCTTGAACCAAGGTATCTTTCCCTGGATGGATGCCTTTGACTGGACATTTCTATAGACTTGTTTTAATTGGGACATTTTCTTGGCCTTAGAACTGTAAACTAGCAACTTAGTAAATTCCCCTTTTAAAAGCCATTCCATTTCTGGTATATTGCATCCCAGCAGCTACCAAACTAGAACATGGCCTCTCTCTCTCTAAGCCCAACTCTACAAGGAAAACCATTACCCTCCCCTCTATGTGGGATGTGACATACAAGGGAATGTGAAAGTCTCCTTTGCAACATAGGGCATGACTCCCAGGGATGAACCTGGTCCTGGCTAACCAAAAGGGGGAAAAAGAAGCATAACAAAATAAGGTATCAGTGGCTAAGAGAGTTTAAATAGAGTCAAGAAGCTATTCTGGAGGGTACTCTTACACAAGCTTCATTGAGATATTAACAATTACCATGGTCTGTCAAACTCCAATTAAAACCACTCCTATTAACCCTAAAGAACACCTAGGGATACATCTGAGATTCTACAAAAGTTTCACACACTAAGTTTACTTTCAAGAAACCTACAACCTCCAGATGGTTCCTAGGCCAGATAAGTTCTGAAACACAGAGAAGCCAGCCCTCCATAATATCAATTTATTCCATCATCCTATCCCATATTATTGACACCCAATTTCAACATGAAAAAGTTAGAATGGGAATAGGCCAAATGCCTCTAAAAACTGGGAGAATGAATAAAGGAGAAGGAGGAGTTATAACAAAGAACATAGGATTTAACAAACAAATATGATTGCTGAAGCATTACACTGATATTTCTTTTAGTCTCCAGGGTCTTGGAGCACCTAGAAGGAAAAACCTGAAATTGCAGAACTATAACCTATACCAAACTCTGAAATCTGTACTATAACTACTTGTCATAATGCATTTCAAAATGTATCACTTTTTTGTAAATATGTTATAGTTCACAATAAAAAAGTTTAAAAAACAAAGTTAAAATGTTGAAGTATTGCCTTTACTGTAATAATAGCAAATGTGAATGGATTAAACTCCCTAATCAGACACAGATTGTCACAATGGGTAAAAAAAGTATGACTCAACAATACGATATCTACAAGAAACTCACCTTAGACCTAAAGACACAAATAGATTGAAAATGAAAGACTGAAAAGGGATATTCCATGTGAACAGTAACCAAAAAAGAGCTGGGGTACTAATACCAATATCAGAAAAAACAGACTTTAAATACAAAACTGTTATAAGAGACAATGAAGGACATTATATATTAATAAAAGAGGCAATCCATCATGAAGAAATAACAACCATAAATGTATGTGCATCTAACCATAGTGCCCCAAAATATGTGGGGCAAACACTGGCAAAACTGAAGAGAGAAATAGATGCCTCTATAATAATAATGGGAGATTTCAATACATCACTGTCAAATACATCTAGACAGAAGATCAATATGGAAACAGAGAATTTGAATAATATAATAAGTGAACTAAACCTAACAGACATATATAGATCATTGTACCCCAAAGCAGAATATACATTGTTTTCAAGTGCTCATAAAGCATTCTCCAGGATAAACAAAATGTTGGGTCACAAAACACATCTCAAAATTTAATGAGATTGAAATTATGCAAAGTACCTTCTCTAACCCTAATATAATGTAGCTAGAAATAAAAAAACAGGTGGAGAGGGGTGTGTGAGGGTAGTTCAGTGGTAGAATTCTTGCCTACCATGCAGGAGACACAGGTTCAATTCCTGGCCCATGCACTTTCAGAAAAACAAACAAGCTAACAAACAAAGAAAAATCAAACAAACAAAAATTCAACAAATGGTGCTGCAAGAATAGGATACTCACATGGAAAAAGAATGAAATGTGATCCCCACCATACAGCACACAAAACAAAAACAAAATTAAAAAAACAGGTTGAGAACAGGAAGATTCACAGATACACAAAATTTAAACAACACACTTTTAAACAATCAGTGGGTCAAAGAACAAGTTGCAAGAGAAATCAGTCAGTATCTTAAGATGAATGAAAAGGAGAATGCAACATTCCAAAACTTATAGAATGTAGTGAAGGCAGGGCTGAGAGAGAAACTTATAGCCCTAAATGCTGACATTCAAAAATAAAGAGCTAAACCAAAGACCCAGCTGCACTCCTTTAGGAACCAGAATAAGAGGTACAAACTAATCTGAACACAAGAAGAAGGAATGATATAACAAAGATTAGAGCAGAAATAAATGAACATATTGACCAGTGTTATCAAATTGGGAGTTCAGAAATATACCCTCACATCTATGACTGACTGATATCTGATAAGGCTATCATTCCACTGATATTGGATAGAACAGTCTCTTCAACAAATGGTGCTGGGACCACTGGACATTGATAAGCAAAAGAATGAAAGAGGACTCCTATTGCACACCTTATACAATAATTATCTCAAAATGGATCAAAGACCTAAGTGTAAGAACCAGGACCATAAAACTCCTAGAGAAAATGCAGGAAAGCATCTTCACAATCTTGTGGTAGGTAATGGTTTCTTACACTTTAGACCCAAAACACAAACAACAATAGATAAATGGGAACTCCTCAAAATTTAAAATTTTGTACTTGAAAGGACTTTGTCAAGAAAATGAAAAGGCAACCTACCCAATAAGAGAAAATATTTGGAAACCCCATATACTATAAAGGCTTAATATCCAGAATATACAAAGCAATCTTATAACTCAACAATAAAAAAACATTTCCAAATATTGCATCCCATTGTGTAGGCTGTCTTTCTACTTTCTTGATGAAGTTCTTTGATGCACAAAAGTGTTTAATTTTGAGGAGTTCCCATTTATTTATTTCCTTCTTCAGTGCTCTTGCTTTAGGTTTAAGGTCCATAAAACCGCCTCCAATTGTAAGTTTCATAAGATATCTCCCTACATTTTCCTCTAGCTGTTTTATGGTCTTAGACCTAATGTTTAGATCTTTGATCCATTCTGAGTTAACTTTTGGATAGGGTGTGAGATATGGGTCTTCTTTCATTCTTTTGCATATGGATATCCAGTTCTCTAGGCACCACTTATTGAAGAGACTGCTCTGTCCCAGGTGAGTTGGCTTGACTGCCTTATCAAAGATCAAATGTCCATAGATGAGAGGGTCTATATCTGAGCACTCTATTCGATTCCATTGGTCGATATATCTATCTTTATGCCAATACCATGCTGTTTTGACTACTGTGGCTTCATAATATGCCTTAAAGTCAGGCAGCGCAAGACCTCCAGCTTCGTTTTTTTCCCTCAAGATGTTTTTCACAATTCGGGGGACCCTGCCCTTCCAGATAAATTTGCTTACTGGTTTTTCTATTTCTGAAAAATAAGTTGTTGGGATTTTGATTGGTATTGCATTGAATCTGTAAATCAATTTAGGTAGGATTGACATCTTAACTATATTTAGTCTTCCAATCCATTAACATGGTATGCCCTTCCATAAAAAAACAAACAACCCAGTTTTTAAAAAGCAGCAACAGACTTGAATAGACATTCTTCCGAAGAGGAAATATAAATGGCTAAAAAGCACATGCAAAGATGCTCAGCACCACTTCCAATCCTGGGGTTTGTCATATGAAAACCCAACAAAAGATAGGCTAAGCCTAGTTAAAATTAAGCCTAAGACTCACCCCCAAGAGAACCTCTTCTGTTGCTCAGATGTGGCCTCTCTCTCTCAGCCAACAAGACAAGCAAACTCACTGCCCTCCCCCTCTCTATGTGGGGCATGACTCCCAGGGGTGGACCTTCCTGGAACGTGGGACAGAAATCCTAGAATGAGCTGGAACTCAGCATCAAGGGATTGAGAAAACCTTCTCAACCAAACGGGGGAAGAGCAAAATGAGACAAATAAAGTGTCAATGGCTGAGAGATTCCAAACAGAATCAAGAGGTTATCCTAGAAGTTACTCTTGCACATTAAATAAATATCACCTGTTTAGTTAAGGTATAATGGAGAGGCTGGAGGGAACTGCCTGAAAATGTAGAGCTGTTCTCCAGTAGCCATGCTTCTTGAAGATGATTGTATAATGACATACCTTTTGCAACGTGACTGTGATTGTGAAAACCTTGTGTCTGATGCTCCTTTTATCTACCTTATCAACAGATGAGTAAAACATATGGATTAAAAATAAATAAATAATTGGGGGAACACAAATGTTAAAATAAATTTAGTAGATTGAAATGCTAGTGACCAATGAAAGGGAGGGGAAGGGGTATGGTATGTATGAATTTTTTTCTGTTTTCTTTTTTTCTGAATTGATGCAAATGTTCTAAGAAATGATCATGATGATGAATATACAACTATGTGATAAAAAAGAATGTTCATATTGTATGTTGATTGGTTTATTAATAAAAATTTTAAAAAAGAAATGATCATGTTGATGAATATATAACTGTGATGATATTGTGAGTTATTGATTATATTACAAGAATGGAATGATCATATGGTAAGAATGTTGTGTTTGTATATGGTTATATATGATAAAAAAATTTTAAAAATTAAAAAAGAGATATCTAGCACCACCAGCTATTAGGGAAATGCAACTCAAAAACATAATGAGATATAATTTCAAACCTACTAGAATGGCCCCTATTTTTTAAAAAAGAAAGCTACAAGCATTGGAGAGGATATGCAAAAATAGGAACACTCACTTCTGGTGAGAATGTAAAATGCTGCAGCCACTGGAAGACAGTCTGGCAGTTCCTCAGGAAGCTAAGTATAGTACTGCCATATGACCTGGAAACTCCACTCCTAGGTATATGCCAAGAAGAACTGAAAGCAGGGACTCGGACATTTTCACACCAATGTTTATGGTGGCATTGTTCATAACTGCCAATACATATGATGGAATATTATTCATCTGTAAGAAGGAATGAACAACATGGGTGAATCTTGAAGACATTATACTGAGTGAAATAAGCCAGACAGAAGACAACTATTGTGTGATCTCACTAATAAGAACTAATTATAATAAGCATACTCAAGAGTTTGACTACACCAGGGGATAGAATGAGAGTAAAGAATGGGGAGCTGATGTAAAATTTGTGCACAATTTCTATTTAGGCTGATTGTAAAGGTTTGGAAATGATACCAACGATGGCAGCACTTAAGTGCAAGTGTAATTAACAGAACCAAATTACGATTGTGAATGTGTATGAAAGGACAAATTTTGGGTTGCATATGTTATTGGGAGGAATTCAGAAAATACATAGAACTGTATAACGCATTTAGTTCATTTTGAGTTCATTTCTGTTGTGGATGATGGACTGTGGTTAATAGCACGTATATAAGAATGTTCTTTCATGAATTGCAACAAATGTATGATACTATTATAAGGTGCTGATAACAGAGTGGTTTATGGGGAAAATACTCTGACTATGTTAAAAGCTACTGACTGCACACTTTGGATGGAATGTATGGTATGTGAATATATCTCAATAAAACTGCTTAAAAATAGTTGCATAAAATAATATGCATAAAGCTGCATCCTTAAATTGGGCCTATAACACAAAAAATATATTTTAAAATAATAGCACAAAGATGGGGTGGGGTAATAAAGCAAAAATGGAGTAAGGAAATTAAAATAGACAGCACTAAAAAAATAAATAAATAAAATAAAATAGACAGTACTCAAATCCACAGGAAGAAATGACATGAACTACAAAGCATGAATAAGCAGATTAATATAAATAAATTGTTAATATATTTTCTCTTTTTTTCTTCTTAGCTTCCTTAATGGACATAAAATTGTATAGAACAGTAATTATACTATTCTATCCTTTGATTTGTAATATACAAATAAAAAGAACATACAAGTCATATATTTATAACATAGAAATATCAAAAGGGGAAAAGAATTGAGTTACACTGCAGCAAAGTTTCCCTATCTTACTGAAATTAAATTAGTATAAATCTGAAGCAGAATCTATTAAGATATATATTGTAATCCCAAAGCAAGCATTAAGAAAATAACTTTAACAGACTACTACAGGAGAGGCTAAAGCTCTGAATAGATAACAGCGGAAAGATGTAGAGATGGACAGTAAGCATCTTGTACCATTAGGAAGGAAGAAAGTACCCAAAAGAAAAAAATCCTACAATATTGGGAGTACTTCAAAGGATAGTCACCCAAAAGAGCTCCCAATCACCAAAACTGGAACAATTTGAGCAAAAATATACAATACTGGTATAAACTATCTATGAGTCAATAATAGCATAAATAAATTAACAAATGAAGAAGAGATAAATCTCCCATACAGAACTCCAAATAAATTTTGCAGATACACCCCTGTACACATGCTGTACACTGCCAATTCTTTCCAAAGAGTGCAGTATGGAAAGGGGGAAAATGCATAACTTTAGAATGCAGAAACCTGACAAATATTATCACAGCTGGGTGAACAAAGTCAACATCAACAGTGATAAGTCCTACTGATAGTATGTAGAGTTAATATGATGAAAGTGATATTTTACCTTTGTGGTCTTCCTTTCCCAAACACTTTTCTCCAGTCTAATAAAAGGGAGTAAAGTACTGAACCATGTTGTAACATGGATATAAAAAACATATATACATGAAAGAGGCCAGTCAAAAAGATCACATATAGTATGATTCTATTTTTATGAACTGTCAAGAAAGGCAAATTCATAGAAACAGAAAACAGATTAATATTTAGATTAGGGTTAGGAAAGAGTGAGAGGTGGGGGATGGGATGAGGAGTGACTGCTAATGGCAAGAGGTTTTTTGGGGGTAATGATAAAAATGTTCTAAAAGTAAGATTATGATGATAGCTGCACAACTTTGTAGTGTGACTTGTAAAATGGGTGAATTTCATGGTATGTATATTCTATCTCAAAAATGTACTAATTTAAAATAAAATTTAAAATTATGACACCTGGACAAATAAAAATACTCAAAATTATCCTTTAGCTGGAAAACACTTAGTATAGTCTTTATTAGCTAAAAAATTGTTTGGTACAATCACTTCATGCAAGCAGCCTTAAATTATTTTAAGCATAAAAGCCTTTATTGAAGTAGTCTGCTATTAGTCTAATCTCAATAAAAAGAAAGTTTATTCTCTGTTTTGAGAAAAGAAACACATGTTTCTTGCTTGCTCTGCTTGCAGGAATGAAACATCATATGAAACATCATATGACCTCATATCAGGACCTTCCTCCTCTTGAAGGGCAAGATCAAAGACCTGAATAGTCAACAAAGGAAGAAGGGCTACTAGATAACAAGATATGCTACCCAAACAAAATGAAGCAAGCAATGCTTACTCAATTTTTATGAATCCTGTGACTTTTAATTAGTTTTTAAAATGTTTTACTGCTTTCTTCTAGACTTCTGCCATTTCTTTGTCTGTTTGGGGTTATAAAAGCCCAAGCCACCCTTCCCATTCCTAACTGGTCTTAGAAAAATTTCCTCCAATTCTTTGATGATGCACCTGCAAAAAAATCACCTTCTCACCAAATGATTTAGGATCATGTTTTCTGGAGATAATAATTACAGTATGCCTTTCACAATGCAGATGTTGTAGAAAATAAGCTATATTGGTTTTCCAGGTTCTAAGTGAAATTATTTATACAGGGAGAGAAAAGAATTCGCAAAAGCTCAAAAAAAGGCATATGTGCTTTCAGGCAAGAACAGTAAAATTGTGTTGCAGTTTTCCTGAAGAGGCTTTTAAGCTTATCTCTAGATTCCCCATATGCTGATGGACATGGTGTAAAAGCAGCCAGATTCTGGAAATAATGAAGGTAGACCAAGGAAGGTGGGGCTTTTTAGAAAAGGCTACCGATAGAATTTCCTCAGACTAAAGATGTCTTTCCCCAGACCATGCTGTTACAATTCCCCAGTGAAATGACATTTCCTTTGCAACCTGCCTTTTGTCCTCCTAATATAGCTCACCTCCAGTTTCTGAAATTTACCCAAAAAGTTCACTGTCACAGACATTGATGACTTATGAACATAGTAACATCTTACTCACCTAGGTGTTAATAATTGCTTGGCAACAACAAAAAGACAGCCAATCCAATTACAAAATGGGAAAAAAACTTGAACAGACACTTCTCAGAAGAGGAAATACAAATGGCCAAAAGGCACATGAAGAGATGCTCAATGTCTCTGGCCATTAGAGAAATGCAAATCAAAACCACAATGAGATATCATCTCACACCCACCAGAATGGCCATTATCAACAAAACAGAAAATGACAAGTGCTGGAGAGGATGTGGAGAAAGAGGCACACTTATTCACTGCTGGTGGGAATGTCAAATGGTGCAACCACTGTGGAAGGCAATTTGGTGGTTCCTCAAAAAGATGAATATAGAATTGCCATATGACCCAGCAATACCATTGCTAGGTATCTACTCAGAAGACTTAAGGGCAAAGATACAAATGGACATTTGCATACCAATGTTTATAGCAGCATTATTTAAAATTGCAAGGAGATGGAAACAGCCAAAATGTCCATCAACAGATGAGTGGCTAAACAAACTGTGGTATATACATACGATGGAATATTATGCAGCCCTAAGACAGAATAAAATTATGAAGTATGTAAAAACATGGCTGGACCTTGAGAACATTATGCTGAGTGAGAGACTAGCCAAAAACTAAAGGACAAATACTCTATGGTCTCACTGATATGAACTGACATTAGTGAATAAACTTGGAATATGTCTTTGGTAACAGAGACCATCAGGAGATAGAAATAGGGTAAGATAGTGGGTAATTGGAGCTGAAGGGATACAGACTGTGCAACAGGGCTGGATACAAAAACTCAGAAATGGACAGCACAATACTACCTAACTGTAATGTAATTATCTTAAAACACTGAATGAAGCTGCATGTGAGAATGATAGAGGGAGGAGGGCTGGGGACATAAATGAAATCAGAAAGAAAGATAAATGTTAAAGATTGAGATGGTATAATCTAGGAATGCCTGGAGTGCATAATAATAGTGAAATGTACAATGTACAAATTTTAAAAATGTTTTGGCATGAGGAAGAACAAAGGAATGTCATTATTGCAGGGTGCTGAAAATAGATGATAATTAATACTTTAAAATGTCACCTTATGTGTGAGACTAAAGCAAAAAATGTTTATTTGTTACAAAATTTAGATTTTGACTAGAGAACTTCCTAATATAGCTCATGTAGATAGTTTGATTGAATGTCATAAGTACTTGGAATCTCAGGTAGCACATGAGATTTTGTTGGTTTGTCCAGAGTGATCCCCCGATGAATCCCAGAATGATTTGATCAGTGACTGGAAAAGTATTTGCAAGCCCCCTTTGGGAAATGGTGAGAGTGGGGAGAAATTCAACTTCCCCAAGTTGAACTCTTGATATCCTCACAAGCAGTGTGGATAACCAAAGCTATAGGCTAAGCCCCCATTCTTGGGTTTGTTCACATGAAACTTAACCTCACAAAGGATAGGTCAAGTCTACTTAAAATTTAGGCCTAAGAGTCACTCCCAAGAGAGCCTCTTTTGTTGCTCAGATGTGGCCTCTCTCTCCAGCCAATATGATGAGCAGTCTCACCACCCTCCCCCTCTGCATGGGACATGACTCCCAGGGGTGTGTACCTTCCTGGCAATGTGGGACAGAGATCCTGGAATGAGCTCAGCATCAAGGGACTGAGAAAAACCCTAGAATGAGCTGAGAATTAACATCAAGGGATTGAGAGAACCTTCTCGACCAAAAAGGGGAAGAGTGAAATGAGACAAAGTGTCAATGGCTGAGAGATTCCAAACAGAGTTGAGAGGTTATCCTGGAGGTTATTCTTACGCATTAAGTAGATATCACCTTGTTGTTCAAGAGGTAGTGGAGAGGCTGGAGGGAATTGCCTGAAAATGTAGTGCTGTGTTCCAGTAGCCATGTTTCTTGATGATGATTGAACAATGATAAAGCTTTCACAATGAGACTCTGTGAATGTGAAAACCTTATGTCTGATGCTCCTTTTAGCTACTATATCAACAGAAGAGTGGAACATATGGAATAAAAATAAATAATAGGGGGAACAAATGTTAAAATAAATTCAGTTTGAAATAGTGGTAAATGAAAGCAAGGGGTAAGGGGTATGGCATGTATAGTCTTTTTTTTCTCTGTTATCATTTTATTTCTTTTTCTGTTGTCTTTTTATTTCTTTTTCTAAGTCGATGCAAATGTACTAAGAAATGATGAATATGCAACTATGTGATGATATTAAGAATTACTGATTGTATATGCAGAATGGAATGGTATCTAAATGTTTTGTTTAATTTTTTTAATTAATAGAAAAAGTTTAAAAAAAAAAAAAAGAATTGCTTGGCCCTGCAACTTCAGGATCTGCTCCTTTCTGGGACTATCTCCCTGCTCTGAAACTCTGCAGAGTGTAAATGCTGCAGTTTCTCTTCCCAGTGGGATTTTGTTTCAGTGGTTCCATCCCTCTTACTTCATAGGATTTGATTTGTTCCACAGGAATCAGCAATTGGGACAAAAGCACAAAATCACATTTAGTTAGATTGTTCTTCATATTTTAAAACTTTAACTTCTGTGTGAGACTAAAGCAAAAAATGTTTATTTGGGGTGGGCGATGGTGGCTCAGCAGGTAGAGATCTCATCTGCCATGCCGCAGACCCAGGTTTGATTCTTGGTGCCTAACCATGCAAAAAAAAAGTTGTTTGGTACAAAATTTACATTTTGACTGGTGCATTTCCTAATATAACTTATATGGACAGGTTAATTGAAAACCATAAGTACTTGGAACCTTGAACAGGTCATGAGATTTTGTATGTTTGTCCAGTGTGATACCCCAATAAATCCCAGAATGATTTGAGCAGTGAATAAAAAAGCATTTGCAAAGTCCCCTTGGGAGAATGGCAAGAAAGGGGGAAAATTCAACTTCCCCATTTGAAGAATTCCTGATATTCTCACAAGCAGTGGAGACAACCAAATCAATAGACTGAGCCCTCAACCTTGGGATTTGTTCATATGAAATTTATTCCTACAAAAGATAGGCTAAGCCTACTTAAAATTAGGCCTAAAGAATTACCCTTTAAGAACTTCTTTTGCTACTCAGATGTGGCCTCTCTCTCTCAGCCAACATGGCAAGCAAATTCACTGCCCTCCTCCTCTGTACATGGGACATGACTCCCAGGGGTGTAAACCTCCCTGGCAATGTGGAACAGAAATACTACAACGAGCTGGGATTCAGCATTAAGGGAGTGAGAAAACCTTCTTGACCAAAAGAGGGAAGAGAGAAATGAGACAAAATAAAATGTCAGTGGCTGAGAGATTTCAAACAGAGTAGAGGTTACCCTGGAGGTTATTCTTACACATTATATAGATATCCATTTTTAGTTTAAGGTATATTGGAGAGAATGGAGGGAAGTACCTGATATTGTAGAGCTGTGTTCCAGCAGCCATGTTTCTTGATGATTGTATAATGATATAGCTTTCGTAATGTGACTGGATTGTGAAAACCTTGTATCTGATGCTCCTTTTATCTATGGTATGGACAGATGACTAAAACATATGGATTAAAAATAAATAAATAATAAGGGGAAAATGTTAAAATAAATTGAATAGATTGAAATATTAGTGATCAATGAAAGGGAGTAGTAAGGGGTATAGAAAAATATAGGGGGAACAAAGTTTAAAATATATTTGGGTAGATGGAAATACTAGTGGTCAATGAGAGGGAGGGGTTAGGGGTATGTTAGGTATGAGTATTTCCTTTTTACTCTTTATTTCTTTTTCTGGAGTAATGCAAATATTTTAAGAAATGATCATGGTGATGAATATACAATTATGTGATCATATTGTGAGCCACTGATTATATACCAATAATGGAATGTTTATATGTTAAGAATGTTCATGTTTATACAGTGTTATATTTCTTCAATAAAAATATTTTTTAAAAACCCCACATTTACTATCATGTAGGACCCCAAATATGCAGCTTTTGGTACTCATTCTCCCATAGAATCTTGCAATGCATATTCTATAAACCCAAACTGGGTCATTGAATGCACAAACTAGACAGGGTGAGAGGAGCCTAGGAGCCAGTTTGATTCAAGGACTCTGAGGAAAGATCAAGAAACCTTAGAAATAGGCTTAAGGTACAATAAACACCATGCATGATTCACAGCTACATTTCTTTGCAGATCTTGGGTCATCTCACTGTGCCAAATGCTGGGAAAAATACATGATATTGAATTTTCAGTAGGTAGTTAGGAGGAGTTAGAGAATTGGAGCAAAACAGACACAGATGTTAATCCTACTGCCCTCAATGGCTTGGTTGTGTTACCTGAGAATATCACTTCACTGTTCTGAATCAGCTCTTACTTGTATTTTAATTTAATTAGTTAATCTGCATTTAATTTGTATTTCTGATCCTTATTTTATACCACTTTAGGACATAGCTATACAGACCTTACTGCGTCTTTGTTTTTCAGTTCTATAAGCACCCCCACAAGGAAGTATGAATATTCTCCTTTCTCAGAAAAGGAATCCTAGCACAAGCCCTGGCCCCCACAGCGATGTAAGACACATTTAGCACATGCATTCTCCCCAGCAGCCTGCCCTGTCCACAGATGATGCAGCACAACATCACACATGCATACGTTCCCTCCTCCTGGGGCTGCACGGTTAGGCAGTCTGCCCAGAATAAGGGCAGAACATGTGGAATCCACACCTGCAAAGTCCACACTGGACCCCTGCCCCACCACCCTCCCCCTTGGGCCTCACACACAAGCACCTGGGGTCTCACCATGGCATCTTCTAGCACACCCTCCAGGGTTGCCGGCACCCACTAACTCTGCAGGTCCCTCCCTCCCTTGTCTTGGCCTTTTAACATCTACTTCCTCATCAGCGGGAACCAGATTCCTGAAGGTAGCTGGGAAATCTGGAAATCTCCCAGATTATTTCCCTCAAGGCTCTAGGCCCAGAAAGGGAGCCTGTAAAATGGCAGGGCAGGGCATGCACAGGGTACCCAGCCATGGCCCACGTTCTGTGCATGTGAATGAACCCAGGACTACATCAACCATCACCCTTCTGGTCCACTTCTTGAAATGCCTGTTTGTTAATAGAGTCCATCTGGTATAAAAGGTGGGAGAAAGTTGTTGTGTAAGTGCTGGCAGAAGATTTCTAGTGCCTTCCCATGGATGTGCATTGCACTTGGGCTCTGCCTTTATAACTAAGTGCAATTCTCAGTCTTTTATTGGATCTTGGTTTGAGAAAAAATATCCCTTAAGATGTGTACGATGATTGTAGTTCAAGCTTGGATGCAGTAATAAGTTTATTTAGTTTTATGTATGCCTACTGAAGTGCTAAGTATTGAAATCTTACTTATTTAAATATATTTTAAAAGAAATATGAGAAAGCAGATATGGCTAACTGAAACTGGTCAATATAAATAATGGTATGTGGGTGTACATTTTTATGCTTCTCTTATTCTGCATCATTAAGAAATATTTTTTTTATAAAGAAGAAAGAAGTAAAATGAAGTGGGGTGTACTAAAAACACCGTGCCCTCTAGATACAGAAAAGGAAGGCATATTTCAATTATTTGTGAATATAGATGAGAAATTTA
Organism: Tamandua tetradactyla; assembly: GCF_023851605.1. Classification (NCBI taxonomy): domain Eukaryota; kingdom Metazoa; phylum Chordata; class Mammalia; order Pilosa; family Myrmecophagidae; genus Tamandua; species Tamandua tetradactyla. The sequence continues at coordinate 16,449,682 of NC_135335.1, read as the reverse complement.
GTTAAAATATCAGAAAATAGAACCCAGTAATGCAATATGAAATGATATCTATGCTAAGCAGAATCTGTCTTAAAAATGAAGAAAAATGATGAAGGGACCAAATCTTCCACTCTTCATTTCAAAGAATGAGACACAGACTGTGAGTGGGCACCATGAACATTGTCTTGTTTCAAGTGGAATTGGACTGAGACGTCCTAGAAGATAATAATTATTCAAAGCCATTCTTTGGTTACTTCATTTATTCACCATAACATACCAAGTGCTGACAACCCTGCAGGAACCATTCTAGGCCATGGAGAATTACTAATGCACAATTCTTGCCAATTCTAATTTGAGAACCAAGATAGATAAAGCAAGAGAGGAACCATATATTATGTGATCTCACTTATATGAAATACCTAGAATGAGACTGAAAGTAGATTATAGGTTGGGGAGGTATTGCTTAATGGAGCATAGATTGAGATGATAATAATGTAGGATAAAGGATGCTGGTGATGGTAGCACAACATTGTGAACATCATTAATATTCTGAATTGTACACTTACAAATGGGTAAAAGAGGATGTTTAAGTTGTGTATATGCTACTACAATAAAAAGTTTTTTCAAATGGAAATAGAGGGCAGTGCAATAGTGGCTCAGTGGAAGAATCTTTGCCTGTCATGCTGGAGACCTGGGTACAATTCCTGGAGCCTGCCCATGTCAAAAAAGAAGAAGGAAATGAAAGTACAATAATTACCAATAATTATTGGAGACAACAGGCATAATCCAGGACTGTTCAGGCAAAGTGGGATATTTGGTCATGCTAGGCATGCAGGGCCTTCGGCTCATCCTTTGTCCACTGCCTCACTCACAATAAGAACTGGGACAGTTCTCATATTTAGAATATTCAGCATCCTCATATGTGACCCAGGGAGTATATCAGTACCTACTGCAGAGGTACATCATAGGGCTATTATAAGGTTCAGTGATGTAACACACCAGGCACTGGGAACAGTATGCAAAGACATACATTCAACAATATTTATTGCACTAACAAAGTCAGCAAGCATCCTAGAAATCTGTCAATAGGTATTTAAATTTAGGTACTTTCATGCTTTGGATGATGGATATAGCAGTTAAAATGATTGGTAGATCTAGAAGTCTGTTGTGCCCATTTGTCTAAGGAGCACTGCTTATGTCCTTGTCCTGGTATGAGCAACACCACCTCCTTTCATTCTCAAAAGGACCCTGGTTTGGATTTTTCATGAGGTTTTGCCTATAGGGCTATAGTATGGGTATGGAATTAGCTCTAAGAAAATGTAATTTATAATTCAGCTGGACAATAATTTAAAAACCTAAAAGTGTACAAATCTAAAATGTACAGAACATAGAATGTACAATCAGACAAGGGCATATGCTTATGTGTGAACTATACACCCATGGAAGGACACACAAGAAATTCATACCCTTGTGTGGGTATCTGAGAGTGGAATAGAATTGAACATCCAAGTAGTGGGATAGGAAAGAGACTTACCATTAATTGTGTGCTTTTCAACAGTTTCATTTGTTTGTTTAGCTATAAGCTAAATTTTGACAGAATACATGATGGTAGCAGTAATAATAATAATAATAACAAAGATTATGGGAGGGTTCTGCAGCAGAAGTTGGAAGTACTGGCCTTTCCCATGATCTTGCCCATCTGTAGTTCCCACTGTAAATCCTCCTTCAGTCTATCCACAGTCAGTAGGCCATGACTGGGTTCCCTCTGATGCATTAGATCTGCCTTGCTTCAGTTGCTGCAAACTGCTGGCCTTTGTGGCAAGACTCAGAATTTCCCTGCCAGATATGAAATGTGCAACTCATGACAAAGAGTTTGGGGAAATTAGATCTGTCTGCAGAAAATTACTTGGCAGTTCCTCAACAAATTAAACTTAGATTTATTATATGACCTAGAAATTTCACTTCAAAACAAAAATGGAAGAAGTACAAAAACACTTTTATACAAATGCTCACAGCAACACTATTATATTCACTAAAAGGTAGAAACTGATGACTAGATAAGCAAAATGTGATGTATAAATACAATGGAATATTATTCAATCATAAAAAAGAATGAAGTACTTTATAGTACATGCTCTAAAGTGGATGAAACTTGAAAATATCATGCTAAGTGAAAGAAGTCAAACATAAAAGGCTACATGAATCAATTTACATGAAATATACAAAATAGTTAAATCTATAAGACAGAAAACAAATTAGTGGTTGGGAGGGGCTGGGGAGGGAAAAAGAGAAGGAAAGAAGAAATTGCTTCATGGGTATTGGGACACTGTAGATGATACTCTATGTGGGAAGATAAAGGATGAGGAAATGTCTAGAGTTTGGAATAGAGTAACTACGTGCACATTAGGAAACCTGCAGCAGAGTGAGACAGAGGAAGAAATCCAAGATTTATTGTTTAGTATATGAGGTATGTGAGGCCCCCAAGTCACTGGCAGTGAGCAGATTATCAGCTTCTCCCTGAGCTCTGGGCAGCTTTTTAGGCTCTCAGTCAGTTCCCAGCAACCCTGGGAGGGGCACAGTTGCTGAAAAGGCACCACCAGCCATGCCCACCTGGAGTTACTATGTGCTGGGGCCATGTGACCAATGGCTATGGTCATGGCACCACTGCATCACACCACTCCCAGCTCCCAGTCCTCCCTCACCCCCTGTGGTGGGATGTGCTTGCCCTCACCCAAATGGGGGAAGGCTCCTGACTGTCTAGTCTTGTCTCTACTGTCCTGACCCCCCACCCACACACAGCACTAGATCACTGGAAAGGTGTGGGCAAGGGAGAGAGGGAAGGGAGTATTAAAAGAACATTTTTTTTCCAACTTAGGATCTCAGTACTTTATTGAGAAATTCATCAACTGGGCAGAAACCCATTCAAAAAGTAGAAGGGAGCTTGGCTGAGATGGTAGGAAAAGCTATGCTTAAATAGGGTAGATGAGGAAGAAAGTGAAGAAATGCTCTGATGGGCCAGCATTCTTTTTCTACTTTACCTAGGGGAGAGGATCTTCTACAGTGCAGTGGGGGGCAGCAGGTATACAGTGACACTCATATGGTGGACTTCTGCATTCTGATAGCTCTCTCTCCTGAACCAGAACTTTATCAGCAGGTGTTGATTGTCTGCAATTCTGTAGGCTGTATTCCCTTGTTCATTTTCCTCAAAAAGCCCCTGGATATCAAATGTTTTTGTCTTCTGGAACATACTTTCTCAGAAAGGGCCTGCAATGTAGGCAACCATTTCATTTTATTTAACAGTGAGAATGGAGCTAACCTACCACTGCCCTGGGGGACAGTGTGACAAGAAATGACTGTGATGACTACAGTTGGCCAGGGTGATGTCAGTTGCCCTGCTTTTAGTACCCTAAGTAAATGGTTGTGTTAACAGACTAAAGGAAACATACATCATCTCAAAAGATGCAGAAAAATGACAAAAAATGCATTAAAAGCATGTGGGAAAATGTGATTTTCAGACGCTGCCCTGATCAAGAGGGCAGAGAGAGAAGCCTCAGGGTCTCTCCTCCCACAGAAGAGTTGAACAATCAGTAAAAACTTGCAGAGATATCTTTCTCAAAGCCCAGAAAACACTGAAAAGATTTCAGTAACAAGGTGAGTGCTGAATGAAGAGAATGGCAACATAAAAGTGGTAGGATCTCAGGGCACCAGACTAGCCCCTCCCCCAACCTCCCCCCCCCATTCCTGGTCCTGGTTGGGTGGTAGCAGCATAACCCTCCTGAAGTTAAAAATTCCTTAGAGGTGTTCCAGAACAGATGTAGCTGGCAGAAGAAACAATCAATGAACTTAAAGATATGGTAACTGAATCATTCAGTCTGAGAACAGAGAGAACAAAAGACGAGGAAAAGTGAACAGAGCCTGAGGAACCTGTGGGATACCATAAAGCAAACCAACATATACATTGTGGAAGTCCCAGAAGAAGAAAAGAGAAAGGGGAGGAGAGATTTTTCAAAGAAATAATATCTGAAAATTTCCCAAATTTAATGAATATATGACTATACACATCCAAGATGCTCAACAAATTCCAAACTGCATAAACTCAAATGTATCCACACTGTGGTATATAATCAAACTGCCAAATGCAAAAGAAAAAGAGAATTCTGAAGGCTACAAAAGAGAAGCAGACCCCCATGACCCACTTCTGCCCGCCAACCTCCCAGTCCAACCTCTGATCCATATAATAAAAAGTCGACTGTGTCTGGCAGAACTGGTATGAGATGAAGATAGACTTCCTCCCCACCACCCTGATAATCAAGAGCTTTGGCTGGACCTTTGCGTGCACACCAAGATAGTGCAGAGCCAGACAAAAAGCACAGACTATGGCACTGAAACAGATTAATAAGGAACTTAGTGATTTGGCCCCCCAGCACAATATTCTACAAGACCAATTGGGGATGATATGTTTCATTGGCAAGCCACAATTATGGGCCCTAATGACAGCCAATATCGAGGTGGTGTATTCTTTTTGACAATTCATTTTCCTACAGACTATCCCTTTAAACCACCTAAGATTGGATTTACAACAAGAATTTATCATCTAGGTATTCACAGTAATGGCAGCATTTGTCTCGATATTCTAAGATCACAGTGCTCTCTTGTTTTAACTATTTCTAAATTTCTTTTATCCATTTGTTTACTGCTATGTGATCCAAACCCAGATGACTCCCTAGTTCCAGAGACTGCACAGATTTATAAAACAGAGATAAGTACAACAGAATATCTCAGGAATGGACTCAGAAGTATGCCATGTGATGCTACCTTAAAGTTAGAATAACCTGATTATAAAATAAATAATAAATTTATTTTACTGCTGAAATAAATCTAAATTACTGCTCCTTTTTTTATTTTCTTATTTGGCTGCTCCCCTATCAGACCTCATCTTTTTTTATTTTATTTTTTGTTTACCTCCTTCCATTCATTTACATGCTCATCTGAGAAGACTTAAGTTCTTCCAGCTTTGGACAATAACTGCTTTTAGAAACTGTAAAGTAGTTACAAGAGAACAACTGCCCAAGATTCAGAACTTTTTAAAACATGGAGCATGTGCATTATGTAGCCAATGTCTTCACTCTAACTTGATAATGACACTAAAACCATTCTTCACTGCTCTAAATGTCGAAGAAGTCATCTGATGGGGACGAGATGGATGTTCAATTGCCACATCAAAGGAAACAGCATTACTCTATAGCAGCATCCATTCTTGTTTAAATCTTCCACTGTTCGAAATTTGAGGTTTCATGATATACTTTATGCTCAACTGATGTGGCTGGAGAATTGGAATTGATTTTATTGCATCAGCAGAACAGGAAATGTGATGTATTTTATGGATGTCAATAAAGGAATGACCTGTTCTTGTTCTACAGAGAGCGGAAATTAGAAGTCTATAAAATAGGTTCTCAAACATTTTGTAATTTTCATTTAAATTGCTAGGAAGCTTGGAGCTATTAATCTATCTTTCAATACACTGTTTAATATAGCAGTGGATAAATGATGTAAGATGTCAATGGATGAGTGATCAACTAGTAGCTCTGCTACTAACTGATTTATTTTTCTTCAATAAAATTTTATAAACCAAAAAAAAAAAGAGAGAAGCAACACATCAAATCCAAGGGAGTAAGGTTATGTGCCAATTTCTCACTGGAAACCATGAAGCAAGAAGGCAAAGGGATGACATATTCAATGTTTTGAAAGCAAAAAACTGTCAACTAAGCATTCTACATATGGAAAAACTGTCCTTAATAAAAGACAGAGAGATCGGTGATTTGGGATTCTGCATAAACATGATCTATTATAAGAATTATACAAAGATTAGAAAGCAGAGAGGTATAGGAACATAGTTTGTGTATACTATTTAAGTTGAATTGGGATCAAGGCACAGAAGAGTGTATTAAATTTAAGACCCATGTTAACCATAAAAAATATACAGGAGAATACACAAGGTCATAATAGAGTAAAAAATTAGAATACACATTTCTAGGGGCAGGGGGAATGGGGAGTTAATGCATAATGAGTGTAAGGTTTCTATCTGGGAGATGGGAAGGTGGTGAGGGTACTACAACATTGTGTAACGGAAGGCAGTGAGGGTACCAAAACATTGTGAATAGGATTGATCCCACTGAATACAATTGGGAGTGGTTAAGATGGAAAGTTTATGCTCTATAGTGTTCCCACTATTTAATAAAAGAAATAGGAACTAAAGCGATAGGAACAGTTAAATGCAATATGTGATTCTAGATGGGGTCTAACTAGAGATGAGAAAAGGCTCAAAGGACATATGAAGAAAAATGGAATGTAAACTATAAGCTTTACATTAATGTTAAATTTCTTGAACTTGCTAATTGTACTTCAGATGGTTACATAAGTGAATACCCTTGCTCTTAGGAAATGCAAATGTTGATAAAATGGATTGATAAATAAGCAGGCAGACTGACAGAGATGGAGAGATCGCTGGATTTATAAATAGAATGATATACAAATGCAGCAAAATGTTAAAATTAGGGTATCTGGATATCTAGGGGGATGGGATTTGTCAAACTTCTCTGTGTGGAACTTTTACATTTTGTAACTGCTCTGTAAACATAAACGTATTTCAAAATAAAATATCTTTTTAATTTAATATTCCCTCATGATAAAAACTCAACAAAATCAGTAAAAGAAAGGAACTTCTTTAATCTGATAAATGGCATTTACCAAAAAAATCTATAGCTAATATCACATTTGATGCTGAGTACTGAATTGTACCCCTAAGGCAAAGAAAAAAGTAAAGATGTACACTTTAAGCACTTCTATTCAACATCATACTAAAACTCCTAGTCAAGTGAAATAAGTAAGGGAAAAAAGTATGCATATTGTAATGGCAAAAGTAAAATTCTACACAGTGAAATAAATAAAAGAAAAAAGCACACAGATTAGAAAGGAAAAGGCAAAACTCTATGCCTATAGATTATGTTTTCACTAAAGTCAAAGAATATGAGGTTAGTGTTTTTAAAAAGTGAATCATATTTCTATACACTAATAAAGAACGAGCAGAAGTAAATACTTTAAAAACAAGTATAATTTAGAAGAACAGCAAAAGAAATCAAATACTTAAGTATTAACAGAACTAAATGCATGCATGGTCACTATGTAGAAAACTACAAAACAATTTGAAAAGGAATTAAAGAAGACCTAAATATATGGAGAGATATACTGTGTTCATGGTTTAGAAGATTCTAAATTGATCAAAATTAAAAACTTTCATTCTCTTAAATACACTGTTGAGTGAAAAGAGAAGTCACAAATAGTGAGGAAATATTTGCAAATCACAAATCTGACAATGCATGCATATTCAGAACATATAAGGAACTCTCAAAACTTAACAGTAAGAAAATAAGCCATTTAATAAATGGTCAAAAGATTTGAAAAGGTACTTACAAAAGAAGCCAGATGGAAAGCAAATAAGCACACACAAAAAATGTTCAATATCATTCTTTTTAAAAAGTACTTATCGGGGGGTACAAGTGCAGTTCAGTAGTAGAATTCTTGCCTGCCAAGTGGGAGACTGGGGTTCAATTCCAGGCTCATGCATTCCCCCCCCAAAACAAAACAATGCAAACAAACAAACAAACAAAAAAACCAAACCAAACAAAAATTCAACAAATGGTGCTGCAATAATGGGATACTCACTTGGAAAAGGATGAAATGTGACCCCCGCCATACAACATACAAAATAAAAAAATAAAAAATAAATAAAATGAAATTTTATAAAAGCACTTAGAAGACAAATTTGCTTCAAAGATATGAAAAATTAACAGGTGAAGTTTCAATAATACATCAAAATTCCAACAGCCCAAATTCGCAGAACTGAAAAAAAAGCCAATTACCAAATTTAGTTGGAAGAGAAACAGGCTCTGAATAGCAAAAATAACTTGAGAAAGAAAAATGAAGTTGGAGGACTCATGCTTCCTGTCTTTAAAGCATACCACAAAACTACAAGGTTAAAACACCATGGAAATTGGCACAAGGATAGGCATATTGACCACTGGAATCAAACTGAGAGTTCAGAAACAGACCCTTACATCTATGTTCAACTGTTTTTTGACAAGGCTGCCAAGTCCATTCAAATGGGAAAGATTTTTCTCTTCAACAAATGGTGCTGGAAAAACTGGATATCTAAATGTAAGAGAATGAAAGAGGACCCCTCTCTCACACCATATACAAAAATTAATTCAAAATGCATCAAAGACCTAAATATAGGAATCAGGACTATAAAACTCCCTGAAGAAAATATAGGGAAGCATCTTCAGGATCTTTTGTTAGGCAATGGTTTCTTAGACTTTACATCCAAAGTACAATCAACAAAAGAAAAAGTAAATAAATCTTAAGTAAAATTTTTTGCATATCAAAAGACTTTGTAATAAAAGTGAAAAGGCAACCTGCTCAATGAGAGAAAATATTTGGAATCATATAGCTGATAAAGATTTAATATCCAGAATATATAAAGAAATCCTATAGCACAAAAATATAAAGACAAAAAACCCATTTCAAAAATGGGCAAAAGACTGGAATAGACATTTCCCCAAAGAGGATATCCAAAAGGCTAAAAACACACATGAAAAAATGCTCAACATCACTAGCTATTAGGGAAATACAAATCAAAATCACAATGAGATATCATTTTACACTGACTAGAATGGCTACTGTGCTGGTTTGCAAGGATATATGTCTCCTAGAAAAGCCATGTTTTAAACCTAAATTCCATTTTGTAAAGGCAGAATAATACCTATTCAATACTATGTGTTTGAATCTGTAATTACATCTTCTCCCTGGAGAGGTAACCCAGTCAAGAGTGGTTTTTAAGCTGGATTAGGTGATGACGTGTCTCCACCCATTTGGGTGGGTCTTGATTAGTTTCTGAAGTCCTATTAAAGAGGAAACATTTTGGAGAATGAGAGATTCAAAGAGCAGAGCAGAATGACATAACCATGAGAAGAAAAGTCCACCAGCCAGCGACCTTTGGAGATGAAGAAAGAAAATGTCTCCCAGGGAGCTTCATGAAATAGGAAGCCAGGAGAAGCTAGCAGATGATGCTATGCTTGCCATGTTCCCCTTCACATGAGAGAGGAACACTGACCATGTTCACCACCTGCCTTTCCAGATGAGAGAGAAACTCTGACTGTGTTTACCATGTGCCCTTCCTCTTGAGAGAGAAAACCTGAACTTTATCAGCCTTCTTGAACCAAGGTATTTTTCCCCAGATGCCTTTGATTAGACATTTTTAAAGATTCGTTTTAATTGGGACATTTTCTTGGCCTTAGAACTGTAAACTAGCAACTTATTAAATTCCCCTTTTTAAAAGCCATTCCTTTTCTGGTATGTTGCATTCTGGAAGCTAGCAAACTAGAACAGCTACTACTGAAAAAAAAAACAGAAAACTAGAAGTGTTGGAGAGGGTGTGGAGAAATAAGAACACTCATTCATTGTTGATAGGAATATAAAATAATGCAGCTGCTACAGAAGACAGTTTGGCAGTTTCTCAGGACGCTAAACTGAGAATTATTATATGACCTGGCAATTCCACTACTAGGTATACCCAGAAGAACTGAAAACAGGGACTCAAACAGATATTTGCAACTGATGCTCACAGTGGCATTATTCACAATTGCCAAAAGATAGATGCAGCCCAAGTGTCCATCAACTGATAAAGTGATAAACAAAATGGGTATATACATATATGATGGAATATTATTCAGCCATCAAAAGAAATGAAGTCCTGATACATGTTGACCACATAGATGAAACTGAGAACACTATGCTGAATGCAATAAGCCAGACACAAAAAAGACAAATATTATATGATCTTGCTGATACAAACTATTACAAACAAATTCACAGAGTCAGAATCTAGATTATAGGTTACCAGGTAATGCATATCTAACATATAATCTATATCTAGATTATAACCTATATCTAGAGTATATATATCTATAATCTATATCTATAACTAACCTATAATCTATATCTAGACTATAAATCTATATCTAGATCTAGATTACCACAGATTATGGTTAGAGAATAAGGAGGTGATACTTAATTTGTACAGAATTTCTACTTAGATTGATTATAAGGATTTGGAAATGGATGGTGATTGTAACCAAGAAGTAAGGATTTAAGGGATGATTATAGTTACTGAATCACTATATAGTAATTCCTTTTTGTTTTCTGGTGTATTGGAATAGTCAGAAGTAAATAGCTGAAATCATTACCCAGCTGACTTGATCCCTGATAATGATGTATTTATTTTGTGCCCTTGTGATTGTAAAAACCTTGTGTCTAACCTTCACTTGTACCTATTTATCCAGTTTTCTGACTTTATAGTCCTGTGATTTCTAAAGAGAGCCCCTAATGCTTACTAATGAAGGGTCTTGGATCAGACCAGAACTAACCTACCCAAAGTCCAAAGTTATTGTGATAACCAAAACTGAATCTAACCAAAATAGGTCTGCATGACATGTGCAATAGTTTAGATTTGAACTTACAAGTCACCTATATCTCATTATAATACTAAGAATCATGCCCACCATCATATTAAGGCCACTATTCTCTTACATATGTTCTGTGACTAAGCATGTAATCACTCTGTGCATGATCAATAATTAGATCACCTCTAATTACATCAGTTGGTGCCACTGTGCTCATTATCCTAAAACCTGCCCATTTTTTGATATTGTAAATCAGAAGTACTGCAATAAACTTTCTCCCTCTTTGAAACCCCAGTGTCTTAGGAATTGGTCATTTGATCACATTGGGCAAAAGAATCCACTGCCTTTATACTAATACACCATGTTATTGTGAGTGTGGTTAACAGCACTGAATTATATAGGTGAATGTGGTTAAAAGGGGAAATTTTACATTGTATGTGTTACTAGAATAAAAATTAAAAGATGAAAGATAAGATTGTATAACACAGTGAACCATACTGTATACCATGGACTATAGTTCATAGTACAAGTTTAAGCATGTTCATTTATGAATTATAACAAATGTACAACTAATAAAAGGTATTGATAATAGGTTGGGATATGGAAAAAATACACCTAATATAAACTATGGATGATAATTAATAGTACTATTTTAATAACCTTTCAACAATTCTAACAAAGGTAACTACTGTTAAAAAAGAAGTACAATTACCAAAAAGTGCTATCATTAATTCTTACAAATGTTCCACACCAATGCAACCTTTTGGTGGTGGGGTGGTATACTGGAATCCTGTACCTATGCATGATTGTTCTGTAAACTCACAACTTCTCTAATAAAAAAAGTAAAATAAAAACCATAAGGCAAGTGGCCTGGCTCTGAGTCACAGTTATTCAATTTAGGAGATGGCAGCTTTCCCAAGGAAAAGGAAACAATGTTCTTCAAGCTGTGATAACCTATTATCAGACATTCCATCAAAGAAATTAATTTTGGACTTTTCTGAAAATATATTTCCATCACCTAATAAAAAGCACACTCTCCAAAGCAGTGACAAAAATGAAGAAGAGGTGCATTGTTTTCTACAAGGACATTTACTATGAAAGGAACTGAACATTGAGCTATCAAGTTCAAGAAGTAAAAATGAAGGAGTATCGGTTTCTTCAAGAAGATGTAAATGTAGTTAAAGTAAGCATTTACCTTCAGAGGATTCTCCTAGTGAGAGCAAGAAGGCAGTTTTTCTGATTCCATTGTCTATCCCATCTTCAGTGTGCCTGCAGTCAACACAAAAAGGTCTCTAGCTGAAGAACAGTCTTCTGTGGGGTCCATCATATACACTAGCTTCTTGAAACAGATCAATACATAGAAAACTACCAAAAGCACAAATAAAGAAAGTAAAGAACAGTTCATCATAGACGCAGGTCAGAAATATTTTGGAACTACTATATGCAAGTCTTGTGGCATGATCTATACAGCTTCTAACCCTGAAGATGAACTATAGCATGTTCAACATCACCAGAGATTTTGGAAGGAATCAAATGTATGAATTTACATGGTGCAAAAGGGTATGCAATAAAAAGCCTTTCCTCCAACCCTCTACTGATCCTCACATCCTCCTCTAAACATCCAATTCCCATCTCTGGAGGCATCCAATGTTGTTTCCTCTGTATATTTTCCAGAGATATACTCTGCATATACAAGCAAATATCATCACTTGATTTTTAACCTTTTTACGGTGTATCTTGTTATACAGAAAACTAAATTTTTTTGTGTTAAAAATAAAAAACACCATAAGGAAAGAGTGGTGTCACTGTCTTGCTTTATGCACAACAGCAGCAATATATTTATTATTACTTTTGCACCATTAACACAAATGTCAACAGTTACCATCTTCATATTACAAAAATTATTTTGACCTCACAGAACTCTGGAAAGGTTCCTGGGGACTAGAGACCACACTTTGAGAATTACTGGCTATTCAAACAATATTGTCCCTGAAGGTGATCTTTAACTATTTTCATTTTTATAGGCTCTCTTTCTTAAAACTTATTAAAATACACACACACTGTGATACAAAGTGAGGGCTAAACAACTCACCTGAAATTTATTCATTTCTGCTGCTCTTGGGAAAAGGTAGAAACTATGAAGCCAGAGAAGGGGAAGCTGAAATACAGAAGTCATAGGACCTTACCTTGCAGCTCCTGATACCACCTATGAGAAATTTCCATACAACATTTTTGTAAACAATAAACCTCTGGAAAAATATATCTTTGACTTGTCAGATGCAATTAAGAAGAGCCATGGTGGGTTGTCGGTTGCACGTGCTCCATCCCTCCTGGGGGTCCAGCTGCCCAGGGCTCCCTGAAACTCCACATGCCTCCATGGAGCATGCTAGGAAGAAGGCCACCAAGAAGTGGCTTCAGCCTTTTTGGATCCCAGGGTCATGCTTTAAGCTTGTGCATGTGGGCGTGAGGGATGTGGAGAAAGAGAAGGAAATGCATCATTACCTCACCAAGGGGGAAATCAAAGAGAAGGTTCATAAATACAATTTAGCAGTTACAGACAAATTGAAGATGACCTCGAATTCAAATGGGATTTACACTGACTTCATTAAAGTATAGATGGAACTCATCAAACATCCACAGATTTCTCAGAACCCTGGAAAACTCGCTCTAAGTGTCAATGGCTGTATAAACACACTTCATATCAGCAGCACAAACACTGTTTGGGAAGTGATTGAGGCCCTGCTCAAAAAGTTTCTCATGACCGAGAGCCCTGCAAAGTTTGCACTTTATAAGTGTTGCCACAGAGAAGATCAGGTCTATGCCTGCAAGCTCTCAGACCGGGAACATTCACTCCATCTGCATTTGGTAACAGGGCCCAGGACAGATGCACTTAGTTTTGTTCTTCATGAGAATGACATTGGAGAGTGGGAAGCCTTCAGCCTTCTGGAACTACAGAATTTCTTGCACATCTTAGACAAGGAGGAAGAAGAGCAGCTGCAGAACCTGAATAAGTGCTATATGGCCTATAGACACAAACTTGAAGAAGCCCTTGGTGAGGTGTGGAAACCTGATTAAAGCACAGGGGCTTCCAACCACTTAGGGACTGTGCCAGCTTTTCAGAGCATGTGGAACATGCTCAGACTATGTGTACAGTAGCAGCAAGCATCTCTTTCTTGTTGGAGGGCTGTTTTCTTGTCCCATGATGCAATGGTTTTGTCTGTATCTCAGATTTAGTTCCCCAAACCCCAGGTCACACATATCCTGAATCTTCACATCCTGTGTTAGGGCCTCGAAAGCTTCAGTTAAGTTACAGCCTGTGGTGTTACCTCTCAGCAAGCTGTGAATCTGTGGCCAGCATAGGCAGCATTCTAGGTGCTTTGAAGCATCACCCTGTCTCCTCCCCTCCTCCTTTTTTTTCAGTTATTTTAATTATGTGAGGATATGATGTTAAGCTTAGGATGTGCAAATGATTTTTTAAAAGCTTAACAAGGAATCTATTTGAGTACTTGCTCTATGTTGAAACTACCTGTTGTTTTTTGTTTTGTTTTTAACGTCAAAGGAAGTCATCCATGTGAACTGCAAGGCACAGGAAGCTGGGATCTCTGAGGACTTTGTGAAGGATTTTGAAGGAGTTTGACGGAGAAAGGAAAGAGCAAGTTTGGAAGAAGGCCTCAGAGTAGAAGCTCTGAGGATGAGAGCACGGGTTTGTGAATAAGTTATGGTAAAGAGAGTAGTGGACTTGCTTGTAAACAAGTAAAAAACATTCAGTTTTGAGTTGTTGAACCCATTTTAGGATTGTTTAATTTCTTAGTGGGTAAAACATGGGAAGAGAGCCAAGGAAGGTAGGCGCTAAGCCTACAGGAGGAGCTCATCAACCTTGGAGCTGAGAAGGAGAATCTGCATCAGGGGCAGGTGGATCTGACAGACTGGGCTAGAGTTGAGCCTTACAGGCTGGATCTGACTTCTTGGGTTGAGCAACTTGCTCCCTGATTTTCCCTTGGGGGCTAGAATGCCTTATTCGTGTAGCTGTTCTGGGCTGATGGGGCAGTTCCCAAGGACTTAGGACGATTTGCTAACTCTTGTCAAGTTGTGGTTTATCCCAAGGTGGTGTCCAAGGTTAAAAAAATGAGTTTGGGTGAAGGGAAAGGGTTGGGAACAGCTGTTTTTCCCCTTGATTTTTAGCTAGGAGATTTATCAGGTTAAGGACTAAGAAAATGTTTATGACAATCATTCTTTATTCCTCTCTTCCCTTTTCTTTCATTTCCCTGCTCTCCTTTTCCCTCACCCTTTTAGAAACTGATGTTCATTTTTATATAATGTAGAACAGGTATATTGATTAAACTAATGCTATCAGATCCTTAGTTCTGAAGAACTACTTTGACTGTAGGTAGGAATCCAGCAAGAAAGTTAGGGAAGGATGTACCCAGCTGACCACACCACAAGAGGTCTGTATGGAAATATTTATTTTAACAAAAGTGCATGTTTTGCCAACCAAAAAAATGCATGTGCAATAGAAGCCTTCCTTAAATCAGATTAAATAACCTCAATGCAGCCATTTTATCTGAGAACAATGAGAAAGTTATGCTGTGGTTCCAGAGAGGCCTTAAGTCTATTTTTAGTCTAGATATTTTTTGTCTGTAAATTCCCAAGGAATTGTTAACATGTTAGTGACACCTAATGAGTTCTTTTTGAAATTCCAAGGTGCTTCAGTTCTTTACCTCTTATGTGACTGTTCCCTTTGTATTGCATCTCTCTTCTGACTTTTCAAAGAATACCCATCTTGTAGGAGGCAGATTTAAGTGTTGCTTATGCTGTGTCACACAAGTTACTGAGACAAATCATATCTTCCTAAGCTTTTAAGGAAAGTTAAAAAAAAATAAAAGTAGAACTAGCTATAAAATACGTATGGCACATCTTGTCTAATTTTGCGTGTAATTTTTTTTAGTGCATCGATGAGGTTTAAGTGACATTGTCACACAACGCTTTATTGTTCAGGGAATGCTTTCATGATTTTTATACTGGTTTTACTATTCAGACAGTGCCTGGGGTTTGAGTATCCTGGTATCAATCATCTGGTCTTTTAATTACCCACCTCAGTTCAACTGTAAGTTTATATTTTGTGAAGCATTTGTTTCTCAGACTATGACACTGTTCAAACTTAAAGTGGTAGCTGATGGGTAGCTGTGAATTTTTTTTTTTACTTGAAGTAGCTTGTCTGAAATAGGCATCCTTATCTATATATTCCAAAACCTCTGTCATGTCCACTTTATGATGTGATTTGGAAAACTTACTGTACTGAAGTTCTGTCACTTCATGGTTTTTGGACCACTGATGTTCTCTCCCAAACACTGGTTACTGCAGCAGCATTTCTAATGTTTAAAAGAAGAAAAAAGCCATGAAGGTCAAAGAAAGATTTTTTAAACTAATTTTATAAGTTTTATTTTAAACTATCTAAGCTTTGCTGGAATACTGTTTTGTCTTCAGTATGTGATGGTACAGGAAAGATACTAAGTGAAGGGGTTGTATTGCAGGGGAGTATTTTAAATTGCAGAAGTAAAAAGTTATAATATTTATAATTGATGAGTTAATGTTATTTTTTATAGGGAGATTTTTTTTGCCCTAAAATTGTTTCTGGAGTCGCAATTGTGTTCATTATTAAAATTTGCAGTTATTAGTTGAAAAAAAAAAGAAAGGCCATGGTGAATGTTCATATGCCCATGGGTGACTCTGACATAATCTTGATGAACCTGGTACATTTTTATTGAATAAACTGAAACATTTACTTCCTACTGGTTGCTTTAAAAATTATATCTGTTTATAGTTAATAACACAAAAGAATTGAAAACACAAACATCCAATAATAGATTTAAACAAGGTGTATAATATATCCAATGATGGAAACCCTCCAGTGGTATTATAAATGATACTGAAGAGAAATATTCATTGATATGAAATAATCTTGAAATTACATGCCATAATAACTTTTTCTGTTAATATATTAAATTCCACAAGATTATAAAGTCTTTTGAAAGCTCTCAACAATGAGATGTTTCTTCTCCCTAAACTGCAGTTTCTCAAAATCGCTTTTCCTGGAAGCTTGTTTTACTTCAGTATGATAAACTATAGTGGACCTGGAGACTTCAGTTCTGTCCCAGGTTCCACAACTCAGGAAAATAGACTCAATTTTATTATTTTTAAAATGAGGAGGAATTAGATAACATTCAGAAGTTTTCATGTACCCTCCTGATATTACGTCTTCGCCACAAATCTAATACAGTATCCTGGAATTCACTGACCCCTCAAAGCCTGACTTTGGCCTAGTGTAAAACTTAATTAGGCCTTAATAAACTCTCACATAACCACCTAGTCTGCTGACATTGGTACAAACCTACTTTTTCTAAAATAACAACTGGCACGATAATCGCAAATTTGCTACTTCTTACATGTAGCAAAAACAACTAGATTACATAAGCCTGAAATCCACATATGAGCAGAAATTAGTCTGGTGCTTTTACACAAAGATTAATAGGAAACCCAGATAGCATCAACCAGTCAGAGGCATTATATATCACTTTCATAATATGGAGCATGGATAAGTCCCAGTTCTCACCTTTAAAAAAAGTCCCGTTTTTCCTCTCAGACCTTGGCCTGAATAGCTTCTCTATTAAAAGTTAACAGGGAGTGCTCAATTTGTGGTTTCAATTTACTTTGTTCTCTTTAACTGTCCTTTGAGACCAGGTTGGAGAATAAAGGAGGAAGGACATTAATTTATGTTTTGACCCCTGGGTTCTGAAGAGGTAAGATTAGGTCCACTACACTCCATAATTCTGTCCTGGTGGTGCTCAGGGATAAAGACTGCGTTTTAGTTTTGGAAAGGGGATGGACTATAGAATATAACAAATGAAAATCTAAATCCCTATTATCTGCTTACTCTGTAGTTCTGGGCAAATCTTTCTCTTTCTGAACTTTTAGTTGCTTTATTAAAATGGAGATAGTGATACCGATCCAAATGATGGTTGTGTTGGTTAAATGGACCCATAATGAGGAGAACATGATGCTTTGCAATAAAAGTAGCTCCCCTTTGAGGATTTATCACACTTGAAACACTATCCTATTTAATACAGAGCATTACGAAGGTTATGTGTTGGTGGTACATGGGTTAAAAACAGCCTCAATTAAAAGATGAGTATCTGAGACTTGCAGAGTTTCAGCTGACCACTTACCGGCAGACGTTGACTTTGGCCCAAGTCTCTCCTGCCCTAAACCTGACATCTAAATGGCAGCACCCAGACCCGGCTGCCCCGACGTGGCTGGTGGAAGGTCCACACCCCCGGTGGCCTCCCTGCTTTGCTCGCAGCCGCCTCAGGCCTTCACCCGTGCGCCCAGTGGGCAGCGCGCGAAACCCCCAGAGAAGGAAGGGTCCCGACCCTCCCCAGACACCCCCCAGGCCCTTCCCGGGTCATGTCATCGCCTTCCATGACCCTCCCTTGACTCTGGCCCGAGGCCCTCCCCAGGCTGCACACTGACCCTTTC